>NW_026897330.1:0-312717 GCF_033153095.1 Gastrolobium bilobum
AAGTCTTTGGAGAAGTTTTCTGTTGTTCCTTACCAGCTCCTGCAGAGACCTTCTCCTTGGACTTGGATTTTGATTTCATTGATGGAGACATTCTATTAATTAACTCAGTAGCAGAATATTACAACCAGGATCATGGTCATTGTTGTCTGATGCTAAAATGACCTTAAATGTGTTAATTATCCATGCATAGAATAGAAAAGTTCATAGATAAATGACCTAGATAACATACAGTTACATTTTTGCTTTCCCATTTCGTAGCAACAAACTAACATATGTATCTAACACTGGATAATATTAAAATTTAATCAAGTCTTATACAATCAGGTCTTATACTATCAGGTTTTATCCAATACTATGCACCAAACATGCCCTAAGTTGCTACAGTTCCTATGTTAGGTATGTATCCAAAAACTTTACCACTATAAGATTCACTTCAATTATAGCCCCACTGCAATTGCTATCCTAATTTAACACAGATGTTGTGTCTATCATTGGTTGCAAAAACTTAAAAGTCAAAATTTTCCTAACTTAGATTTTAAATGGAAAAGGGTAAAGGTGCAATGCACTTAATCTCCAAACTAAATAAATGAATGAACGATTGAAAAATTAACTGCCCTGGCCACCATATACAACGCCTGAATGGACGTCATACACCAGAACTTCCTATGGACAATCACCTTTATGAGAAAATAAAAAATAATCATTTTACTCTTGATAATTGAGATATAATAAAATTAAAATGAATATATAACTAAGAAAACTGAAGAACCTTTGGGAACCAAAAGCATAGGAATTTGACACCAGGACAAAAGAAAAATATATGGGATCACTAGTCAAAACTAATCCACAGATAAGGCATTACTAACAAGAATCCCCAAAATTAAGGTCAGAATCCATTTCTATTTGTCCTCTACTTTAGAAAATGGAACCTCAACAACAGAAAATAAATCAATAATTAAATAAAAACATGTCCTTATGGGAATGGTGTAATCGACAAAAGAAAAAACAAAGAAATTTTGAATACAAGCTTTTCAAACATTTAAAAACCTACAACAATTTTCAAAATGTGGTGGGCACATCCATCTTCTTGTTTCCACCCCACAAAAAAAAAATCATCTCAGAGGAAATGTTCAAAATCCACCAATATAACATCTTGAAAATCCAAACTTTATCCCCAACCCATCACACTAAACCTCCAAAAAAAAAAAATTCAGATCAAAGACTAAAAACCAGAACAGAGGAAAACCAAAAATAATATCCCTTTAAAAATTAAATTCCCAGAAAACACAGAGCAACCCACATCTATTTACGCTTCAACAGAATGAATAGATCAAAGAAACTGACCTATGAATCACAACAGAGCCTGTGAAGATGATTGGTGATTATGTGCTAGTCTGTTTCTCCTTATTGTTCTTTCTCTTCCTTTTTCTGCCTGTGATATTGCTGCATATTATAATAATATAAAGTAGTTACCCTTTTCTGGTAACAAAGTAAAGTTTCCTTCTTTTTCTTTTTGTTTTATCCACATGGCACCTTCTCGTTTCTTTGTGGCTTCGAGAAAAATAATTAAAAAAAATATGATTGAGTACGATGTTTGAGATCCGATTTTTTTTCTTGTCAAAAGAAAAAAAATAAAAAAAAAGTAAAGTTTTCTCTTTCATTAGAAAAAACAGGGAAAAAAACATGTTTTTTAAATGTTTTGGATCCCATGAACATGACTTACGTCTAACTTCATGAAATATTTAAAAATTTGTTTTCATTATTTTATTTTTCCAACGACACCCTTACCTTCAACTATTTTCGTGTCGGCTTTCAACAAGGGAAGTATACAGAATATATATTTGTAAAGATCTTTTTTTCTTTCCTGGATAATATCATGCATGTTCTTTTTGAGACAAGACATTCATGTAATGATCTGGGCTTTGCTTTTGGAAAATAATTTTGCAATTTGCACAAATAATATTTTTGTATTTGTTTAGAAAAATATTTATAATTAATAAACTTATATCCTTTTAGATCCTAGCTGTTGATTTTCGTCCATCAACGGTTATAATTTATTGGATTAAAATTATTAATTAATTAATAATAAATTTGGCCCATTAAGTTTGGCTCAATAGATTATAACCGTTGATGGACGAAAATCAACGGTTAGGATCTAAAAGGATATAAACTTATATCCTTTAAAAAGGATAGATATTTTTCTCATATATATATATATATATATATATATATATATATATATATATATATATATATACACACACGAATGAGTAGTTTGTGATAATAAATTGTATAAAACTCATATCATTTTACTTTATTGTTAATGTGATAATAAATTGTATAAAACTCGTACCATTTTACTTTATTGTTAATGTTAATCTAAATAGTTGCTAGGGGTAAAAGTTGTTTGTCTAACACTTATATTTTGCCTTGAGATTGGGCTAAATATGATTCAGATTACAGGTAAAAAGTGGCCCAAAGTCTAAGAAAACAGCCAACTATCATAAAATGGTAAAAAAAAATGATAATATGGTAATTTACTTTATATTTTACTACTTGCTTGCAGATATTAAAAAGGGCGGTGCCGGTGACAGCTACTGAAATGAAAAGGATGTGGACCGTTAGATGAAGAAAAAGAAAAGAAAAGGCAGTAGTGATCTACGGCTTGGATTTAGTTTTGACTTTTGAGTGCTTAGCTAGAAACTTAAGCTTCTTAGTTTTAGAAAATTTTCTTAAGTTTGAAGCATTTCAATAGTGTTTAGAAGTTTTTTTCTATTACGAATTTCCTAGTTTGTTAGTTGCAAGTTTTCTTTGTAAGCAAGCGAGTGAAGAAGCCATTCTTGGAAGATAAACCAAGATATTTCAGCATTTTCGATTTTGAATCTGAAGATTTCAACTTTATCTTGTTAAGCACTTTCTTTTCTAGCACATTAAATTTCAAAGAACCACTCTGTAGTCTAATACTCTTTACCTTCGAAGTAGGTTTTAATGCATGTTAAATTCAGTTTCAGATTTTATTTTTCAATTACCGATATCATGAGTTTCTAAAATTTCTAGCTAGGATGTTAAATGATTGGAAAGTACCCTTTATTTTAGAAGACTGTTATGCATGATTCTGCATTTCGTTTAACAAAATTTTTAGTTTCAAGAAGCCATGAGAATGGATCTTGAACCATCTTTTTCATGATTCTATAATTGGGAAATTAATGGTTGTGAAATTTTGTTAATTGAAAGCTTGAAAGGTTAGGGATAACCTGAAGTGGAAATTGATCATTAGTCAATTAAAGATCTACTTTAAATATATTGGGAAAGGATTTGATTAGGTTTAAAATCTTAATTGGGAAAATTAAGAAAAGTGCTTCGTTAGTTCATTTTCTTCAAGATTAGTGTTGTAGCATGTCATAAGCAGAGATGCAAATTATTAAGGGAAAATTCATGAGTTTAGAGTTCCAGGACCTTATTACGTGTTATTCGTTGAATTGATATTACAATGACTTTACTGAACTAAATCTGATTGCAATTTAGTTAGTAGAATTTCCAGTTTTAAAAGTTGATTTCTTGCAATTCAAGAAAATTAGAATAAAATTCATAAAGAAACTAAAATCCCTGTTCCTAAAGAACGACACTACAAAAAAAAGAATGATTACTGAAGGTTTTTTAATGGAGGTTAAAAAAACCTCCACTAAATAATCTAATTTTTGGCAGGTTTTAAACCTCCACAATTTATCGTTATGTTTTGCTAAATTAGAAGGCCTTAAATCGAATAAAGAAAAACCAAACGCGCCCAATCTCAATTCCCAATATAAGTGTGGGTGAAAAGAGAAGGCTACAACGATAACTTTTTCTCTCTCGCGCCCATTTTCTGCTCTTCATCTTCTTTTTCTTATTCTCTGATTCTCTCTTATTCTTTTTCTACTTTCTCTCTCTACATTTTCTCACCCAATTTCTCTCTTATTTCAGGCAAATCATCGATCGGTACTTGACGAATAACACCTAATCGGTATTTCATAGGTTTTTATTATAAATTTAAGTATAAATTATTCTATAGTTGAATTTCAATTTCGTGTATGTTGTGTTGTTTATTTCTAGGTTATTACAAAACTCCTGCACATAATGAATCAGGGAGAGACGTTTTCAAAGGTTTCATCTCCATAGAATTAAGAAAGATGGTCTATCTGATTATAAACGAATCTCCTCCTCTGGAGATGAGGTCACACATTCTTATGCCGATTTTATTGCTATAATAATAATAATAGTAAACAGAGAATAATATGGTAATAATCCTCCGAAATTGCTAGAAATATATCGTTTATTTTAAATTATTTATTACTTTTTTTTTGGTAAACAAATTATTTATTACTTTTCAAGCCAAAGGAAATGTTAGTTTTTTTTCTATTTTTATCTTTATCTGATGATATTTTCACTAAATGAAATGAAGATGTAATCTACTCAAATGTAATTTTAACGTAAAACATTAAATAAAAATTATTTTAAAATTGAGAATATTATTTTTAAAGGATAATACTTATTGTATAAAATAAATAAGGACAAGTTCTATTAAAATTTGATTCTATGAAACATTGGAATCACACTAATCCCACCTACTTGAAAGAAAATGGCAATTCCACGGAATAAAACTTGAAAATTAATCCCTATATTCTGTTTTGTAAAAAAACCTAAAAATACTAATTCCATGAAAATATAACTCAGAATAAAATCACTGAATTGTGTAGCAGAGATGAAACACAAGAAAGAGTATAGATCCCAAGAACATAATTATAATAAGACACAAATAAAAAAAAGTATTTAATATTTTTGCTTCTCTGCCAAATTCACATAAAAGTAATGGATCTCACTAACTTCTTCTGGCTCTTTTATTTTTTTTTCAAAATAGGATCCACTCACATTTATGTGCGTGTGACAGAGAAATTTATTTTACAGCAAAAGCATAAATAATCTAATCTGGCTTCACACTGTCGTTCTTTTCATATTTTTACATAAACCTACAGTCTGGCTTCTTATGACCGGGCTTCCCACAATAAAAGCACTTCAACTCATATTTTGACCTACACCGACCTCTGGACCTCTTGCTACAATCCTGGGTGTCGGACCTTCCTCTGTTATCAGTCACGTTCACATTAGATGTGATGGGTAAACTTCGTTCCTTTATATTGGACTCTTTATTTAGGAGGCTGTCTGTCATAGCATCCATCTTCAATTATCCATTAGGAGCCGAGTTTCTTAATGTCACTACTAGAGTATCCTAACTTTCTAGCAGCGAGCTCAACAACAACAGTTTCGTCAGACTAATGCAGTCAAACACGTCAAAGAGATTGACGGGACCAGTTTCATCAAGTATTGTTTCGGGACTACTGGTCCACGTCAGATTCTACAGACAGTCAAGTAGGAGGAGCTGACGGCCCCCAGTCCCGTCAGGGACATTAATGGCACTCTCACTTCACATCAGATCCATATGTGCCAGTCACGTCAAATACATTGACGAAACCAAATCAGTTAAATAAAACTAACCCCGTCAAAGTGTTCGACGGTATCTATCTTTTACCTCCTACATTTTTTTCCTTATATGCTATATCAATTTGCAGAATTCAATTAGAATTTTATTTTGAACTTTTTATATTTTTGGTAAGAATAAATTTTTAAAGTTACTACGTAGTTATTTTAGGTAACTATAATAGAATTAATGTAAGACTAGATGCCTGTAAGCATTAATTAAGTTTTATTATGCTAATGAAATAACTTGAAAAATAATTTAATTGAAATAATTGATTTCGACACAACTTATGCTTATATCTTCAGTACAAATAAAATTAAAATAAAATCTTGTATTTATATGTAATTTCAAATTATTATATTGAATACAAAAATAGAATTTTAAATAAACAATTTAAAAAGACTGAAGTTTTAATGTTAACAATCAATTAAACTAATAGTTATGCAGGAAAAAAAAGCTTAGGATGAAATTGTAGCATGTAAAAGATAGATACCGTCAAACACTTTAACGGTATTAGTTTTGTTTAACTGATTTGGTGTCGTTAACATATTTGACGAGAATGGCACATATGGATCTGATGTGGAGTGAGAGTGTCGTCAATGTCCATGACGGGACTGGGTGTCGTCAGCTCCTAGGACTGGTTGTCGTTTGCTCTTGGGACTGTGTAACACTCCGTGTATAACTGATTTGTTATCATGTCATCGTATTAAGCTACGATTAATTAAAATTGCGAAATAACTTTTTCTTTTCAATTATGACGTCATTATCATTATCAACTTGATTACTTAATCATTTTCCAAAACATCGCCTGTATGTAAATTGCAATAAAACATCTAACTGAAATACCTCATTAAATATATAACAAATGTCTCTAGTCACGGAACTACAACATGTAGACCGGACAACATCCTGATAGTTTATACAATTCAACTACAAACATACTAACATATATGTGGCATGGACAATCCCCATGCTCACCAAATAAGGCAACAAAGCCCAACAGAATCTCAGCTCAAACAACAATAGCCATCAAATGTAAAACATATCAGCTATCATTCATATCATCATAAAGCAGATAAACAACAGTCAACTCAGCTCTGGCCTCCTGCCACACGAGGTCTCAACTGCCGAGTTACCTGAACCCGAAAATATGCCCCAAACGTGGGGTGAGATCTCTAAACAGAAATCTCAGTAAGGCAAGGGGTCCTCAAGGATTTCTCCACCCCAAGCTCACTTACATGTGCAATATAAGTTCTAAAAGCAATATACAATATCAGTTCCAAAATCAGTGCAATGCAGCAGATAATCATGTCATGTGTGTCAATACTATTCTATTGGCCAGAGAAATGCAGGATTTACGTACGTCTAAACCCTACAAATAGTGCAAGACGCCACTTGCAGCCACCCACAGGATCACCGTGTTGTATGCCGCCACATACTCAGGCTTACCGTCTAGATGGAACAACACATACATATTATAAGGCCCTTGCACTTAACAGCTCACAAGCATTTCAAACATCAAAGCATGAAAACACATCATGCATATAAACCATCCCCCCATGGGGTATGGTGGAACCAACAATGACTAAACCGAGGACACGAAAGCTTATCTCCAAGCAATCAATCCAATCCAAGGTCCACACCCGCTCAAAGTCCACAAACAGCACAATCACAATCTGTTTGGACCAACAATCATATTCAGCAAGCATATGACATAAAGACAACACTTTCCGTTTATGTTTCATGTCTTTAGGCTTCTAACAAAGCCTTAAGCCCTTAATCACTTAGATTCTGACTTAGATTAATTATTACAGTAGTCCACATCAACCAATCATGGGTCCACAAACCCAAAATGCCATTTTGTATGAATAGTACAACTACTGCCTCGAAATTCCCAAAATATCCGGATATATGTCGGGGAAATATCCGGATATCAATATCCAGATATCACAAGACCCCATATCCGGATATCAATATCCGGATATCATTTCCGGATATTTCGCGATAGAATGCAGTTCTGCATTTCGCGAGATATCCTTCCCAAAGGTTGCTCTTTTAACGATTCCAGAAGCTTAAACATGCATTTCTATGTGTGTTTAACCTTACCCAGCCTTAAGTTATGAACTTTGGCTTATTACATGCATCAAGGTTTCATTTTTAACTAAGGAAACTCATGGTCAAAGTTGATGAACTTACCCAAGGCTTCAAGACAGAAACAAGGTGGCTCTTGGAGCTCTCTCACCAGCCTCAAAGTTCAGAGCTCACAAGGACACGAAAATGGTGATTAAAGGTTGGTTCTTTCTCACCAAAGAGACTTCTTGAATCTCAAGAGACCATAACAAGGGATCCCTTAACAATGTTCAAGAACTCAGCCCCCAAGACTCCTCAAAACAGAGGTCCAAACTCAGAAGCAAGGCTTCTTACTCACCCCCAACGATCTCTCTCACTCATACAAGGTATAATGGTGAAGAAAAGTGGAAGAAAGGTGGTTTCTTTGGTGAGTTCTCAAGCAAGGAAGAGGGTGGCAGCAAGGAGAGCTCAAGCACTAGAAAAAAGGCACATAGAGTTGTAATTTTTGACCTAGGATCATGTGTCAATCCTATATATAGCCTCATTACATTGTAAACACATTGTATTAGCACTAATAGCTACGCTTAGCATTTTAATCCCAAACTTTGGAATCTGAACCTACTCATTTTTATAAGATTTGTGATATTTTTATTTTATTTTTTGCAGCACCTTTCCGGTACGCGCTTTTACTTAACCAGTATCAGTTCTGACACCAGTTCTCATTATTTCGACTTGAAACTTGAAATCAAAGTCCTACATATTATTCTAACAATATTCATGCACTTATTATAATTTTCTGGGATACTTCATTGGTACGCATTTATACCGTGAGCAGAACTGTAAGAACCCGCACCGTTAATTAAGGAATTTAATTAAATAATTATGAGTTTAATGAGATAATTCCATAATTTACCCTAATAATTATGAGAAGGCTTGAATAATTATAGAAAGTAATTAATAATGCTGAAAGTCGCTTTTCGGACGAAAAGTGCAGATACTGGTTCTGCTCCTCGGTACAAGTGAGTACCGGTGAAGTATTCCGTAAAATTATAATAAGTGCATGAATATTCCTAGAATAATATATAGGACTAGTAAAACAAGTTTGAAGTCAAAATAATGAGAACTGGTGCCAGAACTGATACTGGCTATGTAAAAGCGCGTACCGGAAAAAGTACTACGAAAAATAAAATAAAAATATGACAAATCCTAGAAAAATGGCTAGGTTCAGAATCTCAAGTTTGAGGTTAAAATGATAAGCGTAGATATTAACGCTAATACTGCGCGATTAAACTTAAGCGCGCCTATAAATACCCATGGGCACATGATCCTAGGTCAGCTCTTCATCTTCTACGTAGCATTTTCTGAACCTAGGGAGGTAGCCAACTTCTCCCATCTTCTCTCCTCCATTGAAGCTCCAAGAGGGCACCTTTCCACTTAATTCCTTCACCAAAGTTGCTTATAAAAGTGTGCTCTAGCCATGGGTGGGTAAAAGTCCAGCCATTTCTGAGTTGTGGGTGTTGTAGTAAGTGAAGGAGCTGCTGACTTGGAGGTTTTGAGGTGTGGGAGCCATCTCCATGCCATTTTGAGCTTCATGGTGCCATTTTGATGGAGAAAGGTCCAACCTTGTGGTACATTTTCGTGCTCTTGCAAAGTCAGAACCTTTGAGCCTTGTTAGAGAGCTCCAAGAGCCTATCTTTCTGCTGAGTTTGAACTCCATAGGTATACCTTGAACATTCTCTTTGAAATTTCATGCAATATCTTGTTTATGTTATGAAATGAGATAACTTTAATCATTCAAGCTTAGGGTTGTTAATCTAGGGTTAATAAGTGTTAATGAACATCTGTTTTGGATCAAAACCGAACCTTGGATCATTGGGAGCCATTTTCACTTCGGTTTATGTAGAAAAATTCTGCAGAAAACTATTCTGCCCACGTGGTAATCGATTACTTTTGGTTGGTAATCGATTACCATGTTCAGTAACCGATTACCCTGTTTTGTGGTAATCGATTACCATGTGCAGTAATCGATTACCGTGTCCTTGATAATCGATTACCCCCTGTGAAAATGACCAGAAACTAGTTTTATGCGTGGGAAAGTCCCCATTTGGGCTTGATGGCCTAGGAAGTTGGTGTTACTGTTGGAAAATAGTGATACCTTTAATTGAGGGACTTAATGCTTGATAATTATGAACTGGAAAAGATGTAATCGAATAAGGAAATGTTGTCATAATAAAATGAACCTTTAAAGTATGGTTATTGATGATATTTTTGATATAAACAGATTGTGATTGTGCTGTTTGTGGGCCTTGAGCTTGTGTGGACTCTTGGCTTGGATAGTTAGCTTGCAAGGTAAGCTTTCGTGTCCTCGGTTTAGCCATTGTGTGGTTCCACCATACCCCATGGGGGAATGGTTTATATACCTTATTTGTTACATGCTTTGATATTTGAAATGCTGTTGAGCTTTATGTGCGATTGCTTATAATATGTATGTGTTGTTCCATCTAAACGGTAAGCCTGAGTATGTGGCGTCATACAAGACAGTGATTCCGTGGGTGGGTGCGAGTGGCGTCTTGCACTAATGTGGGTAATAGACATATATAAATCCTGCATTTCTCTGGCCAGTAGAATAGTATTGACACACATGACATGATTATCTCCTGCATTGCACTGATTTGGAACTTATACTGATTATCTGTTTTAGAACTTATATTGCACGTGTAAGTGAGCTTGGGGTGGAGAGATCCTTGAGGAACCCTTGCTTTACTGAGATTTCTGTTTAGAGATCTCACCCCACGTTTGGGGCGCTTATTTCAGGTTCAGGTAACCCAGGGGTTGAGACCTCGGGCGGCAGGAGGCCGAAGCTTAGTTGATTGATGTTTACCAGCTTATGTTGATTATGCTTGGATGCTGGTTTATGCCTGTTACTATTATGCTTTTAGCTTCATTTTGTGATTTATTGAGCTGAGACTATTGTGGGCTTTGTTGCCTTATTTGGTGAGCATGGGGATTGTCCATGCCATTTTGTGTTGACTTTGCTGCATTATAGTTGAGTTGTATTAATGTACCAGGATTGTGATCTGGACAACGTGTTGTAGTTCCGTGATTTTAGATACTCACAGATATTTATATATTGAGGTATTTCAGTTAGCTGTCTTTTTACAATTTACATACAGGCGATGTTTTGAAAATGATTAAGTAATCAAGTTGGTTATTGATAATGACGTCATAATTGAAAAGAAAAAGTTATTTCGCATTTTGAATTAAGCGTAGCTTAATACGATGACATGTTAACAAACCGGGTATACACGGGGTGTTACAAGAATCGGTATCTGCACTTTTCGTCAAAAAATGACTTTCAACATTCTTAATCACTTACTGTAATTATTTAAGCCTTCTCATAATTATTAGGGTCAATTATGGAATTATCTCATTAATCTCATAATTATCTAATTAAATTCCTAATTTAACGGGGCGGGTTCTTACATTCACCCCCACCTTTTAAGAATTTTATCCTCAAAATCAGAAACATACATGTCTCGAAAATCGGGATACTGCCAGAGAAGCTCGTCCTCTCGCTCCCAAGTACACTCCTCAGGAGTTCTTCCTGACCATTGCACTTTGACCATCGGAAGGATCTTGCTCCTCAGCTTCTTCTCGCCGCGATCGAGAATCTTGAGTGGTCCGATGAGAGTCTTAAAGTTCTCCCGAACCTCCACAGCATCAGGTTGCACCACGTGCGAAGGGTCCGCTACATTTTTCCGAAGCTGAGACACGTGAAGCACGTCATGGATGTTAGCCAAGTTCGGAGGCAAGGCAAGCCGGTAGGCAACAGGCCCTACCCTAACAAGAATCTGGTATGGCCCTATGGATCTCGGGCTAAGCTTCCTCACTCCGAGTGCCCGACCAACACCGGTGACAGGTGAAAGTCTCACAAACACGTGCCCACCTTCACTGAACTCCAGTGGATGATGCTTAACATTATAGTAACTCTTCTAGCGATTCTGTGCATGCTTCAGCTTTTCTCGGATCATCTGGATCTGCTGGGTGGTATCTTGGACAAAGTCCAAGCCAAATAACTCTTTATCTCCAACCTCAGACCAGCAGGTAGGAGTCTGACACCTCCTACCATACAACGCCTCGTAGGCTGCCATGCCCAGGCTAGCATGAAAACTATTGTTGTACGAAAATTCAACCAATGGCAGGTACCTATCCCATGCTGAACCCTGCTCCAATGTGCAAGCCCTCAATATTCCTCCAATGTCTGGATGGTCCGCCCAGTCTGTCCGTCAGTCTAAGGGTGATAGGTTGTACTCAACCTCAATTGAGTACCAAAAGCTCCCTGCAGCACCTCCCAGAACCGAGATGTGAACTTCGGGTCCCTATCAATGATGATACTCTCGGGCACCCCGTGAAGCCTCACGATCTCGCGAACATACAGTTTGGCCAACTGCTCAGTAGTGAAGCTCACCTTTACCGGAAGAAAGTGGGCAGACTTCATCAATCTGTCCACAATGACCCAGATATAGTCACAACCAGCCTGAGTCTTAGGAAAACTCACCACGAAGTTCATGGAAATGCTCTCCCATTTCCACTCTGGAATCTCAAGAGGTTGAAGGTTACCAGATGGCTTCTGGTGTTCTATCTTCACCTTCTAGCAATCAAACACTTGGACACATAAACTGCTATGTTATTCTGCATGCTCGGCCACCAGAAGTTTCTCTTCAAGTCCTGATACATCTTAGTAGCACCAAAGTGGACAGTAAACTGGCCCTTATTAGCCTCTGTCATCACCTCTTCAGTCAACGGGCCTCGAGGAATCATAATCCTCTTTTGGAAAATCAAAAGACCATCCTCATTCCAGGATACACCATCCTGATTCTTCACATAATCAAGGCACTCCCTTTGCACCTGCGCCTCTTTAATCTTTTTCATGAGCTCATTCTCAACTCTCACAGTCTCCATCTCGAGAAGTGCACCCCCAAACGAAGAGGTCACTAACAGATCTCGAGACTCCTCAATAACAATAGAATCATCATTCGCTTCTCTGGGATCACCAGTCACTCTATCAATAGAGGTGACCTGACCCCCCACATACTCTATTCCTCACAATAACTTGGGTGAGTTTAGGTCCTATTCCATGACTCTAACCTCGACTTGACTTACAATTTTATAAATCATTATTCTCAATATAAAATCATATTCCCTTCATAGTACGAAATCATAATCATGTTCATTTCAATCAATACATGTTAGTTATCATGTTAATTCATATAGTAATGTACCTTAGTTCACGTACACCTGCAAAATTTTCAATTCCAATAACATAATAATTCAAATACTCCATACAACATCATACCTCAATCTCCGTGGCATCTGCAAAATCGAAAGTCAATAAAGGATGGTACAACATCAATGTATTAACACAGTTCATGACATTTACTTCATGCTTAGTACTATTCGTGGTGTTTACATGCAATCTACAAATGAAACAGATCACTAATTTCATGTTAACTTAGAGTCATGGAGACCACTCAACCCACAAAACTAACTGCACATACACTTGCTTCACATATGTCAGATTGCACATAGCCTTACCACAAAGTCCAAGTGTTACACACTTAACTCCTTAAAGAGAATTTCACATTCTCAACAAACCTGACTAGAGAGTGTTCCTCACTCACCAGCAATAAGATATCTTCTCTTACATTTTAAAATAAAGCACCATCACAACATGTAATGGCATAAGGCATCTTGCCTTTCATGCCAAACGTGGCATATCACTCTTCGTATATTTTACTCATCCCACCACTTAGTGGTTGTAGAGTTTAAACTCATATCTCAAGTCTCTTAATGCATCATTATACCATAAGGCAAACTAAAATTGATTGATATGTGCATCTCGTGCACCCTAATCACCCGATGAGTCAAACTCAAATCGATGCCCTCATGGGATTTCCAAGAGTCAACACTTTTAGGATCCAATCCCCAAAGGGAAACCCATGACATAGGTTATCTATCGGCCAAAGAAACTAGTAGGCGTACTAGTCTCCAGTGTACCTCGTACACAAGGACCACTCAATGAATTAAACATCAACTGAGCGTCCAATCAAACTCCTCAGAGGCACCCTCTTCGGATACATCCCCTCCAGGGATGGTCCACAATACGCCGATGGCCAATAACCCACTCAATCAACCTAGTTCCTCAGGTTAAGTTATCAAACACTTCAATACAACATTCAATGTATAAGCTAATTCATACATCATATTATGCAATCACAACAATCCAACACACAATTTCTCAACAGCTCGTCCGTACCCAAATGATCCCACGATCGACCATGGGTAGGAAATTAAGACCTGCTACGCAGTCTCGTCCATCCAACTAAAATACCATATCCAAATAAATAGATGAAGTATCACATTTCTCTTCCTTAGTGGTAATAACCCTCGGAACTGGAGAAAGCTCAAATATGGGCAAGTTCAGCCCCACAACAATCGGACTCGCAATATATAAGTGTGTTGTCCCTAAGTCAAACAATACATCGCCATAGTATCTCCAACATGAGTTATACATCTCGCAATGTGCGAAGCTCGGTCCGTCTACTGACTATCCGACGTATAAACTCGGTCGGTTTCTGGTAGTGCAGGAATCATCTGGAATGGTACCACATGAGCAACCGCAGCGCTGGCGACATGTGTAAAGCAGTCTCTGGAGTAGTGGCCCTCCTTGCCACACTTGAAGCATATCAGCTCACCAAAAGCACAACGTCCCAAATGCTCCTTCTCGCAACCTGTACACTTCGGGATCGTTGAAGATCCAGCAAAGTTGCCTGTCAGAGTAGTAGACCTCTTGATTTTGTTGGATAGTTGCTTGACCTGTAGCTGCTTCCCTTTACCTTTGCCTCCAAACTTCATGTCCCTCCAAGAAGTGGAACCGTTATTTTCCTTAGCCTCAGATTCTTTGAGTTTCTTTGCCCCGTGGTTCACATGAATCTTCTCGAGATCACTGCCCTGCTGAACGCAAGTACAAAGCCTTTAGATGTCGATCCAGCTATCCTTTTGATGCGACATACTGAAACATTTTGTATTCCTGCAGCTCGCTCCGTCTTGGTAGCGCGCCTCTTGATAAGGTGACCTGGCTTGCCACATCTGAAACATACCTTTTGTTCTTGCCAGCAAGTACCCGTATGAGTCTTTCCATACGGGATGCACCTAAGCAGCGAAGATTCATTCCCAACTAGCATCCCTTTAACTCCACTCCCAAACTGATGTAGGGATAGAGGTGGTGGCAGCGGAGGATGTTGGCCGTCACGACAACCAATTCTCATCTCCTCTAATACAACCCGTACCATGGTCATATACCCCAGTCGATTTGCCTCCAATACATCTTCAATGGCTTTCTGATTTGTCTCTCTAATGACATCCATCATAGCCTGGTTGGCCGCTCTGGTGACCTCCTATTCGGCTTGTCTAACTGCCTGCATCTCAGCTAATGCAGTCAGGATAGGATCGAGTTGACCCTCAAACGTCTCTCGGTTTCTCCTTGGCATTACCATGACTCTGCACCAGTTACACAAAGAATGAATTGATCAAGCCCACGTTATCACATATGCATCATCATAGCAAAACCCAGCAGAGAAAACACGCAAGACAAGACACACAACAATACATCCTAAGTTATTGCAATACATACAGGCTTTTCCCTAGAAAGTGCTTTGACACCATAAAATGTAACACCCCGTGTATACCCGGTTTGTTATCATGTCATCGTATTAAGCTACCTTTAATTAAAATTGCAGAATAACTTTTTCTTTTCAATTATGACGTCATTATCATTACCAACTTGATTACTTATCATTTTCCAAAACATCGCCTGTATGTAAATTGCAATAAAACATCTAACTGAAATACCTCATTAAATATATAATAAATGTGTCTCTAGTCACGGAACTACAACACGTAGATCGGACAACATCCTGATAGTTTATGCAACTCAACTACAAACATAATAACATCAATGTGGCATGGACAATCTCCATGCTCACCAAATAAGGCAAAAAAGCCCAACAGAGTCTCATCTCAAACAACAATAGCCATAAAATGTAAAACAGATCAGCTATCACTCATATCATCATAAAGTAGATAAACAACAGTCAACTCAGCTCCGACCTCCTGCCGGCCGAGGTCTCAACCCCCGAGTTACCTGAACCTGAAAATATGCCCCAAACGTGGGGTGAGATCTCTAAACAGAAATCTCAGTAAAGCAAGGGGTCCTCAAGGATTTCTCCACCCCAAGCTCACTTACATGTGCAATATAAGTTCCAAAATCAGTGCAATGCAGTAGATAATCATGTCATGTGTGTCAATACTATTCTACTGGCCAGAGAAATGCAAGATTTACGTATGTCTAAACCCTACAAATAGTGCAAGACGCCACTTGCACCCACCCATAGGATCACTGTGTTGTATGCCGTCACATACTCATGCTTACCATCTAGATGGAACAACACATACATATTATAAGGCCCTTGCACTTAACAGCTCACAAGCATTTCAAACATCAAAGCATGAAAACACATCATGCATATAAACCATCCCCCATGGGGTATGGTGGAACCAACAATGGCTAAACCGAGGACATGAAAGCTTACCTCTAAGAAATCAATCCAATCCAAGGTCCATACCCGCTCAAAGTCCACAAATAGCACAATCACAATCTGTTTGGACCAACAATCATATTCAGCAAGCATATGACATAAAGACAACGCTTTCCTTTTACGTTTCATGTCTTTAGGCTTCTAACAAAGCCTTAAGCTCTTAATCACTTAGATTTTGACTTAGATTAATTATTCCAAAAGTCTACATTAACCAATCATGGATCCACAAACCCAAAATGTCATTCTGTATGAACAGTACAGCTACTGCCTCGAAATTCCCAGAATATCCGGATATATGTCGGAGAAATATCCGGATATCATATCCGGATATGCATATCCAGATATCATATCCGGATATCCACATCCGGATATCACAAGACTCCATATCCGGATATTTTGCGACAGAATGCAGTTCTGCATTTTGCGAGATATCCTTCCCAAAGTTTGCTTTTTTAACGATTCCAGAAGCTTAAACATGCATTTCTAGGTGTGTTTATCCTTACTCAACCTTAAGTTATGAACTTTGGCTTATTACATGCATCATGGTTTCATTTTTAACTAAGGAAACTCATGGTCAAAGTTGATGAACTTACCCAAGGCTTCAAGACAGAAGCAAGGTGGCTCTTGGAGCTCTCTCACCACCCTCAAAGTTCAGAGCACACAAGGACACGAAAATGGTGATTAAAGGTTGGTTCTTTGTCACCAAAGAGACTTCTTGAAGCTCAAGAGACCATAACAAGGGCTCCCTTAACAATGTTTAAGAACTCAGCCCCCAAGACTCCTCAAAACAGAGGTCCAAACTCAGAAGCAAGGCTTCTTACTCACCCCCAATGATCTCTCTCACACATACAGGCTATAATGGTGAAGAAAAGTGAAGAAAGGTGGTTTCTTTGTTGAGTTCTCAAGCAAGGAAGAGGGTGGCAGCAAGGAGAGCTCAAGCACCAGAAAAGGTATAATTTTTGCCACCTTGTTGAAAGAAAATGATCAAGAAAACAGTGCTGATCCAAAGAAAATACACAAATAAAAAGAATTGGGAGGCACAAGAGAAAAGACCAAACCTTCGCTGCTTCGCAAGAAGATGAGGAGCCAGAGGAGAGAATTCTTAATCCACAAGAAAGAAGGGAGTCTATATTACAATGATGATATATATAGTCTATATACTTAAATAGTTTTTTTCTGGTTTAATGTTATAATATTATACTAATTAGTGATATGCATAACATAAACAGATAGTAAATATTTCTAGCAATTTCGGAGGATTATTACCATATTATTCTCTGTTTACTCTTATTATTATTATTATTATTATTTTAATGGGTAACGGGTATCCGTAGATATGTTTAAGAAATGCTTGATGCTTTTTATAAATGTATTTTTTAATAACTAAATTATTTTAATTATTGAATAATGAAAAGTATAAAAAAAATATTTTATTAAATTATTATATTATAAAAATATTAAATTTTTTATATTTTTAATTAATACTTTTCATTTTAATTTCTTAATTAAGTATTTTATTTAAGAAGATGAATAATTAATAACACTTTTTTCAGAAGTCTTAATTAAGGCACTTCGTGCGGTCAACAGACAAAAGCCCGTTTGATTTTTTTAAATTGATTTCTTCCTTTTAATAACTGAAGCACTTGATATATGGGAATGGATTTAATGCGTCTGATTTTGTATTGATCCGTTAATATTAAATTTCTCCATAAAAGATTCTGATACCCTATAGTTCCTCTATATCTGCATTAACTTTTATATAAATTTTTTTTTATTTTAAATTATTTTTTACTTTTTTTTTTGGTAAACAAATTATTTATTACTTTTCAAGCCAAAAGAAATGTTAGTTTTTTTTTTTATCTTTATCTGATGATATTTTCACTAAATGAAATGAAGATATAATCTACTCAAATGTAATTTTAACGTAAAACATTAAATAAAAATTATTTTAAAATTGGGAGTATTATTTTTAAAGGATAATACTTATTGTATAAAATAAATAAGGACAAGTTATATTTAAATTTGATTCTATGAAACATGGAATGACACTAATCCTATCTACTTGAAAGAAAATGACAATTCCACGGAATAAAAGTTGAAAATTAATCACTATATTTTTCCAGGGGATATGGCTTGAAAATGACAGCAGTCCGTGAGAGAAAACTAATCTCTCGTATACGGACACTGTTAGATAAGGAGTGGCTGGTTTGTTTCCAACATACTTTTAGGGAGGGCAACATGTGGGCTTACTGGCTATGTAAAAGCGCGTACCAGAAAGGTGCTGCGAAAAATAGTATAAAAATATGATAAATCCTAGAAAAATGAGTAGGTTCAGAATCTTAAGTTTGAGATTAAAATGCTAAGCGTATCTAATTATGTTAATACTGTGTGATTAAAATAAGCACACCTATATATAGAGGTGGCACATGACCCTAGGTCTTTTGGTTGAGACTCCTACGTGAGAAATTCTGGTGCTTGTAGTCAGCCACCTTGCCTCCCTTCTCCCTCCACATTGAACCTTCAAGAAGTCACATTTCCTCTTGAATCCTTCACAAAGCTTAATATTTGTGTGTGCTTGAGCCTTGAGTAAGTGAAAGGTGTCCCATTTCTGAGTTTGATTTCTGAGTTGAGAGGTTTTGAGGGCTGCATTCTGAGTTTGGTTGGCGGGGGGGTCATCTTCTTGGCATTTTGAGCTTCATGGTGCCATTTGGATGGTGAAAGGTCTAAGCTTTTGGTTTTAATTCGTGGCCTTGTGAAGTCAGAACCTTGGTGTGTAGTTGGAGACCTCTTTGTTGTCTCATTTTTGGAGTTGTTAGCCTTGGAGGTATACCATGATCACCACTTTGTGTTTTTGATGATTTAAGCTTGTTTAATCGGTTAAAAAGTAAAACTTGGACCATTTAAGTAAAGGAATGTGTTTCTGAGTTCTTAACATACTTATGCAGCTATCTGTTTGAAATTCTGCATTCTGTTGGAGAAGTATTCGAATACTTTTCGTGTAGTATTCGAATACTTATCCTTTGGTAGTCGAATACTCCTTGCAGGAGTATTTGGATACTTTTCTGGAAAGAAAAGTATTCGGATACCTTTGAAGAAGTATTTGAATACTGGAGAGTATTCGAATACAGTGAGTTTTGGTATTCTGATATTGTGGTATTTGGATACTTGGGGTGTTGGTATTCGAATACCTTGTGGTATTCGAATACTTTAGTGAAAGTAATCGAATACTTTCTAGAAAGCTGGAGTATTCAAATACTACTCATGGAGTATTCGAATACCTCCTGCAGAAACAACATGAAATGAGTTAAAATGAGTAAGAAAGCTTTAATCACTTAATGTAATCTTGAGCAATGATTATTGATGATTAATTATAGTATGAACAGATTGTGATTGAGCTGTTTGTGGGCCTCGAGCTTGTATGGACTCTTGGCTTGGATAGTTAGCTTGCAAGGTAAGCTTTCGTGTCCTCGGTTTAGCCATTGTTGGGTTCCACCATACCCCATGGGGGAATGGTTTATATGCATGATGTGTTACATGCTTTGATATTTGAAATGATGTTGAGCTTTATGTGCAATTGCTTATAATATGTATGTGTTGTTCCATCTAAACGATAAGCCTGAGTATGTGGCGTCATACAAGACGGTGATTCCGTGGGTGCAAGTGGCGTCTTGCACTAATGTGGGTAATAGACGTATATAAATCCTGCAAGTGGCGTCTTGCACTAAATGTGAGCCAAGTGACCACTTTTCTTCATGCAATCTTCATCAAAACACCTTGGTTTAGTGTGAACTAGCATTGTGGGTGGGAAAGTCACTTCATTTCTGAAGTTTCAGCCTCTATTTGGGGAGGGTTGTAGCAAGAGCCGGGGTCGTGACAAGTCTAGAGGCTGGTCTAGGCCAAAATATGAGTTGAAGTGCTTTTATTGTGGGAAGTTCGGTGTAACACCCCGTGTATACTTGGTTTGTTAACATGTCATCGTATTAAGCTACGCTTAAATAAACATGTGGAATAACTTTTTCTTTTCAATTATGACGTCATTATCAATTACCAACTTGATTACTTAATCATTTTCAAAACATCGTCTGTATGTAAATTGCAATAAAACATCTAACTGAAATACCTCAATATATAAATAACTGTTAGTATCTAGATATCACAGACACGAAAATGGTGAAGCAGCGAAGGTTTGGTCTTTTCTCTTGTGCCTCCCAATTCTTTTTAGACTATTGTGGGCTTTGTTGCCTTATTTGGTGAGCATGGGGATTGTCCATGCCACTTTGTGTTGACTTTGCTGCTTTAGAGTTGAGTTGTATTAATGTATCAGGATTGTGATCCGGACTACGTGTTGTAGTATAGATACTCACAGTTATTTATATATTGAGGTATTTCAGTTAGATGTTTTATTGCAATTTACATACAGACTATGTTTTGAAAATGATTAAGTAATCATGTTGGTAATTGATAATGACGCCATAATTGAAAAGAAAAATTTGTTCTGCATTTTTATTTAAGCGTAGCTTAATACGATGACATGTTAACAAACCAGGTATACACAGGGTGTTTGATGCTCACCGGCAAGTATACCGATCGCACAAGTAATATAATGATAAGAAAAGTTCGTCTCCACAGGGATTGTGATCGTATATCAATTAATAGTCCTTTCAAGAATGGATGAGTTCAAATGGTTTTGACAATTACTGTCGATTTGTGTAAATTTGAGAACTGAAATAAAGGTTTGTTTTTGTAATTTTTGTATTGAATAAAAAGAATAAGAACAAAGATGAATTTTTGTAATTGAGAGAAAGAATTGTACCCAGAGCGCACTCACCTTATGATCCTCACTTATTACTTTGGATTGATTTAAAAATACTTATTCATATAAATACTCAGATAATTATCATCTAGAATTTATTAGTTAAATTCCAATCCCTTGCAATTTAACCCTTTAACCTCAATTGGAATTCTAATCCCTTAGTAACCCCTCATGAAAATTAAGCAATGAACACGATAATTCAAACATCTGCAATTAACATACGTCTATTCCTAGTACGCATATGAATTGTTACTTTACCCCCTTTCAAGATCAAGAATCCCAATATTCCTATTTAGGGTTCTAACCCTCAAACTATCATCAACTATTAGAGTGATCAAGTCTAATAAAGAAAAGAGAAATTTCGCACAAGGTAAAGAGAAAGAAATTTATATAAACTAGTAAAAACAAACCAATATGTCGTAACAAGCGTTCACATAAGGTTTGTGACCCTAACTACAATAAAAAGTACTAGCCAAACATAATCATGGCTAAAAAATCAATATTCAATGTTACTTGGAATGAAAGAATGGACGAATAAAGATGAAGATGAAATTCTCTCTGGAGCTAGCAATCCTTGTTTCCCTTCTTCTTTGCCGTCAAAATCTGACCTTTCTGTTATAGAAACCCTGTTTTTATAACCCTTTTCTTCCTTTTCCAGAATTGCCCTCTTGAAAAGCACGGGCTGTGACTTTCGCAAACTGGCGCTCTCAGCGCCAGTTCCACGCCAAGAGCGTGGATGCTTCTGATTCTCCACGCTGTCATCTTGCTATCCACGCTATGGGCGTGGGAAGAAGGATGATTTCACGCTGATGGCGTGAAATCCACGCTGTGAGCGTGGAAGCCTCTGGTTCTTCACGCTACAAGCGTGACATCCACGCTATGAGCGTGGATCTTCACTTTGGCAAATCCTCATTTTGCTCTAGATTTGTTTGCTTTCCTACAAAGTAAGCATAAAATCAGTCAAACAATTCTGAAATTAGAATTTAAGCAATGCAACAATAAACGTTGCCTTTTCACTGAGAATTAACCCATAATCTTTCTCTTTTGGCTTGAAATTGCCCATGTGCTGAAGGCACATCAAACAATTCCCAGATTTGAACTTTTCTGTCCTCAGCAATGTAATAGACTAAAGAGAAAAGCAAGATCAACTTTGTAAAGAAACACATGAACATACACATCTTAAGAATTTAGATTGCTATGCATGTATGACTTCCTGGTAAAAACTTCACAATAAAGCTCTTCAGTTGTATCAACTTAGATCCTAGCTTGAGTATTTCTCATCAGATAATCCATTCTCATCACTCAGTGTCTGAGGTTTCTGCACTCATTCCATCAATGTAGCAGTATTTCCATGATCATGAACATATTCTCAAGTTCCTAAAAGTGAGGAACCCATTTGCCATGCATAGACTGATCAAAAGGTCTTTGATAGGTTATAACTTGGCCTGGTTTGGGGGTAAGAATCTTTTGGTTAGAAGCTGATTAAATTGGAGAGACTGAAATCCTAAGATTTTTGACATTAATTCCTTCTCAGCTCTTCAATTATGCCATTTTGGCATTTTGGGATTCTTTTCCCATTTTCACTACCTTTTCTTTCTTTTGAGCTACATTTAAATTTTTCAGATCATTCTTCTTTTTCATTTACTTAACTTTTTCTTCCGAGAAAAATCTTGATTCTAATTCTTGGAATCAACATTTCAATCTCTCTCAAGGTGTGTCAATGGAACATGGTTAAGCAACTTTCATAAGGTTTTTGAACAAATTGGTCTCAGGCTCAAAGGGGTTTAACAATGGAAATTCTTTCTAGGTAGGCTATTTGGCTCTAAGCTAACAAGAATAAATGTGCCCTTATCATATCAGTCATGCATGCAAGCTAGAGAAACAGTTCAAATTCTAGAAAACTGCTACAGTGAGGACGCTCTGAAAAAAAAAATGTTTGTTTAGGCTCAATCCTCACAACAATAAGTTTCGCTAGAATCTAATTTCCAGAATTCACATCAAGCATTATCTTAGAATAATTCACCAAAGAACAGTCATGCAAACGAGCAAGCATCATGCTCAGATTATATAAACAAATGAATGCTTCACAGATATGATGCTTCTTATGGTTCAATCCACAATAGTACTTAGTCAGCTTTGTCAAATCTGAGATTGCTTGTTCAGGAATTCAATTTTTTTTTTAAAGAGAAAGATTTGAAATAACCAGCAAAATTATTAAACAATCAAAATTCAAAAGTTGAAGTATCTCCCTTTTTCCAGATAGAATTTATGTTTCCGTTTTGTTGTGTGCTTCCGCAGTTAGCAGGTCTCGCATATACAACATGCGACCAATTCCCAGATTTAGAATATTGTTGTCCCCAGCAACAAACTATACTAGTCGAAGAAGCTAATTCTGCCAGGTGGAACACACACACACTTGTTAAACAACAAAACAGATTAAACATCAAATAGTACTGCATAAAGGGGAATAATCCAACCATAATATCCACCAAAATACTAAAAAACAGCAAAAGAAACTGCTAAAATGTATGTGATGGTGAAGTGGGTGACATGTGAACAAATGCATAATCATCAGCAATCCTCCATGTCAGCATCATCAACATCATCATCAGCAACATCATCTGGAACTGCCTGCGGTGCGGCCTATGCTGGAGGTGGGTAAGGTGGAAACGGTGGTCTGAAACTCGCAGTATCAATCCTGCGATCACTGCATAGTCTCTCCATCATGGTCCTGATATACTGCTGTTCTATCTGTATCTCCTGTGTCCGACGGTCCAGAGTCTGGAGAAGAAGGAAATCTGCAGACGGCGCAACTACTGGCTCATCCTCATGCTCTGGTGCAGGTGGTGGTGCTGGAGGTGCTCCATTTGCTGCACGGGCTGCCTTCCAGATAGCAGTGCGGCTGGAATCGTCCTTCATTATTTCAAAGTTTGACTGAGTCATCTCCGACCGGATCTTCACATCACAGGGCTCATCATCATGAATCTCCACTCCAGCCTGTAAACATAGCTGCATAGTCAAAGAACTATGAGCTAAGTGGATTTCTGCTTTCTTTTGAGTGATGATATTCACTATCCTGTCAGATAGAACAACACCAATGTTGAGATTTTCTTCACCCATAAGGGTGTATAACAAAACAGCTCGCTCAACATTTACATCACTCAAATTAGTAGATGCAACGACAATAGAATTAATGAATGTGTGCCAGAACATAGCCTCTGGAGTAAGATCCACTCTCTCTAACTTTTCTGGCACATTCGGCTGCCCACTCCTTGGCTTCCATTTAGAATAAAGATGAGTGATGGCACTTCAGATTTCTTCAGCAATAGCAGGCATGTCTTCCCTGTAGAGGCCTCTTGTTGCAGAAGGCTGCATCCTATTAAATGTCTGGGCAAAGTGGCAACTCGTGCGACGATCATAGGTTGTCTCAAGGAATTGCTCTATTGCTGCAGATGAAAAAGGGACTTCCTGTCCTCTCACCCAACTCTTTCGAGTGGTATCCACCGTCTCCAAATCAGCATTTGCACAAAATTCTTTCAGTATTGTGTTGGAACTCAGTGCAGGAAATCTAACCAATTTCTCCTATTTCCTCCTCTCTGTTGTGAGTCTAACTGGACAATCACTATCCATATAGGCACTGATTGGCCTTTCGGATATGATTTTCTTTGGAATGAACCACTTGTAGTACCGGTCCTATGCCTCAGGTGATAAGAACCGAGTATTGTCAAATACAGATGAAGAGGTCCTGGGCCTCTTTGTGCCAGCAGCACTACCATCTCCTGTTTTCTTGCTGGAGCCAGAGCCCTTTGATGTCTTTTTACCCTGCTTTCCCTGCACTCAGAAAAGTTTCAACACAATAGAATCCATGTATGTATAACTTGAAAATGAACCAGTGAATATCATGTCATGAAAACAACAGCCAGAATTCAGTCATATCATAATTAGCATATCAGAAAACCAAAAACCCAATTCCCAGATTTATCTTTTACAATCATTCTTGACAGTATGTTTCGGCATGTATTGTTCAAAAGATGTAACAATTAAGTCATCACATGTCACTTTACTACTCAAATCAGAACAGAGAATACTCAATGGCATAGTATAGACAAAATGACAATCTCCATGTGTGCTCACAATTGGACAATTCCTCACTTCCAAGCAGCATATGGAAACTAGTATGACTAAGGAGCAGAGTTAAACGGACACCTGTCTATAATTAGCAAAACAAGTACCCTTTCAATTATTTCAAAAGTCATACAAACATGGAAGCCAATGTGTACACATTCCTCAACACATACACATTCCCAACTATCATCCTCTAACTCCTTATTAGTCTAACAAGTGAATCATCGAACATTTATAGAGCATGTGAGCAATTGATCATAACTTCCACATCCTATGTAGTAAACACAATCAGACAAGGTGCTTTGACAATCAGAACTAAATCACACAGGAACATTTAAACTGGAACTATCAACTCGATTAAGAGCAATTCAGAAATCTATTACTAAATCAAATAGGCATGCCAATTCCAGTCATTCTTAACATCCACCATCACAATCAATAAATTCAACCAATATTGCAATAGGAAACATTTTTTTTATGAGTATTAAAAAAAATATAGAAGCGTACCTTGTCTCCTGCCATTGATGAATTTGTGAACTTCAAAAATTAGAAACCCTAGCTTTGAATAAATTGTAATGAGAATCCAAAATTCCTTCCCAAAGTGGAACCCTAGCTCGTGAACGTGTAGCTTGGTGGAGATGGTTTAGGGTTCGTTGATGGTGGGTGGCTTGGCTGGTGACCGGTTTGGAAGAATATGGGTGGGGTTGGTTGGGGGATGGCTGTCGTACGGTGAGTGAAGAACGGTAGCGGAAATCCACACCTTGTGGTCGTAAGGTGGTGGTTGACGGTGGAGGACGGTGGTGATTGGGGTAGGGACGAAGGAGGTGGTGGTGATTTGTGGAGATAGAGAGATGAGTGAGAGAGAAAGAGAGGGAGAAATAGAGAGCGGCTGAGGGGGGGAAAGTTGGGGACAAGGGAATTTTTTTTTAGGTTTTCTATTTTAAAAACCTGACTTTGGGGTCCACGCTCAAAGCGTGACTCCCACGCTGACGACGTGGATGGTTTTGTTTCACCACGCTCGTAGCGTCCATACCACGATGACAGCGTGGATGCTATTTTTGAATTTCTCATGCTTCCAGCGTGACTCCCACGCTGACAACGTGGATGGTTCTGTTTCACCACACTCGCAGCGTCTATACCACGCTGACAGCGTGGGACTTCTTTCACATTTCTCACGCTTAGAGCGTGGGTCTGGCGCCCGTAGCGTCAGTTCAAAGTTCCCAGCTTGTTTCTCTCTAATCCTAAAATGACTAGACTACTCTTCCTGCTGGTTTGCCTCCCAGTTAGCCCTTGTTTAACGTCACAAGCCTGACGGAAACTGTAAGAACCCGCACCGTTAATTAAGGTATTTAATTAATTAATTATGTGAAAATAGGAAAAGATTCCATAATTGACCCTAATAATTATTAAGAGGCTTTAATAATTGTGGTAAGTGATTAAGAATGCTGAAAGTCGCTTTTCGGAAGAAAAGTGCAGATACCGATTCTGCTAGTCGGTATAAATGCGTACCGAAAAAGTATCCCGGAAAATTAAAGTAAGTGCATGATAATTACTAGAATGTTATGTAGGACTTGTAAAACGAGTTTCAAGTCCAAATAATGAGAACTGGTGCCAGAAACTGATACTGGCTATGAAAAATGCGTATCGGAAAGGTGCTCGAAAAAATATAATAAAAATATGATAATTCTTGGAAAGATGTTTAGTTTCAGGTTCCAAAGTTTGGGATCAAAATGATAAGCGTACCAATTTAAGCTAATACTACTGCGTGTTTTAATGAGTTTTGACTATATATACTATGTCTAAGGGCACATTGCCCTAGATACCTAAATTTTGAACGTGGCTTTTCTTGGAGGCTGACCAGAATAGTGTTCTTAGGCTTCCTTCTCCATTTCTTGATCAAGTAATCACCATTGATGCTTGTTCTTCCATTTAAACACTTGGTGAGGGTGAGGGTTGGCCTTGGGACTGCATTGTTGGCTTTTTTATGAGTTAGAGAACCTGTGTGAGGGAGTTTGAACTGCTGAGTTTTGTGTTTGAAGGGTGGGAGTCTCATTCTTGGCATTTTGATCTTCAAAGTTTTACCTTTGTGAAGCAAAACCTACTCTTGATGGTGTCATTTTCGTGCATCATGTTGAGTCAGCTTTGAGTGGCTGTTGTGAGCTCCAAGAGCATCTCCCTCCTCTGTTTTTGAGTTGTGGTATGATCACCAACCTTTAAGACTAAAAGATGATAACTTGTTGTTGGGTAATGCTTAACACACCTAGAAATGCATGTTTAAGTGTTTAAAATCGGTAAAAACCCAACCTTTGAAGGATATCTTCACGAAATGCAGTTTCTGCATTCTGTCGTGAAATATCTGGATATTTGCCCGAGAAATATCCGGATATGTGATATCCGGATATGGGATTTGGACATCCGGATATTAGATATCCGGATATAGGAATCTGGATATCCGGATATTGTATATCCGGATATGTACAGTGAATTATCCGGATATTGCATATCCGGATATGGTCCAGAGGAATATCCAGATATTCTGGGATTTCGTAGAACAGTAATTGTGCTGTGTGTACAGTAGGCTATTGGGGGTTTGTGGATCCTAGATTGATGAAGTTGAACTTCTGTAATTAATGAACTAAGTCAGAATCATGTGATTGAGGGCTTGTGGCTTTGTTGGAAGCCTTAAGACATAAATCGTTAAGGAGAACGTAGTCTTCATGTTAATGCTTTTAAGTTATGTAAGTTGATACACTTGCTGTTCCTAAATCAGATTGTGATCTGCTGTGTGTTGGACTTGAGCTGTGAGGACTCTTGGCTTTGGATAGTGAGCTTGCAAGGTAAGCTTTCGTGTCCTCGGTTTAGCCATGTTGTGGTTCCACCATGTCCCATGGGGGTATGGTATATGCATGCTGTGTTACATGCTTTTGATGTTTTGGAAATGCTGTTGAGCTATTGTACGTTAGTGCCTTGTTGATATGCATGGAGGTGTTCCACCTATACGGTAAGCCTGAGTGTGTAGAACATACAATAGGGTGAGGCTGTGGGTGAGGTGCAAGCGGTGTTCCTTGTACTGCATGTAGGAGATAGATGTATTCCTACATTTCTCTGGCCAGTAGAATAATGATTACACACATGCCATAGATATATGTTGCACTACATAGTTTTGGAACTGATAATGATATAAATGCTTTTAGAACTTATATTGCACATGTAAGTGAGCTTGGGGTGGAAGATCCTTGAGGACCCCTTGTCTTACTGAGATTTCTTGTTTAGAGATCTCACCCCACGTTTGGGGAATGCTTATTTCAGGTTTAGGTAATGTTGAGACCTCAGGCGGCAGGAGGCCGGAGCTGAGTTAGATTTGCTGTTATATTATGCTGACATGTTGGATGCTGGATATGCATGCTGCTTTATGTTTTTAGTTCGTGTTATGATTATGATTATCTTGTTGAGACGATGTTGATTTGGTGAGCATGGGAATTGTCCTTGACACAGACTTGTTTATGTCTTGTTTTATTTGGAGTTGTAATAATGTATCAGGATATGGTCCGGACTACGAGTTGTAGATCCGTGATTTTAGATACACACTTTTTTTATATATTGAGGTATTTCAGTAGATGTCTTATTGCAATTTACATACAGGCGATATTTTATGAAATTGATTAAGTAATCAAGATGGTAATTGATAATGACGTCATAATTGAAAAGAAAAAGAATATTCCGCATTTTTAATTAAGCACCGCTTAATACGATGTAATGATAACATTACTGGATATATACGGGGTGTTACAGAAACCGTTTAAGATTCAGGTGAAGCCAAAGGGACAGAAATTGTGTCCCTATTCACATGTTCTCCATGATAAAATTTCAATCTACTCCCATTGACCTTAAAAGGTCTTTCAGCATTGAGAGGAGATATTTCTACTGTACCATATGGAAATACATTTTTCACAATAAATGGACCAGACCAACGGGATTTGAGCTTACCTGGAAACAACCTCAGTCGAGAGTTGTATAGTAATACCTGTTGTCCTGGCACAAATTCCTTGGGTTGAATCTTCCTGTCGTGCCACTTCTTTGTTTTATCTTTGTAGATTTTGGCACTCTCATACGCAGAATTTCTGAACTCATCAAGCTCACTCAATTGAGCCTGTCTTTTCTCCAAAGCTTTTGTTGAATCGAAATTTAGGAATTTGATAGCCCAAAAAGCTTTATGCTCCAACTCCACAGGTAGATGGCAAGATTTTCCAAATACCAACTGATAAGGTGACGTACCAATAGGGGTTTTGAAGGCAGTCCTATATGCCCACAAAGCATCATCCAGCCGCTTAGACCAATCCTTCAAGGAGTTCCCAACAGTCTTCTCGAGAATCCTCTTCAACTCTCTGTTAGAAACTTCCACTTGACCACTAGTTTGAGGATGATAAGGCGTGACAACCTTATGTTTAACACCATACTTAGCCAGTAGGTTATCAAACTGCCTATTACAAAAATGAGTACCTCCATCACTTATTATTGCCCTCGGTACACCAAACCGCGTGAAAATGTTCTTTCTCAAGAAATTTACAACCACCTTAGCATCATTAATGGGGAGCGCGACAGCCTCAAACCACTTGGAGACATAGTCAACAGCAACAAGGATGTACTGGTTGGAATATGATGAAGGAAATGGTCCCATAAAATCAATCCCCCATACATCAAATAGTTCTACCTCTAATATGCTATTTAGAGGCATTTCATCCTTGCGGGAAATGTTTCCAGCTCTTTGACATTTATCACATTTTTCAACATAATCTCTTGCATCTTTGAATATTGTAGGCCAATAATAACCACTTTGTAGAACTTTTTGAGCGGTTCTATTGCCTCCAAAGTGTCCTCCATAGTCTGATGCATGGCAGTGCCACAGGATCTCATGAACTTCAAATTCTGGCACATACCTTCTTATAATTCCATCAGCACACTGAAAATACAGATAAGGATCATCCCAATGAAATCTCCTTGCATTGCTGAGGAACTTCCTTTGTTGTTGCCTAGTGAGGTTGGGAGGAAACTCTTTTATCACCTTGTAATTGGCAATATCTGCAAACCAAGGAGGTACAAATATAGCCATTACTCTTTCATCAGGATAATGGTCATTTATTTCTCTTTCTGGGCCATCTTTTAATTATTTCTCCTGGATGTGTGACAAATGATCTGCCACCTTATTCTCCACTCCAGCTTTATCTCGGATCTCCAAGTCAAACTCTTGAAATAAGAGCATCCACCTTAGCAAACGGGGCTTGGCATCCTGCTTATTCATCAAATACTTGATAGCAGAGTGGTCAGTAAAAACAATCACCTTGGAACCCAACAAATAAGATCTAAATTTGTCCAAGGCATATACTACTGCTAGCATCTCTTTTTCAGAGGTGGCATAATTTACTTGTGGCATAATTTACTTGTGCCCTATTTAAAATCTTGCTAGCATAGTATATGACATGTAACAATTTATTCCTACGTTGGCCAAGGACTGCACCTATAGCATAGGCACTAGCATCACACATGAGCTCAAAAGGTAAACTCCAATCAGGAGCTACTAGAATGTGGGCTGTAGTGAGCTTTTCTCTTAACAGATTAAAAGCTTTAAGGCATGCATCATCAAATTGAAATTCAAAATCTTTTTCTAAGAATTGGCTTAAAGGTTTAGCTATTTTAGAAAAATCTTTTATGAATCTCCTGTAAAACCCAGCATGTCCTAGAAAACTTCTAATACTAGTCACATTATTAGGAGGAGGTAGTTTCTCAATTAACATCAGTTTAGCTCCATCTACCTCAATCCCTTTTTTAGATATCTTATGACCTAAGACAATTCCCTCTTGTACCATAAAATGACACTTTTCTTAGTTTAGTACAAGATTTGTTTCTTGGCATCTTTTAAGAACATAAGTTAAGTTTAACAAACATAAATCAAAACAAGAGCCAAAAACAGAAAAGTCATCCATAAATACCTCAAGGTTTTTCTCCACCATGTCAGAAAAGATGGAGAGCATGCACCTTTGAAATGTGGCAGGTGCATTACATAGACCGAATGGCATTCGTCTATAAGCAAAGACTCCAAAATGGCAGGTGAAAGCTGTTTTCTTTTGGTCTTCTAGTGCCACTGGGATTTGGTTGTACCCAGAATATACATCCAAGAAACAATAAAAAGTGTGACCTGTCAATCTTTCCAACATCTGATCAACAAAAAGAAGTGGGAAGTGGTCTTTCCTTGTGGCAGCATTCAACCTCCGGTAATCCACACACATTCTCCAACCAGTAATGGTTCTAGTTGGAATAAATTCATTTTTCTCATTGTGGACTCCAGTGATACCTCCCTTTTTCGGAACAGTTTGCACTGGACTCACCCAAGCAGTATCCGAAATCGGATAAATCATACCAGCATCAAGAAGCTTCACAACTTCTTTCCTCACAACCTCCTTCATTGTTGGATTGAGCCTCCTTTGCGGCTGCCTTACTGGTCGAACTTCATCCTCCATGAGGATTTTATGAGTACAGAACGAGGAATTAATACCCTTTAAATCAGAAATTGACCCCCCTATGGCGGTCTTATGCTCTTTAAGCACTTCAACCAGTCTTGTCTCTTGCTCAAAAGACAATCCCTTATTAATGATAACAGGGTAAGTCTTCTCTTCACCCAAGAAGATATATTTGAGAGTTTTCGGAAGCTCCTTCAACTCTACCTTTGGTGCACCATCTTCCTTGTCAGAATCTTTCTTTTCAAGGACTTCAAACAACTCATTTTTTCTTCCTTGTAAGGAATCATTTCATGTGCTTGAAGTTCTTCCTCAGATTGTTGACTGGAAAATACCTATTCTTTCACTACTTGCTCTAGAATATCAAGACGAAAACAATCACCTTTATCAGAAGATTGTTTCATAGAGTCAAAAACATTGATGGTGATGGTCTCATCATTCATTCTTAACTCTAACCTGTCATTCTCAACATCGATCATGGCTCGAGCAGTAGCCAAGAAAGGTCTTCCCAATAATAGGGGCATTTCAGTACCCTCTTCCATGTCTAATACCACAAAATCAGTTGGGAAGATGAACTTATCCACCTTAACAAGCACATCTTCAATAATACCACTTGGTCTCCTCAAAGATCTATCAGCAAGTTGTAGAGAAACCATAGTGGGTTTTAATTCAGTAATTCTCAGAGATTTGCAAATAGATAATGGCATCAGATTAATACTTGCCCCAAGATCACATAGTGCTCTGCCAACATCAGTGTTACCAATAGCAATTTGAATATTGAAGCTTCCTGGATCACTGAGGTTGGGTGGAAACTTCTTTTGTATGATGGCACTACACTCTTCAGTGAGTGTTACTGTTTGGCACTCCTGCAGCTTATGTTTTCTTGACAACAAGTCCTTCATGAACTTGGCATAGTTTGGCATGTTAGCCAAAGCTTCAGCAAAAGGTATGTTCACATGTAACTTCTTGAAGATATCCAGAAATCTTGAATATTGTTGTTTCTGAGCATCTTTCTTGAACCTTTCTGGATAAGGTGCCATAGCTCTCACATATTCCGGATTCAGCTCAAATTTCTTCTTTTCAGCAATAGTTGGTAGCTCCTATTCTTTACCTTTCTGAACAGATTTCTCAACATTAGAAGGAATCACCACCTCTTTTTCTGGCTCTTCAACCGCCTTCAGTTTCTCATCAGCTTCCATATTTGTGTGTAACTTTTCTGGAGCTGCTACCACTTTACCACTTCTAGTTGTGATAGCCATACAATCCTCCTTGGGATTAGTAACTGTATTGCTCGGGAAGGTACCTGGAGTTCTGTCAGCCATTTGTTTAGCCAGCTGGCCAATTTGATTCTCCAAATTTCTGATGGAAGACTGCGTATTCTTGGTATTTTCCCGAGTCTCTTCCATAAACGCATTAGAATGTTAGGCCATTTGTCCCACTAGCTTCTCCAAATCAGAAGGTTCCTTAGCTGGAACTGGTGGAGGCTGCAAATAATTATTAGACTTGAAGTCCAGACCAGTTCCCTGCACCCTCCTCTGAAAATTATTACTCCCAGAAGGATAATTCTAATTCCTTGGAATATTTGGTGGCAAAGGTCTTTGGTCATACCAAATACCATTCACTTGCACCTGTTGAGGAGGATCATCAGACAGTAAGGTAGGACATTCATTAGATTCATGGTCTTCCTTGCAGTATTCACAAATAACTGAAGCAGCTTTAGCTTGGACGCTAGAGAGCTGCATTTTATCAAGCCTTGATGTCAAATTTGCCATCTGCTATGATAACAATTTATTTTCAGCCAATGCTGAATCATTGTTGTCTAGGTGAAGAATGCCTCTCTTAGGCTTAGATGACAACCCTTCATTTTCATTGGAAGCCATTCTTTCAATCAATTTAAGAGTCTCATTTGCTCTCATTGACTTAATGCTACCACCTGCTGCACCATTCAGAACCATCCGGATTTCTGGTTTACAACTGTTAAAGAAGATTCGGACCTGATCACCTTTGGTCATGGGGTAATGAGGACATCTTCTCATTAGATCTTTGAACCGGTTCCAGGCTGCACACATAGTTTCACCCTCAGCTTGAATGAAATTGGTGATATCATTCACCATTTGATTGTATCTTTCCATCGAGAAAAACTCCGCAAAGAACTTGTTTGATAAATTCTCCCATGAGGGAATACTTCTCGCAGGCTGCCTCTCCAACCAATTCAAAGCTTTTCCTTTAAGAGCAAAAGGAAACAGTCTCAGCCAGACTGCATCATTGGACACTTGAGAATGTTTAGTCGAGTCACAGATCATCAGGAATCTGTTTACGAACCTATGAGGGTCTTCATCATCCTCTCCACCAAACTGAGCTCTCTCCACCAAACGAATATTATCAGACTTGAGCTCCTAATTATTGTTGCCAACTTCAGGATGGACAATACTTGAATTGGGCCTGTTAAATAGTGGCGTCAGGATAGTGTCCATGAGTGGATTGTCTTCTTCATTGTTCCCTGCCATGATGTGTGTTTCTTCAGACAGAATTTCTGACTCGTTGAATTCAAGTTTCTTCCGAGCAAATTTCCTGTTTCTCTTTTCAGTTTTTGTAATCTCCAAATCAAGTGGAAATTCTGGCTCTTTACCTCGCATGCAACTCAGAAAAGAGATTAGTAGCACTATTCAAGAAACACAAAGAAATTAAAAATAAAAATAAAATAAAAGTCCAATCTTAAAAATCAAAATTAATTGATAAAAGATACGCCAGTGCCCGGCAACGGCGCCAAAAACTTGATGCTCACCGGCAAGTATACCGATCGCACAAGTAATATAATGATAAGAAAAGTTCGTCTCCACAGGGATTGTGATCGTATATCAATTAATAGTCCTTTCAAGAATTGGTGAGTTCAAATGGTTTTGACAATTACTGTCGATTTGTGTAAATTTGAGAACTGAAATAAAGGCTTGTTTTTGTAATTTTTGTATTGAATAAAAAAAATAAGAACAAAGATGAATTTTTGTAATTGAGAGAAAGAATTGTAGCCAGAGCGCACTCACCTTATGATCCCCACTTATTACTTTGGATTGATTTAAAAGTACTTATTCATATAAATACTCAGATAATTATCATCTAGAATTTATTAGTAAAATTTCAATCACTTGCAATTTAAAGCTTTAACCTCAATTGGAATTCTAATCCCTTAGTAACCCCTCATGAAAATTAAGCAATGAACACGATAATTCAAACATCTGCAATTAACATACGTCTATTCCTAGTACGCATATGAATTGTTACTTTACCCCCTTTCAAGATCAAGAACTCCAACATCCCTATTTAGGGTTCTAACCCTCAAACTATCATCAACTATTAGAGTGATCAAGTCTAATAGAGAAAACAGAAATTTCGCACGAGGTAAAGAGAAAGAAATTTATATAAACTAGTAAAAACAAACCAATACGTCGTAACAAGGGTTCACATAAGGTTTGTGACCCTAACTACAATAAAAAGTACTAGCCAAACATTATCATGGCTAAAAAATCAATATTCAATGTTACTTGGAATGAAAGAATGGACGAATAAAGATGAAGATGAAATTCTCTCTGGAGCTAGCAATCCTTGTTTCCCTTCTTCTCTGCCGTCAAAATCTGACCTTTCTGTCATAGAAACCCTGTTTTTATAACCCTTTTCTTCCTTTTTGCAGAATTGCCCTCTTGAAAAGCACGGGCTGTGACTTTTGAAAGTAGAATTGGCCTTGAAGGCTGAAACATGCGTGAGGGAAAAACAAAATTTTTCGCAAGCGGAACACACATGCATATCAAGATACATACTTTAAGACGTATGTCATACCTTGTTCGTGAAAACTCAAGATGATCAAGGTAGATCTGAAGGGTCCAGACCCTCTAACGTTGATCCACACCACCCGCGTCTAGATACAGGAACTCCTTCCAGTAAGGCTACCGATTGATCACCACAATAAGGCTTGCTATGCGCTCAGTGTGTGATGCAGGAGGCTAGGTAAAAGTGTTTAGAAGAGTGAAGTGTTCTAAGAGAAAACCTCACAAGGGGGCGCATAGATGAGTAGAGAAAGGCTTGGCTTTTCACAAAAAACTTAAGGAGGAACTAACTTCTTATTAAGCACACAAGAGGAGCCTTTTAAGTTTCAAAAACAAATCAGATTTTTCTCCCAAAAATCTGATCAAAGTGGCGCCTTATGGGGAGAGAATAAGTGGAGTTGTTGCATTTCAAAAATTGCCAACAACATCCCAGAATATTCTCATGAGACTAAGTTCAAAACCTAGTCAGAAATATGATCATGAATCATCATATATTCAGTTATATGGTGCGCCCCATATAGCCTAAAAGGTGACCAGATACATTTGAGTTAGTTGCATTTCAAACTTAAATCAACTCACTCAAATATTCTCCCAACAGACCGTATCTTCTGGAGCTGATTTTGATGATCAAATCTAGCCAAAATCAGCGCCCCATTATCCTTGGATTATGTCCAAAAGATCTCCTCCTGATATGTTCCAACAAGATCTCATCTTATCCTTTTGTTATGAAACAACTTTTCATAGCCAATTCAAATTCGAATTTCAAACATTTGAATTCAAACTTTCAAACACTTAAATTTTAAATTCAAATTCAAATTCTAAATTCAAATTCAAATTTCAAAAATCAAAATTCAAATTTCAAAATTCAAAATTCAAATTTCGAATTTCAAAATTCAAATTCAAATTTCAAAATTCAAAATTCAAATTCAAATTTCAAATTTCAAAATTCAAATTTCAAATTTCAAATTCAAATTTCAAAATTTAAACATTTGATAATTAATTTAACTAATTAAATTAATTAGTAATGTCTTGGACTATCCAAGCCCATTACTTTGATCCATGCGCCCTCCACCCTATCTGTGGAGTTCCAAACTACTTCTTGGGCTAATAACAATTGTTAGGCCCAATACCTTTAATGCTAGAGCATCTAGACAATTAGGTGTAGTGTGTGACCCATTAGGTCCAACATAGCCACTGACATAAATGGGCTTGGGCCCAATAAGCCCACAACCCATCTAATGACAACACAGAGCACTAGCAATGCTTTGTTGCCCCAGAATTAGTTAGATTAATGACTTGATCATCCTATTACACATATTTGGTTGCCGTATATATTTCATTTCATCTCGGTTACCTTCTCATAAAACCTAGGGTAAGGAAGCGTATCAACCCCTGCGGTTTAGGGTAAGCTTTATTCGAAATAGGGAATCTTCAATTTACAGACTCTAAAGGCAGATCATCTCATGATCTCTTTTACTATGCATAGATTCCCGAGTCCCTGTAAATGTCATCCCGATTTCTCCGATTTACAGATAACCTAATCTCTCACGGAGATTCGACGAATTCCTTCAGCTTATCACCCTAGCCATGTGTTCTTTCAGGACAAGCCCAACAGTATACCTATGATTCTCCATGTTTCAGGCAGACGAGATGCACAATCAAAGCATGCCTTCTAGAACACAGTCTAGGTAATAACTTCTGGTCTAAGGAAATACATACCCAAATATAAAGAGACTACTCTAATGATACTCTCTGTGAGAGTTCCTCATAGAGTCTCTTTGTGGGTCTGTTCAGTGCGAGCTATACCCTTATAGGTCCACCCACGACTTTAGCTAAGACATCTCCATATCTGTAGCTCATGAGGTCTTTACCTTGGATCCAAATACAAGTAGATAAGTCGTGCTAGTCTTACCTGAGATCACTGATCCCCATTCTCAGTGTCTCTAGACTAGGAACATAAAATTAGGAATAAACATGCAGTATCCTTGAATCCTCATGATCGTGATCTCATCACAGATACTCAAGAGATACCTATTTTATTCCAAGGGGTTTATCCAGTTACTCATATAAATATTAATAGTAATATTGAGACAAAATATGAAACAAGATAAATAGTGCTTTTATTTGCGACAATATAAAAGGTCTACATATGTCCTAATCTAATCAAAAGATTGTCTCTAGGACATCCATATACTAACAACTTTCGCAAACTGGCGCTCTCAGCGCCAGTTCCACGCCAAGAGCGTGGATGCTTCTGATTCTCCACGCTGTTAGCTTGCTATCCACGCTATGGGCGTGGGAAGAAGGATGATTTCACGCTGATGGCGTGAAATCCACGTTGTGAGCGTGGAAGCCTCTGGTTCTTCACGCTACAAGCGTGACATCCACGCTGTGAGCGTGGATCTTCACTTTGGCAAATCCTCATTTTGCTCCAGATTTGTTTGTTTTCCTACAAAGTAAGCATAAAATCAGTCGAACAATTCTGAAATTGGAATTTAAGCAAAGCAACAATAAACGTTGCCTTTTCACTGAGAATTAACCCATAATCTTTCTCTTTTGGCTTGAAATTACCCATGTGCTGAAGGCACATCAGTGTTACACCAGACTTCCCACAATAAAAGCACTTCAACTCATATTTTGGCCTACACCAGCCTCTGGACTTGTCACGACCCCGGCTCTTGCTACAACCCTGTCAAGTAGGTTATCAATCATGTCCCTGACCGGACTGGGGGCCATCAGCTCCTCCTACTTGACTGTCTGTAGAATTTGACCTCGGACCTTCCTCTATTATCAATCACGTTCACCTTAGATGTGCTGGTTACACCTCGTTCCCTCATCATGGACTCTTCATTCAGGAGGTTATCTATCACGGCATCCATCTTCAATTTTCCATCAGGAGCCGAGTTTCTTAATGTCACCATTAGAGTATCTCAGCTTTCTGGCAGCGAGCTCAACAACAACAGTTTCGTCAGACTAATGCAGTCAAACACGTCAAAGGGATTGATGGGACCAGTTTCGTCAAGTATTATTGCAAGACTACTGGTCCATGTCAAATTCTACAGACAATCAACTAGGAGGAGCTGACAGCACCCAGTCCCGTTAGGGACATTAATGGCACTCTCACTTTACATCAGATCCATGTGTGCCAGTCCCGTCAAATACATTGATGAAACCAAATCAGTTAAATAAAACTAATCCCGTCAAAGTGTTTGACAGTATCTATCTTTTACATCCTACATTTTTTTTCCTTACATACTATATCAATTTGCAGAATTCAATTAGAATTTTATTTTGAACTTTTTATCCTTTTGGTAGAAATATTTTTTTTAAAGTTACTACGTAGTTATTTTAAGTAACTATAATAGAATTAAAGTAATTCTAGATTACTGTAAGCATTAATTAAGTTTTATTATGCTAATAAAATAACTTGAAAAATAATTTAATTGAAATAATTTATTTCGACACAACTTATGTTTATATCTTCAGTACAAATAAAATTAAAATAAAATTATGTATTTATAAGTAATTTTAAATTATTATATTGAATATAAAAATAAAATTTTAAATAAACAATTTTAAAAGCACTGAAGTTTGAATGTTAACAATTAATTAAACTAATAGTTATACAATTGTAACGAGAGATAACTTGGATTAATTTCTAAAAATTAAATGAAAATAGAGTAGGTAAAATTTTCAATTAAATTATTTTTCAAGTTATTTTATTAGCATAATAAAACTTGATTAATGCTTAAAGTACTCTAATAGGACTTTAGTTACCTATAATAACTACGTAGTAACTTTAAAAAAATTATTCCTAACAAAAGTATAAAACAATCAAAACATAATTCTAATTGAATCCTCCAAATTGATATATGTAACACCCCGTGTAAACCAGGTGTATTAAACATGTAAATTATAATAAGCTCAGCTCAATAAATGCAGAAGCTAAATTTTTCCGATTATGAAAATTATCATATTAATCAAGTGGATTTACTTATTCTTTTTTCAAAAACTGTCTGTATGTAAATTGTAATAAATAACTACACTAATAACCTCATAATATAAATAATGTATCAAGTCATGGAACTACAACACGTTGACCAAACATGTCCTGATACAATAACACAAATCTAGTCTGAATAAATACAGCTTCTTCAAATGTGACATGGACAACCCTCATACTCACCAAATAAAGCAACATAATCAACAAGTCATGTCTCAAATACAATAGCCATGAAACATAACAGCAAGGCATAAATCATAATAATATGGCAAGGTGCATGCATCATCTCAACTCAACTCTGAATTTCTGCCACTATTGACCTCTGGAACGGATGAGCCCAGTAAGGAAGCCAGGAATGCTAGAACTAGACAAACAAACTGCCATGGAATCCCAACTGGCCATCTTGATGAATGAGGTGAAGAATCTGAAAGTTGATCAAGAACAACCAAGCATGGAAGTTTTACAACTCATAGCAACTGAGAGTGAACCATGCTCCGCCTGTGGTGAGCTTCATGATTCAACAGACTGTCCATCTACTTCCTTGGTGTGTTATGCAGAAAAATTCAGGAATAGAAACTTCACCTAGGCCAGAGACAACCAGACTGCAGGAAGCAACAACAATCAAAATCCTAGAGGAACCATAGTGAAGGATCAGAACCATAATCCACAACGGAGACCACCCATGAACCAAAGACCATACAACAATCAACAGCAGCAGTATCGACAAGGCAGAAGCAATGGGAATGAAGCATATGAACCACAGAGAAGAACCAATTATGCTCAATTCCAAAGAGATGACCAACGCATCAACACCCTGGAAAGTTATGTCAAAAAATATGTTACCAGGAACGATCCTATGGTCAGAAACATTGAGTCCCACCTGGGACAGATAGCTGCTGACCTTGACACCAGGACATTTACCAGGGGATACTGAAGTTCCCTCAACAACCTCCCTAGAAATCTGAGAGGTTAGTTACATGTCTAGCTAAAGACATTAAACTAAGCACTGACTGGGAGGCAACCCAGTGGATACCTTTGCCCTCTAACAAAGAGCAAAGTTTTGGGGTGATTAACCTTAACCACACAGCTCCTAAAATGGAGGGAACGTTTGATGTTCAACTCCAAATCCAAATAAAATACGTTACGTTCCATTCCAGGAACGTAGTTTTGGGGTGGTTCAATAACCACACATTCCCATATTTATTACTCTCTAAAAAAATATTTGAGGTTATTTACATTTAATTTTAATTGCACACACCTTCATTTGCAATTTTTAATTAGTATTTCTTTACCATGCAATTTATGTTTTGAATTCTTTTATTAAGTAAGCTTGCATTTTATCTATTAGGAATTAGTTTATTATATAGGTAAAAGACAAAGGAAACGTTCCCTGGCTTAGGAGATAAGAGTGACAAGGACACCTTCCCTCCTGACTCACTTACGTATACACAATCATTATCAAATCTGCACTCATTGCAAATTTTGAAAACGTGCCCTGAAAAAGCAATTGTCTCCTTAGCCATTAATGCAACTGCTTCTACCCTATTTCCCTCTCTCCCACATTTCTAACCTAAACCGTTCCACCTCATTACCACCATCAGTAGCAGTTGAATACCACTCACCCTGACCGTTCGTTCCATAACGTTCCCATTCCATCACCTCCTCAACTCCCTGTCTTTAACCTCCACATCCTGAAGAACCCTTCATTTTCCCTCCTCTGCATGCTTATTTAAACTCATCTCCTTTCTTTTTCAATCTTGACCATTCTCTGCTAAACTTAGAAACTTTCATTCTTATTCTCACTTCCGTCTACATTCTACCCTAAACCCTTCATCCTTCCATAACCATGACTAAACTGTCAGTAACAGTTACTCCTGTGGCCAGCTGTGACCAAGAGCCCGAAATCACTGAAGAGGTTGTTCATCTCAACCCAGAGAGGAACATCACCATGAAAGACAAGGCTCATCTTCCTTCCTTTGTGAAGAAAGCCTTGACCAGCCTGAAATGGTTTCTGTTTGCCACTGACGAACGAGAAGTCAATATCTCGTTGGTAGGAGAGTTCTTGTACCATGCCAAGAGGCTTCCTAAGGATAACACCCAGGATGAGGTAACCGTTAGGGGGAAGAAAGTTTCATTCTCCCTCTCTGCCATCACGGAAGTACTCCACCTCCCCACCATTTCCAAATGCCCGTATCATGAATACATCGATAGCAAGGATGTATCGAAGTTCATTGCAGACGTGAAGAACCTGATAGCCATCCAGAATCTCGTCTACTCCAAAGGATCCCTCTGCAAGGGAAGCATGAGGGACGAAGCCAGGTTCTGGGCTTTGTCTGCCAACTCTAACCTCACTCCCTCCACCCACGATGCCACTGTCAAGTGAGCACTCCAGGTGCAAATCTACTACATTATGAGGAACATTTCTGTTGATGCAGTACCCCTTATCTACGGCAGTTTGAAGAAAGAGATAAGGAAGACTACTGTCTGTCTTTCCTGCCTGATTACAAAGCTCTGTTTAAGAGCTGGAGTAAAGACTAACGATGACAACGAGTTGGTGGTACGTCTATCATCGATTCAAAGACCTGGAGTAACCTGAGGAGCACCTACATTGAGACTCGTGAACCAGTCCCAGAGGCATTTAGGCCACTGATACTGATGATTTTGATGAAGAAGAGGGCCTTGAGGCCCCAAAAAAGACAACCACAAACTCCACCCCTTCAAAATCATCCACTTGTGCCTACACTTAGGCAAGAAGAACCGTTCCACCTCCCACCAAGGTGAAGAAGGAAGCCCCTGCTGCTACTGAGAGCAAGCAGGGAAAAAAGAAGTCCCCTGCCAAAGCTCCCCCAAGAAAGGGGGAACGCTCCAGTCAGAGGCTGAAGAGAACCTTCAGCAACACAAAAAGACCAGAGGGAGCATCCTCTGAGAAACCTATCACCCTTTCTGACAAGGAAGGGGACAGTGAAGACAATGAGCTTATCTCAAAAAGGCGGAAGACTAGAGGAACGTCCAAACCTGTTGCTAGGGAAACTTCCCCAAGTAGCTCTGCTAACTCATCTTCCGACGTTCTGTCCCCTCCATCATCACCTGCTCATTCTTCACCACCACCAGTGATACAGCAACCCTCTCCTAGGCAACAAGAAGAAGAGGGAATGAAAGAAACAGATGCAGCACCTGCTGCAGAAGAACAGGTGGCTGAGCAAGAGGCTCAGCCACAAAAGAACCTTGATAAAGGAAATAGGATTCTTGTTGAATCCCCTAAAAAGAAAAAGCCAATTGTCCCCAGGCAACTTAGTCTAGGAGGACCCCTCTCTTGCCCCATCATCCGTCCCGATACTTCTGGGGACGAGGCCATTGCTAGGGCTCTGGCAGAAGAGGAGGGCATGGAAGTCCCTCTACTGATGGAGGAACAAACAACAACTGCCCCCTCTTCCTCAAAAATACAGGAGGTTGCTGTCAGGCAAGCATCTGAAGGACCTCCAGCTTCTGACAACATCAACCAGAAGAAGAAAAAGCCATTTTCCCCCATTCTAGCAATCCTCATTGTCTCAAGGAGAAAATCCCAGATAGGGATTGCTGAACTGTTTGAAATGTTGGGGAAGAAGATGGAGAAGTTGCTTCCTGAAACTCCATCCGTTCCCCAGATCAACATGACTGATACCACTGAAGAGCTGAAGGCTCTTAAAAACAGAATGGATCAACTCTCTTCTGCTGTCAACAAATTCCAGGAACAACACAGAACAGAAAGAGAGCAGCTCCTTAACACCATCAGAGACAACATCAACAACATCAGGGCTGCACCATCTGTACCAACCTTGCAAGCTGTCAGGGACGAAATCAAGAAAGCATCTGAATCCCTGTAACTTTCTTACTCACTGCATAACACCAGAGCTGAACTACAGCTTAAGAAAATCCTCCTCAAAAATTCTGAGGAACGAACAGAAACAAAAGAAGCTCTCAAGACTTTTGGTACTTATTTGGAGGGGAAAATCACTCAGCTGGAACACCGAATGCTGGATGTGGAGGGACAGCTGGTGCACATCCACAATGGTAGGATAATCATGAGAACCACCATTGTGCACCTCACTGCTGTGATCAGTGAACTAATGAAAGAAGCTGAGAAGTGGCTCCCTGAAGCTGAAGTAAGAAGACTAAGAGAACAGTGACACGAGCTGTCGAACTCGCGCAAATTAAAAATTAATTCTTTAGGGTTCAGGAAATTTTTGTAGTAAAGTGCAAACCCTAAGTCGTCTCAGAATGAAATTGTTTGGGTAAAAATTGCTTATGATGACAGAAAATAAAAGGGGGGTTTGTTTTGATTTCAGTTTGATAATTTAAAAAGGCAGAATGTAAAATTGGATGTAAAATTCGTAATTAAAAATAACCAACCTAAGGTTTGGGTTCCATGGACGTCTTTCCTCGGATAAGAAGATATCAGAATCGTGATTGATTTGTCAATCGAATCAGAATCCTTATTTCCAATTGACAACCCTCTCTAAGCAATCGCTTAGCATTTGATCAAAGACGATGCTTCTACTCATACAATCGCAGAGTATCAGCCCGCTTGATTTAAGGTCATAGGGTCAATCAACCTAATCATCAAATCTGATGATTAATCCCTTTCCATAATCGCAATCGCGAACCTCAGATTGAATATCCACGATCGCACAATATCAATCTGAGTTGGGAGGGAAAACAAAACTGATTTGAAATAAACGCAGATCCTCAAGACTAACCTATGGAATCCATTACCCTTAGGTTGATTAAAAGGTTCTTAGCCTCGCATGGCTAAGGTAAACATAATTCAAAAAAATAAGAAGAAGAAGAAAAAGATGAACGCAATTGAATAAAAACTCAGAGAGAACTTCTCTATTGTAAAAACCGACTACCAAGAGTTTCCTAGAGTCCCCTTTAAATAGCCGTCACGCAGGACGGCTAGGGTTTCATCGCTTCAGCCCAAACATAAAATAAAAACCGAATAAAATAAAATGAAACAATAAAACTTGGCTTTGGGCCACTTAAGTAATTGGGTTTTAATTTAAATTACAAGCCCAATAGTCAAACAAAACTTCAGCAAAACGCGTCCAACTTGGCGTCCGAAATCTACCAGCTTCCACTCCGAATTCGGCTTCGAGCTCTTCATAAGAATTGTATATCTCTGTGTTATCTGAAAAACCCAACAAGAACTGAGTCAATCCGACAACTATGGACCGAGATATGGCCAAAATACAGAAGTAACGTAAAGCTGAAAAATTCTGACGAAAATAAATTAAACCCAATCAAAAACTAAAAACCTAAATTAACTCTAACAATCATTATTTTATTCAAATAAATCCTAAAAATACTAATCAAGAGTAACAAATAAGTGTAACAAAATATGTGTTATCAAACAGCTCAGCAGGAAACCACCCACACAGGAGGAACGTGATGGTGAGAAGAATTCTGACCTGGGCAAGAGACGTCATTATTGAAAAGGAGAAAGGTCCTCCTATTTTTGCTTATTTCCCTATTTATTGCTTTCTTTTATTTCCCTTTATTTCCTTTTCTATTCCTTAGTGTAATTGTAATATTTTTTTGAAATAGAAAAATCTTTTTGATCAAACAGTTTGAAGCATACATCTCATTTATAGTATTGTGGTTGTGAAACTTTGAATAACCAATGGCATGAAACACAAAGTCACTAAGTAATCATTCTTATTCTTACTCTGAATGCTTGACATAGGAAAGGTGAAATGAATTTAATCTTCAGATTTTTGAAGAATGCTGATCTGCGTGAACTAAAACTAGTGAGGAACGAAAAATGCCAAACACTTACTCATGGGAGCGTTCTTGAGGTGTCACCACAATGAAACTTCTAAACTTGCCTTGATACTGTAAGTACTGCTGAAGAACAGGTGAATTTCTCTAACAAGGATCGAACCACCAAACACTAACCCCCTCACAATCATGCAAACACTTCCGTTCCCATTCACACCACAACTGTATCCACACACTCACACTCATTCACAGGTCAACAAAAAGGAGCAAGGAACAAATCCAGAATGAGCACAAAGGACAGAAAGAAAGAAAAAAAGCAAATGGGAAAAACCATTCAAAAGAATTCAGAAGAAAATACCAGAAAAGCTTCCTCCAAAAGAGGAGAAGAAGGTACAAAAGACAAGGTGTTCCCTAGAACAGAAAAGTCCATCTCTGAAGCATAAAGAACTATTCATTGACTCAAAACTTATGACCATTCTATTTTTAAAAACCCTTCCATCAGTCCTTTTCACAAAGATCCTTGACATGGAAGACACCTGCACTTCTTAGGAAAGAAGCAGATAAGCAAGTTTGAATAATCACATCCAGGAATGGACAGAGAAACACCAAGCCCTGAGTGATAGTGAGACAGAAGATCAACAATCATCACTTACTTGGGAACAAATTCTTTCTACTCATCACCTGTAGAAAGTAGTTCAATCTTTGAAAAGTTTATGATTACTTGCTGGCTCAAGTTTCTGAAGTTGAGCTATTCTTTGAAATTGAGCAGCCTAAGCCACTATTTCTAAGTTGTTTGAGGACAACCAACAGTTTAGTTTTGGGGTGTTGATGGGACGGAAATTCGTGCTCATCTAAGCCCATTTTTTATGGAAAAATACCATCTGTTCCCTCATCTGATGAGCAACTTTAGCACTAAAAGCATATGTTTTATATTTTTATCACAAAAATACAGTGGGGAACAGAAGGTGACGTAATCTTTGGAAAATATATAAAAAGGGGAACGGATTTGGAACATTAATTACACTTGCTTCACTCACTCAATCTTTCTAACCACTTTTCAGGAAACGTTGAAAAAAAGTTTCCAATTAAGCATAAGTGGGAAACACTCAACCAAGGAGAAAGGTGCACAACAGGGAATAAACGGTTCCTATTGGCCGAAAAGGAAAGCAAGGCATGAGGGAAGTCAGAAGGAAAGAAAAATCTCAACAAAAATCTTCCCATCCAGCCACGTTCGCCCCTCAAAGCACTTTTTACACTGCCCCTTTCATGCAGTCAAGAAACTGACTCCAAAGAATTTACAAGCTTGCCATTCGCTCTTCTACCAATAAATAGGGCGTTCCAGCACGAAGACATCCATCGAATTCCTAAGGGATTGAATTCCTTAAGAAGAGATCACTTAGTTTATTTTTGTAGTTTTTATTTGTATAGTTTTAACTTTAGTTAAGTGACAACACTTCTTCTTCTTTCTGTATCACTCACTTGAGACTCCTCACGAGCAACAATCATTTTTCATTTTATTGTAATCAATTTGTTTTCATTTAAATACAAGTGTTATTTCTCTCTTTTCCACTCGTTATCTCTGAACTGAATCTCGAGTCTATGGAACTTCAGTTTGGAATAATTATGTTTAAACTAGTAGCCATGGGCTAAACTATCTGTGGAATGGAAAACTGCAAAGTTCTTAAAAAGTTATTTTCGAAACTCTTGTATTACAGCTTTTGTGTTTCTCTGGTTAAGTGTGCTATATTCGTTGTGTATCTTTGGAAATCGAACACATACTGAGAAAGGATTTTCCATAAGGAAGAGATTTCAAACAGCTTAACCAGAGGGGGAATGCAGTACTATGGAAACAGTATTGTTGGTTGCCTTGGGAATAAGGGACCACTTCGTTCATTTTAAGGTTCTGCACTAAGTACCCGTTAGAGTCAAGGAAGCCATAAGAATATGGAAACTTGTGAGCCATCTAGTCCATAAGCTGACGAATCAGACGTTGGTAGAAAGAAAACTGGAACAAATATATAAGTGTTGAGTCTTGAGTAGAGAAAATAACCATTTAAGAATGGAGCAGTGGATCTGTTCCTTCTGTTATTATTGTTTTTAAACCATCCACCATGTTGTCTCTTGATTATTGTTATTACTTTTTGTATTTTTCTTCTTTATTTAATCTTGTATCTATAAAACTCTCATGAATATTGATGATCCTTCCCTAAACAAGAAGGATAACTTACATAACGAAGCGGTGAACTATTTGCTGTCTGATTGAACCTACTGTCATTGAGGAACGTTGTCAAGACAGTAGGGAACGTTTGACCAAACAGGTCAATTACTAACTTTTCTTTTCATTTTTATTCTTTATAAAACAATATAAGACACTAATTAGAGTTCTATCCTCGTGGGAACGATAATCTGGGCATAATACTCCCATTTATTACTTGATGCGTGCACTTGCGCACTTGGGTTAAACTAAGAGAACAACTGTGTTCTTCCTTAGTGAACTGAGGAACGTTTTCATCATAATACACTTTTCACCCAATAGCTTTTGAACACCTAACAAGTTTTTGGCGCCGTTGTCGGGGATAGATACACTAACTTTTGTCCATATTATTGTTTTAAGTACATACATACTCTGTATATTTGATTTTCATTTTTATTTTTGTCACATATCCTGCTGATTCATACTATCTGTTTTATGGTTTATGAGTGAAGAGTCTGAAACAGATTCTCCCCACTCCACTAAGATACCTGAGTTCTTCTTTGACCCTGAGCTAGAACGCACTTTACATAGAAAGAGAAGAAATCTCAGGGAAAATACGTTTGAAAACATGGCTGATCATAACAATAACAATGATGAAATCCCTCATGAACAAAATTTTAGAAATTTAACTACCGCTTTATTTTTAATGAAACAAGATCAACTTCTTTAACTACCGCTTTATTTTTAATTCTAGGAGACTTTGAAGGAAAAGTCTCAATATTTGACAATTCAACATTAAGAGTAGAACGGGACGAAGACTCACCATTCTTCCTCTTAAAATAAGCATCAATGGTAGCACTCTTTCCCATAATAATCACCTACAAAGAGCATGAATTATTCCATGACTAAGAGCAAAAAGTATAAAAAAAAAAGACTTACTATCAGCTGCGAAAGCCTTGAGAGTTAATGGTGAGCGATTAATGATATGGAATGGATGGGAAGTTGAGAATGAAACAAAAGAATAGCGAAATTTGGCGAAGGAGAGAATAGCAGTGGCGAAGAAGGAATTAGGGTTAACAAAAAATGTGTTTGGCAAGTGAGAAGCGGGAAGAATACAAAAAATTAAAAAAAAATCATAAGATATTATTTTACTAAAAAATAAAAAATAAAAATTTATTAAAAAAAAGATTATTTCTTAAAAAATACGAATTGAGTTTAGAAGCTTATAGGCTATGCCTGCTAGAATAGACTTATGACCCATTTACATCCCTACACGCAGGTACAGGGATCGAGTTTTCTTTTAGGGATTTTTACTTTTTTATTTGAACGGGTTAATTTTTTTGGACAAACAATCCACTACTATTTTCAAAATGATATTTTATATATATAATTTTTTTCAAGTTCGAAGGAGGGGCGGGGACCAACCCTAACCCCCCTAGATCCTCCCCTGGTTGACTTGAAAACTGATGAACCGATACTTGACTGGTTCTAGTTAGCCAATGAACCAACCATGCAATAGACCCAGGGGAACATGTTTGACTTGGTCTATTTTTGACAAAACCAATGTCTTGGTCGGTTTTTGTTAACTTGGTCGGGTCATGCATATTTTTGTTTTTTAAAAAAGTAAAGCGAAAAATTTAATTTTTTATGCAAAGACTAAATGTAAAATCCTTAAGTTGTAGCGCAACATTTTCAATTAACATATACACATATGAATCACAAAAAAAAAAACACAATTAGACATTTAAACTTAAGAAGAGTGAAATTGAAATGAAAAGTGAAAATACTGAGTCGAATTGAAATTTGAAAGCATAGGAGATAAGGGGAAGAGCTAATTTAAAATTTGAAAATTGATATTAATTTTATTTTTAATAATGACCCTATGGATATTTTTTTTTGAATTCCTAAGCCCGAAAAAATAAATTACAAAGATGCAAGAGTTCTATAGTTACGAAAAGCAAGTAAATGCTCATCCAGTAAATTGATCATTTGAGGATGAGTGTAAGAACTCGCACCGTTAATTAAGGGAATTAAGTAATTAATTATGTTAAATTAGGAAATGATTCCATAATTGACCCTAATAATTATTAAGAGACTTTAATAATTATGATAAGTGATTAAGAATGCTGAAAGTCGATTTTCGGAAGAAAAGTGCAGATACCGGTTCTGCTAGTCGGTATAAATGCGTACCGAAAAAGTATCCCGAAAAATTATAATAAGGGGATGATAATTACTAGAATAATATGTAGGACTTGTAAAATGAGTTTCAAGTCAAAATAATGAGAACTGGTGCTAGAAACTGATACTGGCTATGAAAAGCATGTACCGGAAAGGTGCTCCGAAAAATATAATAAAAATATGATAATTCTTGTAAAATTGAGTAGGTTAAGAATCCTGAGTTTGGGATTAAAATGCTAAGCATAGCAATTAAAGTTAATACTGTGTGTTTTATTGTTAAACCGCTATAAATACTCTTCTTAGGGCACACAACCCTAGAAAACAGACTTTGAGCGTGAGTTCTTTGTGGTGGCTGACCAGAAATGCTCTCGTTGACCTTCTTCACCATTTCTTGAGCAAGTATTCACCTTTGATGCTTGTTTCATCATTCTAAACACTTGGTGAGGGTGAGAGTTAGCCTTAGGGACTGTATTGTTGGTCATTTTCTGAGTTTGAAGGGTTGTGTGAGGAAGTTTTGGTTCTGACTTGGTGGTTTTGGGTTGAGAGAAGCCTTGTCATGGCACTTGGAGGTCCAAGTGGTGGCCTTTGGTGTTAAAGAACCAACCTTTGTGATGCTATTTTCGTGCACATCTCTGAGTCAGACTTGAGGGGCTGTGTTAGAGCTCTAAGAGCATCTCCATTTTCTGAGTTTTAGCTTGTGGTATGATCATCAACCTTGAACTTGAGTTTTTATGCTTAAAAGGGAAACCTTGATGCATGTAATGGGCTTAAGATCATAACCTAACATGGGGTAATGTCAAACACACCTGGAAATGCATGTTTAGGCTTCTGTAATCGGTAAAAATGGAACCTTTCAAGGATATCTTCGCGAAATGCTGAAATTGCATTCTGTCGCGAAATATCCGGATATTTGCCCGTGAAATATCCGGATATTTTCCCGTGAAATATCCGGATATTGATATCCGGATATGGGGATCTGGATATCCGGATATTGGATATTGGATATCAGGATATGTCCCCGAGGAATATCTGGATATTTCGTGATTTCGTAGAACAGTAGTTGTGTTGTGTGTACAGTAGACTATTGGGGGTTTGTGGACCCTAGATTGATGAAGTTGAACTTCTGTCATTAATGAACTAAGTCAGAATCTTGCGATTAAGGGCTTATGGCTTGTGTGAAGCCTTAAGACGTAAAACGTAATGGAAAGGCGTTGTCTTTAAGTTGTATGCTTGTGGTGCATGTTTAATGATATACTATTGGTCCATAACAGATTGTGATACTGCTGTGTTTGGACCTTGAGATTGTGGACTCTTGGCATTGGATAGTGAGCTTGCAAGGTAAGCTTTCGTGTCCTCGGTTTAGCTATGTTATTGTTCCACCATGTCCCATGGGGGTATGGTTATATGCATGATGTGTTACATGCTTTTGATGTTTTGGAAATGCTATTGAGCTGTTATATGCTAGTGCCTTTATGATATGCATGTGGTGTTCCACCTATACGGTAAGCCTGAGTATGGGGTACATACAAGATGGTGAGGCTGTGGGTGAGGTGCAAGCGGTGTTCCTTGTACTACGTGTGGGTAATAGACGTATTCCTGCATTTCTCTGGCCAGTAGAATAGTTTAAACACACATGGCATGAATATCTATTGCACTGCATAGTTTTGGAACTAATATTGATATAAATGCTTTTAGAACTTATATTGCACATGTAAGTGAGCTTGGGGTGGAAGATCCTTGAGGACCCCTTGTCTTACTGAGATTTCTAGTTTAGAGATCTCACCCCACGTTTGGGGAATGCTTATTTCAGGATCAGGTAATGTGGGGGTTGAGGCCCCAGGCGGCAGGAGGCCAGAGCTGAGTTAGATATTGACGATATTATATGCTGACATGTTGGATGCTGGATATGCTTGCTGCTTTTATGCTTTTAACTTCTTTATGACTTTGGATTATTTATGTTGAGACTTGGCCATTTATGCTGTTGATTTTGTGAGCATGGGGATTGTCCATGCCACGTAGACTTGTTATGTCTTGTTTCAATTAGAGTTGTATTAATGTATCAGGATATTGTCCGGATTACGTGATGTAATGTCGTGACTTAGATACTCACTTTATATTTATATATGGAAGTATTTCAGTAGATGTCTTATTGCAATTTACATACAGGAGATATTTTTATGAAATTGATTAAGTAATCAACTTGACTAAGTATAATGACGTCATAATTGGAAAAGAAAAAGATATTCCGCATTTTTAATTAAGTGCAGCTTAATACGATAGTATGATAACATTACCGGTATACACGGGGTGTTACAATGAGGCTAGTTGAAGATGATAATACCTTTTTCCATGCCAAGACTTTATTTTACAAACTAGTTCGCATAATTATTATCAGACATAGTTTTGGATAATTATGAATAAACATAAATATGGATTTAGCTAGACAATTTAGAAGTTATTATGAAGGAATTTTGAGTACAGAATATAAATTTATATATATTTATCTGGGTTATGCGGTTCAACCAGTGACCCAATGTGAATACCTAATTTTCTCCCAAAAATTTAAAAATTTCAAAAACAATTTAAACTGTGAACCCGTATTTTAAAAAAAAAAAAGTAATAATAATTAAATAGTAAAAAAATAGAAGAAAAAAAAGAATGATTGAGGAAGAGCGTCAGCATGCTGAAAGTGACTTTGCTCCCCATTGTTAAAGCCAAAACAAAAGAGATTAATGCTGGTAAACATAATTATGCCAAAGAGAGGCAAACATTTGAAACCTAAAGAAAGGACCTTGAAGAACATACACCATAGGGGATGGGTCAATGCTTTCTTTGCACAAAGGAAGAGTAGCATGTGTGATACAAGCTAACCAACCACCAATGGGATGGAGTAGAGGAGAATCAAGAAATCATATTAGGCTGAAAGATATACAATGATATATACTCGGGAGGAAAACAGAAGCTGGGGAAGGGGGTTTGGTTGGCTGGTCCTTCAGGCTATAAAAAGAAAATATTGAGAAGAGAGGATGAAGGGAAGAGAAGCAAAGTAGTTCATTTTGGAGATAAAAAAATATAGCAAATGGGGAGGTTGGATCCTGATTAATATACTAACAAAATAAGAAGGAAGCGAGTTAGTAGACAAAAGGAAAGTTTGGAGAAGAGTGAGAGATCCAAAGGGGAGTCTTGTGGGTTCATCTTCATCATACCCCAAATATGTGTAAATCGCCAGCCACCACGCTTCAGATTTCATCTCCACTGCAAGTACATCCTCTCACGAATCAGTCACACCACCTCTGTAAGTCCAAATAGTCCAAGCCTCATATGTGGTTTGTTACATAAAAATTGGTTCAGCTCACTATATTTCTATTTTCTTTCCAATATCATGATCAATATTTGCTCGATGAAAAATGATTTAGCCCACTATATATGAAATGGTTACATAACGTATTGATATAAGATTTTTTTATTCAATGTGTTGAAGTGAAGATTTGAAATTTAAATTATTCAAACTTATTGTTCTGTTTTAAAGTTGTTAAAATTGTATATCTAGTTTATAAGAACTGTATTGATAGGATCACTTCCTAGTTTATCTGGTTCTGGTACTAGAAAATAAGGAAATAAAGTTTATTACTGATGTATATATATCCTCTATTGAGGTGAATTAAAAAATGAAGCATTGTGTTTGTTTCTGGAATACATTTTTTGACATGTTATCAAGAGTAATGTTCTGATCCATCTAATTGTGAAGTCCCATATTGTTCTCTTGTTTTTTATTTACCCACCCTCTCGTATCCCATTTTTTAACTCTCGTACGTATGTCCAATTTTTTTATTTTTTTTTACATTTTTCGTATCTGTATTCTCCGCTTTTGTCCTTCTCAAATCCCTAATCACCTTCTTAAAGGAAAATTCCATCTCTAACAACCCCGTGATTTCTTCTTCTCCCCAGGCCATATCTTCTTTTTCTCCCCAGAACATCATCTTTCAGCAAGAGCAATATTCCCTCCCTATCACCATTGTTACGACACAAACTATCACCTCTGGTCCGAACTGATGGATATGCGTATTGGTGCTCGCAATAAAGGTGGCTTTCTTACCGGTGACACCTCGAAACCGCATTCTGATGACCCCAACTATGATGCTTGGGTTATTGATAACAAAAGGGTTAAGGGTTTGATCATTGATTCCATGATTCCACCCCTCATGCAACACTTCCTTTGCCTTGAAACTGCACAAGAAAGTTGGGATGTGGCCAAGTGAACTTTCTATTATAGCTCTGACGAAACATGCCTCTTTGAACTCAACCCACGTTTTTTTCACACAAAGCAACCGGATCGGCCGCTCTCTGCATATTGCAATGAGCTTCTCTCCATCTTCCAGGAGATTGATCATCGCCTTGCTACCTAGGATGACACAGTTGCTGGTGTACTTCACTTGCACTCTGCCATAACCCATCTTTGGGTCCATATTTTCCTCAAAGGCCTGGACTTTGAATTTGATCAAGTTCGTGGAGAGATTTGGTTCAAGGTCCAAAATTTGGATCTTAAAGGTACTTATGCATGTATCCAACGTGAAGCTCAATAAGGCCTCACCATGGGGCATCCTAAACCTCTTGAAAGTTCTGCTTTATTAACATTTCTCCTTCATTAGGGGTCTAATGCTTCTTCTAGTCGCAACCGTACCGAGCGACCCTATTACATCTATTCTCTTTATGGTGAGAAAGGGCACTCTCAACAAAGTTGTTTTGAGTTAATTGGCTATCCCGATTGGTGGGATTTCACTAAACGACCTTGCAAGAAAACCCCTGGGAAAGGCCTGCTCTCAGCCTCCGATGGAACTCCTCCTCTACCTTCTGCCAATGTTGCTTTCGCTAGAATTTTAGGTAAGCCACATGCTTTCTCCACACTTTCTTAAGAAGTTATTTCCTAGGTTGTTTACTATTTTGAATAGAGATGTATTCCAATGTAATATCTCTGAATTGGCCAAGAGCCATCGTATCCTTTTTACTCCAAGTTTTAATAAAAGTTATATTCCCTTTCAAGTAGTGCATTCTGATGTTTAATGTCCTGCCCAAGTTCCCTCTTTTTCTAAAGCTCTATATTATGTGTCTTTTATTGATGAATGTATCTGTATGACTTGGGTGGCACTTTTAAAACATAAAAATGAGGTTTTTTTTTCTACTTTAAAACAATTTTTCCATATGGTCCATAAACAGTTTCTATCTTCCATCCAAACTCTTCAATCTGATAATGGCACTGAATATGTGAATAACTCTTTCATTTCCTTTCTTCAAACTAATGTAATTAGGCATCAAACTTCTTGCACATACACACCTCAGCAAAATGGCTTGGCTGATAGAAAAAATAAACAATTGTTGGAGGTTATGAGAGCTTCTCTTTTTGATATGAATGTACCTTGCTCCTACTGGGGGGACGCTGTTACTTCTGCAACTTATTTAATCAATCAAACACCTTCTAGTGCCCTAGACTTTTGTACCCCTCGGCAAAAACTTGAGTCTTTTTTTTCTATCCCCCATCTTCCCAATCTTGAGCCACAGGTGTTTGGTTGTACTGCTTATGTCCATGTTCCTAAAGTTTGAAGAAATAAATTAGATCCTTATGCAAAAAGGTGTATTTTTGTTGGTTACTCTGACTTCCAGAAAGGGTATAGATGTTTTGATCCAGTTCTTCATAAGCTACATGTCAGCTTGGAAGTTTCGTTTAGGGAATCTGTCCTTTATTACTCAGGGGGAGTATCTCCTTCTTTTTCTCAGGGGAAGACTCATATGGGTAATATTGGAGAAGAAGATTTTTTGGCCTACATTCCAACAGTCCCTGCTGTACCAGAGTTGGGTATTGCACCACCTACTGTCCTTGATGCAGAATCTGATCCTTTACAACTAGCTACATCACCAACACCAACATCTATAACTGAGGAATCATCTATGGATGTCTATGAATCACAACTCGGTCCAAATAAAGAGGTAAATCCTAACTCTAATCCCATTACTTCAATTGAATTCCCTAACCACACATCCCATTCTTCTAACCCCCCATTAGACAGTCACAAAGAAGTACCAAAGGCATCCCAAAATCACTCTATGAACCTGATCCCAAGTCCAAAGTCAAATATCCTATAAATAATTAAGTGTCTAGCCATAGATTATCCAAATCATATGCTTTGACTACTGATTTATTGTCTAGTATATATATTCCCAATTGTGTGTAGGAGGCATTGGACAACCTAAAATGGAAAGAAGCAATGAATATGGAGATGGAAGTGTTGTAAATAATAATTATTTAGTTATTATTTAGTCATTTATTTGTTATTTTGGGCCAAGCCCATTAGGTCAAAATTAGGTCAAGTATTCTCTATAAATAGAGAACCCTTTGTACAGATTATTCACAATTCAATTATATTTCAAATACCCTTTTCTTTCAAGTTGGTATCAGAGCTCTCGATCCTGAGGGCTCTGCTTCCGCAATTACTGCTTCTCTTTTCCTCCTCTCGCCGCCAATCAGCCGCCACCGGAAATTTTTTTCCGGGGACCTTTTTTGGACCGAGAGGACATGTTTTCAAACCTTTTTTCTCTGATCTATCAGTCTGTGGACCTTTTACAATCAATTGACGGCCAGATCTCTTAAGAACGACTCAAACCCACTACTGTTCATCACTGGAACAGTACTTTCTGGTGACCGTTTGGAGTCCGCTCAGCCACAGAAGGGACCGCCACATCCGGACGACCTCACGGTTAAAATCCCAGCTACGGCGGCCACCGCACGCGCTCCCACGCGCTTCCACACTCCCGGCGAGTGAGGCCCACTCGCAGACACCTCCACCAGCGCGTGGAGGCGCGTGACTACTTCTTTCCAGCTCCGGTCAACAGCATTTTGATCGTCTCTTCATCCTCTTTCTAGATCTGTGATTTTTTCTCAGATCGGACGTCGTTTGGTATTTTTTCCGTATTTTTTGGATACTTGGTGCTATTCTTTGACAAGTTTTGTGCAGTATGGCCTCTTCTCAAAGGAGTTCTTTTACCAAGTTTTCTGATGGTGCATCTTCTAGAAGAGATGATCGATGGTGTTCTTATTGTAAAAGAACAGGTCATATCAAAGATCTATGCTTTCGCCTCCATGGAAAGCAAACTGTCTTAGAAAAGATGGCAAGGTTGCGTGGTCAAGCTCATTTTACTTCCTCTGAAATAACTCCTGCACCTAATAAGACCCAACCTGCATTTCGTCCAGATGAGTTGGAACGACTCTGAACCATTCTTGATTCTATGAGTAAGCCATCTGATACTAGTGCTTTGACTATGACTGGTATGAGCTCCAAAACTTATTATTTCCTTTCTTCATGTAATGATTTTAAACATTCTTGGGTTGTTGATTCTGGTGCTACTGATCATATGGCTTGTTGTGCTGACTCATTTACTTCTTATCATCCTACCATTGGAACTCATACAATAGCCGTAGCTGATGGCTCTCACACATCAGTTGCGGGTTCTGGTGACATAAACTTACTGCAATACTTACATCTTAAGGATGTTCTTCATGTTCCTAAACTCTCCACGAATCTTCTTTCTATTCATAAAATTACAAAAGATTTGAATTGTACTGTAACCTTCTATCCTACCCATTGTGTTTTTCAGGATCTCGCCACGAGGAAGACGATTGGTAGTGCTAAAAAGCAAGGTGGGTTGTACTATCTGGTGTCACAATCTCCTGCAAATAAAGTAACAGATCACATCTTGATGTCTCATGGTCAATCAACTGCTGATTCTTTGATTTGGCTTCATCATAAGCGCTTAGGTCATCCTCCATTTAGTTTACTCAAATCTTTATTTCCGTCATTGTTTTTGTCTAAGTCTGTTGAGTCTTTTCATTGTGATGTTTGTGAATTTGCTAAGCATCATTGTGTGTCTTTTCCTTCTAGTATTACTAAGAGTGTTGAACCTTTTGATCTTATTCATTCTGATGTTTGGGGTCCCTCTAAAGTCCCTCATGGTTCTGGAAATAGATGGTTTGTTTCTTTTATTGATGATTGCACTCGTGTAACTTTGTGTACTTAATGCGTGAAAAGTCTGAGGTACCACAACTGTTCTTTCAATTTCATAAAATGATTGAGACCCAGTTTGGTAAAAAAATCAAGAGACTAAGAACAGATAATGGTACTGAATATGTTAATCACAATTTTTCCCAATTTATAAGAAATGACGGTATGATTCATGAACTTACTTGTGTTGACACCCCCCAATAGAATGGGGTTGCTGAAAGAAAAAATCGTCACCTTCTTGAAGTGGCTCGTGCATTAATGTTTCAGACACATGTACCCAAATACTATTGGGGAGATGCTATTCTTACTGCAGCATTTTTGATCAACCGTTTACCCACTCGGGTACTTGACCATGTAAGTCCTATCCACTCTATGACTTCTTTTTTCCCTTCTATTCCAACTATGATGAGTCTTCCTCCACGAGTGTTTGGGTGTGTTGCTTTTGTTCATGTTCATAAACATCATCGCAGTAAGTTGGACCCTAAGGCTATTAAATGTGTTTTTCTTGGTTATGTTCCTGATAAGAAGAGCTACAAGTGCTATCACCCTAGTAGTAGGAAATTTTTTGTTTCTATGGATGTTACATTTCAGGAATCTGAGTCCTTTTTCCAAGGTCCTCATCTTCAGGGGGAGAATCCTTCACCAGATATCTTGCCTTCACCAGAAATCTCATCACCTGCCTTCTTTGAGTTTGAATCTTCAGTGTCTACTCCTTTACCTATGTCAGTGTATCCTCCTCTTAGTCCTGTTCCTCCTATGTCTGTTCCTCTTGTGTCTGATCCTCTTGTGAGTAATCCTCATGTGACTGATTCTCCTGTGATTGATACATCAAGTACACCAGAGATACGGAAGGTTATGACACCTGAAAGAAGGAAACAGCCCACATTGTCTCAGCAGCAACCTCAATCGTCTGAACCACTGGTAAGTCCTGAATCTCATATTTCTGATCATGATGTTAATACTTCTGATGACTTACTCAATACTACTGATTCTGATGATTTACCCATTGCTCTTAGAAAAGGAAAAAGAGCTTGTCCCAAGAAATCTTGTCCCTCTTGTACTCAATACCCTATCTCCCATTTTGTTTCCTCTACTAATCTTTCTGTGCAGCACAAAGCTTTGTTTCAGCACTAGACTCTATTGCAATCCCAAAATCAGTACATGAAGCCTTGAAAGATAGGAATTGGGCTCAAGCCATGCAAGAGGAGATGAATGCTTTGGAGAAAATAAAACATGGGAGGTTATTGATAGACCCAACGGAAAGAAAGCAGTAGGGTGCAGATGGGTTTATGCCCTGAAATATAATTCTGATGGCACTCTTGAGAGATACAAGGCTCGATTAGTGGCCAAAGGTTACACTCAAACCTATGGCATTGATTATGAAGAAACCTTTGCTCCAGTTGCAAAGATGAATACAGTAAGAATCTTGTTATCCCTTGCTGCCCATTACAATTGGGATATAAATCAATTTGATGTGAAAAATGATTTCCTCAATGGTGAGTTAGAAGAAGAAGTCTACATGGAAATCCCGCCTGGTTTTGATTCTGTGAAGGGGAAAAATAAAGTTTGTAGATTAAAAAAGGCCTTGTATGGATTGAAGCAGTCACCTCGTGCTTGGTTTGGAAGGTTTACTAAGGTTATGATGACCTTAGGATACAGACAGAGTCAAGGAGATCACACTCTTTTCTTCAAGCACTCCCAAAATGGGAAGCTTACTGTGCTCCTTGTATATGTTGATGATATTAATATCACAGGTGATGATTTTGTGGAGAGACAGATTCTGCAAACACGGCTTGCCTCTGAGTTTGAAATCAAAGACCTTGGGAAACTGAGATATTTCCTAGGAATAGAAGTAGCTCATTCAAGCAAAGGAATTTTTATCAGCCAGAGGAAATATGTTTTGGATCTTCTCAAAGAAGCAGAAAAGCTCGGGTGTAAACCCTCTAATACTTCTATTGAGCATAATCACAAGATGGGCTATGAAGAAGAGAGTCCTCCAGTTGATAAAGGACAATACCAACGGCTAGTTGGGAAATTGATATATCTGGCTCATACTAGACCAGACCTAGCTTATGTTGTTAGTGTTGTCAGTCAGTTTATGCACGATCCAAAGGAAAAACACATGCAGGCAGTAGAGAGAATTCTTCAGTATCTTAAAGGTACTCCTGGTAAAGGATTGTTATTCTGACGTGATGGCAATCTATCTTTAGAAGTCTACACAGATGCTGATTATGCTGGATCCGTGACTGACCGTCGTTCTACCATTGGTTATTGCATGTTTCTTTGCGGTAACTTGGTGACATGGAGAAGTAAGAAACAAGATGTGGTTGCCAAATCAAGTGCAGAAGCTGAATTTCGAGCTATGGCTCAAGGCATTTGTGAGTTACTGTGGCTGAAAATTGTACTTGATGATCTCAAAATAAAATGTGAGGGACCTATGAAACTGCTATGTGATAATAAGTCCGCTATTTGTATAGCTCATAATCCAGTTCAACATGATCGGACTAAACATATTGAGGTCGACCGCCATTTAATCAAAGAGAAACTTGATAGCGGGTTTATTACCACTCCATACATTCCCACTGGGCGTCAATTAGTTGATCTATTAACAAAGGGGCTTCCTTCAGACAGATTTCAAGAACTTACTAGCAAGCTGGGAATGATAAATATCTATTCCTCAGCTTGAGGGGGAGTGTTGTAAATAATAATTATTTAGTTATTATTTAGTTATTATTTAGTCATTTATTTATTGTATTAGGCCAAGCCCATTAGGTCAAAATTAGGTCAAGTATTCTCTAAAAATAGAGAACCCTTTGTACAGATTATTCACAATTCAATAATATTTCAAATACCCTTTTCTTTCAAGTGGAAGCATTACAAAAAAAATTCTACGTGGGAACTAGTGAACCTACCACATGGAAAGAAGACAATTGGATTTAAATGAGTGTTTATGATTAAGCTACAGGCAGATGGGAGCATTGATAGGTATAAAGCTCAGTTAGTTGCCAAGGGGTATACTTAAGAATATAGGATCAAGAAACGTTTGCACCGGTAGCAAAGTTGAACACAATTTGTATCTTGCTCTCTATTGCAGCCAAGAAAGATTGGCCTTTGAAGCAATTTCATGTGAAGAACACATTCATGAATGGAGATTTAGAGGAAGAGGTTTATGTGGACATACCACCAGGAATCAAAAGAAATTTGTCAGGGGAAAACAAAGTTTGCAAACTAAAAAAGGCATTGTATAGTCTTAAGCAATCACCTAGGGCTTGGTTTGGGAGATTTACCATGGCTATGAGGAAGTTTGGATACACCCAAAGCAACTCAGATCATACTATGTTCATCAAACACAACGAAGCGAAGTTGACGGTTTTAATAATATATGTTGAAGATATGGTTTTGATAAGGGATGATCTATGTGAGATAAAATTATTGGAACAATATCTGGCGACGGAGTTTGAAATGAAAGATCTAAGAAATCTAAAGTATTTCCTTGGAATTGAAATTACAAGATCCAACCAAGGGATTTTCTTATAACAAAGGAAGTATATCTTAGACCTGCTGACCGAGATTGGCACACTTGCTAGAAAACCAGTTGATACACCAATAGAGATGAACCATACACTAGGAGTGTACCTGGATCAGGTTGGAGCAGATATCAACCGATACCAGTGATTGGTGGGAAAGGCTGATTTATTTGTCACATACAAGACTAGATATTGCTTATGCAGTAAGTGTGATTAATAGATTTATGCATGCTCCTAGTGAAGATCATATGAATGTTATATACAGAATTTTGAGATATCTCAGAGGATCACTTGGTAAAAGCTTACTGTTTTCAAAAGGAAATAATTATTCCATTGAAGGTTACACAGACTCGGATTGGGCAGGGGACAGATATACTAGACAGTGTACTTCAGGTTATTTTACATTTGTAGGAGGAAACCTGGTGACTTAGAAAAGCAAGAAATAGAAAGTAGTAGCAAGGTCTAGTGCTGAAGCAAAGTTTAGAGTAATGGCACATGGTGAGTGTGAATTATTGTGGATTAAAAGTGTGTTGAAAGACTTGGGTATTAGCCATGATAAACCAATGACTCTACATTGTGACAATAAGGCAGCCATAGAAATCACCCATAATCGTGTCCAACATGACTGAACCAAACATGTTGAAGTTGATAGACATTTCATTAAATAAAAACTAGATTAGAAAATTATTCATGTTCCATATGTAAAGTCTGAAGATCAATTGGTAAATGTGTTGACAAAAGCCGTGTCTGGAAAGATGTTCGAAGCAGCAATCAACAAGTTAGGCATGGTTGACATACATGCACCAACTTGAGGGGGAGTGTTGAAGTGAAGATTTGAAATTTGAATTATTGAAACTTATCGTTCTGTTGTAAAGTTGTTAAAATTGTATATCTAGTTTATAGGAACCGTACTGATAGGATTACTTCCTAGTTTATCTGGTTCTAATACTAGAAAATAGCGAAATAGAGTTTGTTACTGATGTATACATCCCCCTATTCAGGTGAATTAAAAAAAATGAAGCATTGTGTTTATTTCTGGAATACATTTTTTGACACAATGGAAGTAAAGAACAAAGCTTAAGAAAAAAAAACAATAAAAAACCAAAGTTAAGTTTGTATGTGAACCGAAGAATCTAGATTAGGTGGGCTAAGTTCCTCATATGATTCTTGTAGTTTAGTATTTTGGAATTTGTACTATTCTCTTTTTACATTTTCAAGAGTTATGCTGGAATTGCCACTTGATACAAGTATTTTTGTAAATCAATTTAAGTTTTTTTTATTTAATCCCACTACACTGGTTGTTGTGCCTCTCCTTTATCTCTTTGCAATTTTAAATCCTCTGGTACGTTTAAACAAAGACTAATATTCATTGTTATTTTATATTGATATTATCATGTCTCTTTTACTTTTAATATGTTTACTTTGTGTAATTTATTTAATTATGTGTTATTGAGTTCTTTTTTATGAACTTGAAAACGTTTTAACAACGAAAAGAGGTTGCCAGTGTTGTGACAACTTGTCAATTTTCGTAATTTTATTAGAGTCATTTTGATTGTGACAGTCTGATGATTCAGAATTTTTTACAACAATAATAAACAATATCAACAATGATTTTCTTAACTATTAAAAATAAAAGTAATAATTACATTGGTAAAAGGGAAAATTTAACCACGGCGATTTGTTAATCCCACATATTTTGTTTTGATTTATTTTAGCCGTGACGGTTTGGTGATTCAAAATATCTTTTAAATTCATCATAAAATTTACGATAATGAAAACGATAATATAACATTTATTTTTAAAGGGATAATTTAGCCATGACAACTTGTCAACTATCGTGCACTTTATTAAAATTCATTTTAACTATGACAATTTGATGTTCGAAACAACTAAATTTAATGAATCTTTTAAACCAAGATTATCATTAAAAAATAATATAATAAATTTAACCAACACTTCTCTTAAGAACAACATAACTTTGAATTCCTCACTGCACCGGGGAACAGAATTCTTTCCATCAAGCTAAATAAAATTTTAATAATTTAGTTTTATTTCTTCTTAATTTATCATATTTATTTTTTAAAGGAATAAAGCAAATATTTTAAAAGCTATTAATAATTTTCAATAAATAAAAGGTGACAATTTTTAAAAGGATGTGTCAGAGGTACGATGGGATTAAGAGTGTGTTTGGATGGGATGGGTTTCTCTATTTTCAAAAGCTGCTTTATTTTTAAAAAAAAATAAAGTGCTTTTAGATGTTTTTTGGATGTTTAGATGATAACTTTTAAAAAAAGTAAAATTCAGTAAAAAAGTTAAAATTTAACTTTTTTTCAAAAGCTAGAATTTTTAACTTTTGAATAAAGGAGAAGCCAGAAGCAATTTTACCCCTCATTCCTTAACCTTTCGCTCTTTTTCATTTCCATCTTCAACTTTTGACCACTGCATACATAAACGTTGAGACATCTACGTACATCAGATCAAAGATCCCCAGTTGAAATACACACCATCCACTTATTTTTCCAGACAATATAAAGTTAAAAAAGAATAAAAAAATTTAAAAATAAAAATCGCTTTTTTAACTGGGTTTTGGATGAAGTTGTGTTTTGTCTTTGCAAATTCTCAAAACCCATAAATGAAATCATGTCATCACAAAAAAACGCTATAGATCTCCGATGGAGAAGCTTATTAGGCCTTGCGACAAATAATGTATGAGGATGGCCATGCTAAAACATGAAGAAACTTTCAAAGAGCAGGTACTACTTCTCTTTCAGTTCCTTTGGGTTACTTGCCATAAATCAACGTTAATAAAGCCTAAGTACCTGAGCATTTTTTTACAGGTATATGAACTTCACTTTTTGTATAGGATTCATATTATATTGATGAAAAATATGGAAGCCAGCAGAGGTGTGTATCTAAACCAACGAGGCACAAGACTTTTTGCACATTTACATTGTACTTTTAAGTAATTTTACACATAAAAAGTGATTTTTTATTTTAACTTCCAAATTACATTTTTAGTTAAAAGCACTTTTCAAATATTGTATCCAAACACAAAATAACTTTGACTTTTTTAAAAAAATTCTTATAAAAAAATAATTCATAAAAAGTCTCTTTTTCAAAAGCCTATCCAAATGGGTCCTAAGTTTTCACCATTTCCTATGTATAATTAGACTCTTGAACTTAGATCTAAATTTTAAAGACCAGTTTGTAATAAAATCTTTTTCAATTTTTTCCAAATTAAAGAAAATTGGTGGCGACTCTCATATTTTATTTTTGTTTAAACACTTTTTTTAAATTTCGGGTTGTTACATCTATTGGTTGAACCGGTGACCCGATGACCTAGTACTCCAGCCAAATCGATAATCGATTCAGGTTTAATAACATTAGTCAATGCTATCGGTGATCTTTCTTCCTTTTCGTTTGCCTTAGCTTTGAACTATCATCCTTTAGAAATAATATCAAGACCCAAGAGCTTTTGGCAAGTTTTCAAGCATAACTAGGTTTAAATTTTTGTATTTGTGTCTGACGGTCCTAAAAAATTGAGACCCATTCATTGTTTAATTGATCCTTGAATCCAAATTTTTGTTGAATGTTTCCTGTTTTATTTCGAGTTTATCCCCAGGAGCGTTTTATTGATAAATTGGGTTGGAGCAACACTTAAGTGTTGGAATTAGAGTAGTATTGGAGCAATTTGACTTGATCATTTCTTCATAAGCTTAATGGGTCGAATTGTTCTCTGCCGGAAACCTAAGAACCAACCAAAAGAAAACCCAATCCAACAAGGGAGAAACTTAGAAGAATGAAATCAGAAAAATACAAAAAGAGATAGAAAAGCAAACAGAAGCGCTGGAGCAGAAAAGCATCCAATCAAGCGCCTCCACATTAGCGATAGCAAGAAATGTGGGAGTAGCACCTCACCCTACAAATGTCAGACATAATATCGCAAAAGGAGGGGTACCACAATAGAATAGGGCTGAGTTGGCAGGGAGAAGTGCTCTGATTGGAGAGGATTTGAGGAAATATGAACCGTAGATTTGAGGAACGGTTGAGATCATAGACCAAAGGAGCCAACACTTATCACTACAAAAGGGGAAGACCTTTGCAGAGATCGTCTGCTACGTGTGGAGTCCCATTTTAGTTTTCTTGTGTAATTTTCTAGTTTTTATCATGCTCCTTATGAGCTAAGTTTTAAGTAAGTTAAGGGTGAGGTGGAAGTAGCCCTCTTTGTCTTAGAATGAACTTGTAATGGAACTAAGTTTTCTTTAATGAATTATGAGATTTCTTGGTTTAATGCTTTGATCTTGTGATACCCTTAGGTTTGCAATCTCATCGCAAGACCACTTGGTCGATGAAACCCTCACAAAGTAGTGTGAAGAAAGATTAGAAATCTTAGGGTATTTTTCTCTGAGTCAGGGGAATATACAAAAGGAGGAGCGCCGTTATATGTACATCACTTTTGCTAGTGATCCCTTCAGCCATGTTGTTCTGAGAAGGCAAACATAATCTCCTTGAGTTTCAATTCGAGGATTTCTTAGTGTAATTTGGTGTAAAAGGCCTTTGCTCCATATTACCTACGATTTAACCCAAGTTGCTAAAGGTGACAGGAGCATAATTTATTTCTGAATTCATACTACGTTGTAGGAACAACCAAGGGAGCCAAAATATTGATCCCAAAACCTAATGTTTCTTTTATTTGAGTTTATTCATCTTAAAACAAGGCATCACTTATTATTTGATACTTTCAAAACCTTACAATTGTTCTTGATAATTTTAGTTACAATACTTGGTTTCTTCAATTCCTGATGGTTTTGTTACTTTCAAGTTCTTTGTTAATCAATTCTCGCTTCAACTTTGATCTCTTTTGACTTATCTTACTCGAGTTCAGTGAAGTTAAGAGGACACCCAGTGCTAGTCTATTCAGATTTGTTAACTCTGTTTAACTAGCTAATAGATAGTGCTCCTTGGTGAAATCTGACTAAGAACGGTTGCTCTTTATTTTACCCTTTCTTGAATTCTCTTTTTCACTTCTTTTAATGTCAATTTTTCCAATTGTTCCATGAGGACGATGATTTGGGCTCACATAAAACACTATATTACTTGATGCGTACGCTTTCACAAATTGAGTAAATTTGCTCTACAATTGATTAATTGCTCCTTGGAAAGAATAGTTGCTCCCAACCACTTTTGCTCCCACATTTTCCTGAACACATTTCGTCCCAACAATGTGCATTATATTTTCTACAGTATAATTAGGAAAGGAATAAAAGTTTATTGCTTTTTTCATATTGGGCTGATGGAATGATCCATGTTTAATGTTTCAATAATGCAATTGCTGCCTATTTTTGGAGCAAACTTTCAGGTGTACTTATACCCTCATCAAACAAGAAAAGTTTTTAAGACATGAAGGAGAATATAAAAAAAAAAAAATAAGAATGAAAATAAAAAGAATTATCCATTTTAATAAACGGGTCCACCGTTCGGTACATCCGTAATATTTAAAAAAAAATAAAAAAAATCTCTGTTAAGAAAAATATGTCAGAGCAGGAGTTGTATCTAACTTTTTGCCTATCTAACACATTAAATTGGACTTTAATAGAGGAGGGTATGTTCGTTCGAGCTTGGTCCACATTAAATTGGCTTGCATTTTAAATAGGCTAGCAAAATAGTATTCCATATTTGTACTACCTTAGCCACCGGGTTTGCGGGCTGGCCTGCATACTTGGGACCAACCATTTCTTTTCTGCTTTTCTTTTCATTTAAATTACTAAAAAAGGCATATACTTTTTTTCAAAACAAAAAATCAAATAAAAAAGAACATACAAATATCCAGATTCAATTTTTCTATCAAATCCATCGCTTAAGTACTATATTTTATTAATTAAGTCACACAAACCAACGATGAAAATAAGTCATATATTCATACTAAATATTTCAATTAGAAGTTTAAATACCAAAATGTCTCAAGTTTTCCAAGCACTGAAATGTCTTAAGTTCATCAAAAGATAAAGGCAGATACTACTAAATACTCAAATGTCACAACTCACAACCGAATACAAAATACTATAACATACATCAAATACCAAATGCATCCAATATCCAAAATACAGTTATTCATCATCTTGAACAAAGATGTTTGAGACATCTTTGGATAAATTTGGATCATCCTTTGTCTCAATCACCGCACATTCATCTTATTTCTTTCTTATTATTCATGATTTAGTTTGCATATCAAAGCTTGGCAAGCAATTTCTTCCACATATCGAAGCTTGCACTTGTTCGAATTGGGCACACAAGAACCAATATTAAAACGCCAATTCAAATGTCACCGTTATTATTAAAATACTTAACACATTGCAACTTGCAAGTCATCAATGTAAGATCCAGAAATCGATATTTAATTTCCTTCTAATATTGCAATACATCAAGAGATCGATGGTTCTGGGAACCAAGCTTTTTTCCCCATCCAAATAAGTATCCTACTTAAACTTCCAACTTCAGAAGCATTTTGATTCTTATATTGGATATATATACTAGTATATAATTCCCAATTACAACAAAGAATCAATGAGAAAATTAAACAAAGGAAGAAAAAATAATACATCTAAAAATTTAAAAAAAAATCATTCCCCATTAAACTCGACTAGCTAGTGTGAGGTAGAGGTAATCCTTGTATGCAGCCTTATTCTTACATAATTGCAAAGATGCTAATTTATAGATTCGAACCCATGACCCTTCAGTATCCAAGGAGATGGGTCTCCACTAGTATCATAGCCACACTCCACTAGCAACTTGAAGACCTTGAGTTTGACTTGCCTTTATCTTCAACGTGAATCTTATTTTATCTATGTAGTTTTTTTCCTCCCCTTTTTTTTGACTAAGTTGCGGAATCATTAATAGGATTTGCAGATGAAGTTGCCAACCTTAAAATATTGTCACTCCACCAACCCTATTTACGGGTTCAATGATTTCTGACATCCTAGCAAAATTAAAGTAAAGCCTGAAGGCTTGAAGCAATATAACCAAGATTGAAGCTTACTCGTTATTTCTTTCACGTGTTGGATTCATTAGTTATTGAAATGCAGGCTGCATGAAGTTTTTATATGAGGGTAGGGAACGGTTAAGCAGCCCCTACCATTCAAAGGTGGTGATTCAATGCATTGCAAGAATAACTAACCTTAGAGGGTTACAATTTATACTTGAAAGTATCCAAGTTCAATGGATAACAGAAGCTAGGTACATACATCGATATATATATATATATATATATATATATATATATATATATAGGATCTTTTGACACCAGTGTTAAATTTGAACTTTGACACTTCATCTAAGAGCCGTTATATAAAAAAAGATCAACGGCTCTGATTTGTAAGCATGTGACACCATTGATCTTTTTTGATCTAATGGCTCACAGATGAGGTGTCAAATTTCAAATTTGACACCGGTGTAAAGGATCCTGCCTCATATATATATATATATATATATATATATATATATATATATATATATATACACACGAGGCATGATCTTTTGACATCAGTGTCAAACTTTGAAATTTGATACCAAATTCTAACCGTTTATTTCTGCTAATCAACGGTTATAATTTTCGCCTTAAATGTATTAATTAATTATTAATTCCCAATAAATGATAATTGTTGATTGTCAAAAATCAACTATATTAGGATTTGGTGTCAAATTTTAAATTTTGACACCAATGTCAAATGATCTTATCTCTCTCTCTCTCTCTCTCTCTCTATATATATATATATATATATATATATATATATATATATAAGGAAGGATATTTTGACACCAGTGTCAAATTTAAGATTTGACACCTCATCTGAGAGTCGTTAGATCAAAAAATATCAATGGTGTCACATGCTTATAAATCATAGCCGTGGAACTTTTTTGATCTAATGGCTCTCAGATGAGGTGTCAAATTTAAAATTTGACACTGATGTCAAATGATCCTGCCTATATATATATATATATATATATATATATATATATATATATATATATATGAGGCAGGATCCTTTGACACCGGTGTCAAGTTTAAAATTTGACACCTCATCTGAGAGCCGTTAGAACAAAAATCAACAACGACTCTGATTTGTAAGCATGTGACACCATTGATCTTTTTTGATCCAACGACTCTTAGATGAGGTGTCAAACTTTAAATTTGACACTGGTGTCAAAGGATCCTACCTCTCTCTCTCTATATACATATATATATATATATATATATATATATATATGGGTCAAGATAATTTTACACTAGTGTAAGTTACACTCTTAATCTTGTCCGTTAATTCCACTTTTATCTAAAGGCTCAAATTTTTTAGTAATGTGAGCCACTGGATTCAAGTGGATCAATGATCAAGATTGAGTGTAAGACTTCTAACTCTTACACCGGTGTAAGAATATCCTGCCCATATATATATATATATATATATACTTAAAAAAATTCATCTATTTTTCTTAAACTTTTCGTACCTTTCATTTGAGTTCATCTATCACCGACCCCAATTAGTTAAGGATTAAGGTGTTGTTGATGATGCTGATCTTGATCTTACATCCTGATCTACAATGCCGTTATATCATAATTTTAATAGGAGAGAGAAATAATGAATGTTAGTTGAGATTTTGATTTAATGGTGTTGGAGAATTATATCTAATGTAGGCATAAAAAAAAGTAGGTAGAAACCTATTCCATATATATATACATATGAGAAATCATTTTCTCATGTAATTGAAGATAATTTTCTCATGTTGTGAGATATCAAAGTCCATGCTATCCATTTTCTTTTTTCTTTATCTTTTTTAACAAGTTGTTGGCCCTATCACTTGTTGTGACTTGTGTCTATCATATGAGAGATGCTACATCATGTAACATGATTAGCCTCATAAATATGTTAAGTTGGCACATTCAAAAGAAAAATTTAGTCAAAAAGGCACAATAATTGTTGTTTAATATCGTAAATGGTAGAAGTGATGGTTGAATGTCTAACCAAGTGATGCTTATTTATTACACCCCTTCATACAAAAGTTTATTAGACATGTGGACAATGCACACCCCCTCCTACCTGTATTATAAGAAACTTTATAATATTTAATTTTTTATTAATAAAATTAGAGACAACAAGTATCAAACTCATGACCGCTTGGTCACGAAGGCTCTGATACTATTTAAAACAATCAATTCAACCTAAAAATTTAAGCTATTAATTAAATAAAGCCACATTAATAGTTTCGTATTATATTACTCTAACCATTTATGTGGTTGCAATTGAATTTAGCAACCTTTAAATCCTTACAATTTATTTTTCAATTATACATTTTCTTTAGCTCCATTTGTTTCCGCTATTTTCTCCGTGAGTTACTTTTGGAGAATTAAAAATATTATTCATGCATAGCTAACTTTACACCTTTTACTTATCAGAAAGAAAAGAGATAACTCTCTCTCGCTAATACATTCTATTAAAAGTAATGTTATATTTGTTGTGTTTGGATTGACATAAAAAAAAGTGAAGCACAGAATTTAAAATAAACCTTAATGCTTTTTAAAAAATATATTTATTTTTTTTAAATGAAAACAAAAAAGACTTGTTGAAACATTAAAAAATTATTTATGAAGTCTTACACCTAAACTGTTTTTAAAAGATCATTTCAAAAAGGATCTTTGGTAAAAGCTCAGCTAAATCAATCTTTAGTGGCAATTTAGCTTAGGTTAGCTCTTGAAATTTTGATTTCATTGTCGATAAAGTATTATCAGCGACTCCAATTATCGATAAATTTTTCATGCATATATTCTTTAAATTGAAAATTCGATTAGATATAAATATCTTCTCAGAAAAGAAATATGTCGCATCACAATGTGTGATAGTACTAAAAGAAAACAAGCGAAGTTTCATAAGCTGAGGTTGGATATGGTCTATCTAGCACCGATACTGACACGAGACACGTGACACGATACGACAAAATACTCCGACATGTTAATTTTAAAAAATGTTAGATTTTGACACGTTAGGACACATTTTGATATTAAATAATAATTTTAATTTATGTAATGTATATTATATTTAATATTCAATAATTTAACAAAAAAAATGAAACTAAACTTATAATATTCATCAATTTTGCAAAGAAACATAAAATATCTCAAATATTTATATTAAACTCAATAAAATGATAATCGAAATTCAACGAATCTAATAGTTGAAATTAAAAACTTAACGCTTTGAACCTTTTTTTGAATTTCTATAACACGTGTTAGAGTGTCAAGAAGTGTCGAACACGACACGTCAGGATTTTTGAAGTGTCGGTGCTTCATAGGCTATGGTACTAGTTGCTCAAACAAGTAAAATTTTATTTTCAATCACCAGTGGCAGAGCCATGATTTAATTTTAGTCGTGGCCAAAAAATTTGACATATCAAATTATCAAAAAAAAAAATCATAAGTACACAAATCTATTAGAAAAAAAATTTACTTAAAATTTTCGAAGTAATAGGATCGATGTCATTTTAACAAATAATAGTTATTTATTTAAAATTTAGAATATAATATAAAACAATTAGTAAAGAAAGTGCAAATTATATATACATATATAAAATTTTCATGTGATTTTTATGCACATTTTCAAGTAATCTTTGATAACATTATTTCATGTGATGTTAATGAAAGCTTATTTCATGTGATGTTAATAAAAATTGATTTTATGTGGTCTTTGTGAATAAATTTTTTTATTTTTTATATTTTAATTTGATTTAGGCCTACAAACTTTAATTTACAACTTGGTAGACCTTACAATTCGTATTCAGTTTTTTTAGTTTTTTTTATAATATGGCATGCCATAAAGCAAGTATTTAATAGGCTAATAGGTTAGTATAGGTTCTAAATATTTTACATAGGCTTAGGCTATCAAAGCCAAAGTTTGCCTTAACTTGGCTCATTTATACCCCTAGCCGTGACTTGTGAAGAACATTAACATAGAGGGACAACAAACTTCACAATTAAAAAGAAACATGGAATAATCAGCGATAAATGTCTAAAATCATTTAAATGACATTGGATCCACATAAATCATTTAATTAGTGTTTAGATATTTTAAAAATACAAAAAAAGAAGAAGTTGTTAATGGATATGTATAAGAAATTTTCATACTCCATATATATACATATATCTTCATTGATTTTTCTCTTCAACTGTTTCCACTAATTAATAACCAAAATTTGCATTCTTGTTGTGAAATAAAATACAAATAACTTCAATAAACAATTCAATTCCATTACCAATAGCAACTGCAGCTCTACATTAAAATAATTTTTTTTAAAAGGTAAACGTAACACTCCATTTTTTAAAAAGAAATAAAATCAATAACTACAACCACAAAAAAAAGTTGTTAATAAAATAAAGGGGGCGTGAATTTCTCTCATGTTAGAAACACCCAATAAACAATTATGGTCAGCAAAGACAAAGAATTTCACTTTTATAAGGTTCAAAAATATAAATCAATTTTTTTCGCCAATGGACAATATAATTACCAATGCATATTCCAAGAATATGTATCCGTAAAATCTTGAAGAAAGAAATGAAACATCGTGCCTTGTCGCATAATGGCTGAGTTCCGGGTGGTGAGTGCGAATAAGAAAAAAAAGGTTAGAAGAAAATCTCAATTGGAAAAAGATGAAAGAAGAAGAAGAAGAAGAAGAAATTAAGAAGAAAGAAATATGTTATCTAGTCATACACAGAAAGCAGCTCCATATCTTCATTTGTTACCACTGTTACAATTTTAGCTAGGGCTCATTTATAATTACTTATATAATTATATACACGAAGGAAAGTTATCACATTTGGGAATTAAGTTTTTGACTATTCTTTGTGTGCAATAACCCAAAACACAATAGTTCAATGGACCTTCATATTCCATAATTATAGTCCTGTTATTCATTTGGTTTCATGATTGTTACTTTCAAAGGTTAAGTGTTTGTTCTTCTAAATGACACAAATTGTGTCCTTTTAGTTTTTAACACGAAAAATAGTTTTTTCTCTCTCTCTCCACGTCAGCTGAAGTGACTGAGAAAATGGAAAAAAAATCATATTATAACTATGTTTTACAGGTAAGATATAGTGTCAAAAACTAAAAGGATACAATCTTGTGTCCTTTAAAAGGACAAACCGTTTTTTCTACTTTTAAATGTGTTTATTTGGTTTAATTGGGCTCATATTTTGAAATAGGTCAACTAATCATTTTTGTGATTAAGTTTAGAAGTCTTTATTTTTTAAAATAATAGGAGTAAGAATAAATAACATAACTGATTAGAATAAAGCAGGATAAAAAAAAAAAAAAGTAAAACACAAAAATAACTATATTATACGTGTTCCTTATTATTTGTTTGTATTTAGATAATTTGTTATTACTTTGTATTGAGTATTTGATTTTCTATTTAGGTGATGCCAAATTATAATTTTTATCTTAGTTAATTATAATTAATTATATAATAAGTTAAAAAAAAACAAGCAGGTGCCACGCCACTGCCGATTGCCAATCCTCAAAATGTAATTTTGTTAAGAAAATTTCTGTTGCCCAAATTTCTGTTGCCGATTACCAATCTTCTTTTCTCTTTTTTAACAGATTAATCAGATAGCTCATAACTAGTTAGTTAGTTTCTAACTCTAGTTACTTTATGATGTTAGTTAGGTTATAAATTATGATATTTAGAGCCGGTAAAACGAGTTCGGTTCGGCAGATTAAGTTTTATAGCCCGCTCTCAAAAGTTGGGCTGATTTATTTTTTGGGAGATTGATGACAGGACAGAACTGGTCGTCTACTTTGTCACCTCTAATGGTATTGATACTTCTCTATCATCAAATGAAACTTTGAGATGGATTTTTTAAATTTTCTTAATATGCTATAAGAAATACATTCTGTTTCGTAATATACTTTTTTTTTCCCATTCATGCTTTTACATTATTATTATTGAGAGATGAGTTATATTTACAATCTCTTTCCCTTAAAATATCTTATAATTATTTTTATAATTATTGGATCAAAATTAAATTATTTGTTAAAATAATATTGAGTGAGAGTTGTTATTTAATATCTATCAAACAAACATATAAAAGTGATCGTAAGGGAGCAAATATTATAACCACGGTTTGCTTTTTCTGCAATTACTGCAGATATGTTATCTGCAGTAAGTTCAATACGACGTCATTTTGGGACAGAAATTATGGTATTTTTGTAATTTTAATTTATTTCAAGGTTATAATAATCTTTATATTTATAATTTTTTAAGATTTCAATACCAAAACGACGTCGTTTTGAAAATAAATACAGATAACTTATCTGTAATAACTGCAGAAATATTTTTCCCTATAACTATAACCTCCCTCGTGTTTTGTACATTTTATAATTTTTCTTTCGAAGTTTGCCATAAATTGATGCAGTCCTTCTAGTTATTATTTAAGGGGAAAATTCTTTAAATTTTGATGGGAGTTACTAATTTTATGTTACTTGATATAGTTTGATGAGGTAGGATATTTTGATTACCAATTTTTCTACTACCACTCCACTACCACGTTAATCACCATTAGATTAAAAGTTATTTTTCTTTTCTCTCTCTTCATTCAACTTTTTCTCTAATCCAATGGTGATTAGAGTGGTAGTAGAAAAAATTGGTAATCAAAATATCCTAACCCTAGTTTTATAATGAAAGTGCGATAAATTTGTGATATCCACAATTTAGAACAAAAAAAAATAGAAAAAAAGGGTTGGTACAAAATTTAATGAATATATAACATAAGATTGCTATCTCTGTCTATACAAGACAAATATCTCCCAATCTTTATACACATAATTATCATAATTTACTACTTACTTAATCTAAGCAACAAAAATGAATCACTGTACTTGCAGAGCCTAGAAAGCAAAAAAGTAGTTGGCAGCGATCACGTGCACGCAATTCCTATTTCGTACACAACTGACTAAACGACGACGTTTGCAGCCAAGCCGCCTCCGACGGCGAAAAAGCCAACAACATAAGCGCCGCCATTATGCCGACAGGAAAGAAGAGGAGCACCAACGGCGGCGGAGGAAGCGGCGGCAAAATCAGCGGCAGGACCACCATCGACGCCGCGAGAGCTGCCAAAATCAGAATGGACCTAGCACTGAAAAACCGAACCATATATGCTGCTTGATCCCCTCCGTCGCCACCGATGGTGGTTATTGCGTCAGATTCCGGCGACCTCAAAGCACGAGAAGAAGAGTGCAGCTTTAGAGAACCAAGTAACCGACCGAAAATGGATACAAATTTAGGATCGGTGAAAATTTATAACCTAGCATGCAACGGGCGTGTTGAATTATATTGGGTCCCACATGTCCTAGGGTGTGGGCGCTTCGTTTTTTATTATTCCAATTTGTTGGTCGGAAAACCTATCGTCAACTAATTCTTTATTAAAAATTATTAGATAATACGATTATTAAATAAGAATAAATAATGTTATTTTAGGTCATAATTTTTTTTTTTGTCTCTTTTTAATTATGATTAATTATTAAATTTTTGCAATAATTTTTGGGATTATAATTCTTATGCAACATGAGAAAGTCTTCTCATGTTACACTCTATGTCCTTTTGTGTTTTAATTTTTTTTATTTACTTTTTGCGTGTAAGGCCTCTAAATATGTGTGTATTGTAAAAATTCTCTTCTTATTTTTTCAGTAATCTGAAAGGTATCCTCCGGTCGTAACCGAAGACTAATCTCTAATCTCACACTGTCAAACCCTTTCTGGGGCAGCTCTCCCCAAATCCTTTTTTTTCATTCCCAGGGCTCGAACTCGAGACCTCTGGTTAAGGGACTCAGGCTCCTTACCACCTGTGCCAAAGGAGTTTGGTAAAAAAAAAAAAAATCTCTTCTTATATTGCATAGGATCCTGGTCTCCAACTTCTCATGTTATTGCAAAAAAAATTCCCTTATGCAACCAATCACAACTATGTACTAATAGAAGTAGTATATAATTGTATATTAAAGTTATTTTTTTCTCTCCACCACGTTAGCAGATATCTTTTAAAAGAAACAGCTTTTAAAATTACAACTATGCACTACCCCTAGTACATAGTTGTAATTGGTTGCTACAAATTTTAAAATTACATCTATATACTACCCCCAGTAACATAGTTATAATTGGTTGTTGCAAAAATTTTCCCCTTGTAACAACATAAGAAGTGATTTTGCCTTATATGAAATTTTTTATTCGAAATTACTAATTAATATTTTTTGTTATTAACTGTTGGTGTGTTTCTACTTTCAATAAAGCATCGATATGTGTTTCTACTTTTAAAGGATTTAAAATTGTGTCATTTTAAGAGAGAAATTGATAGATAAAGGAGGAGATAGAGATGACAAAAAAAATAAAAGTGTGGATCTCACCTCTTTGTGAAAGAAATGACACAAATTATTAAAAGAATAAATATTTTTCCCTTCTATTAATTATTATTTATGCCTTGCTAATTACTTGAATTTCTTGTGTGCTTCTATGTATAACTAACGACGCATTTTCACACGAAATTTCAATATGACCTTCATCTGTGGAAGATCTCACAGCACAAGAGACTTAAACTAATCTTCAATCACATGGTCAAATATTGGCTTAAATACCATAAACGTTTATAAAACAAGTCGTATTCCTTGAATACAACTTCCTTCTTTTTCAAAAGATAGATGTTATTCCCAATAAATAAAGATAAAAAAAAACTTTTCATGAATCGGAACATGATTTTGTTATCATTATGTATAATGGCATTTGCAATTTCAAAACAAAAGAATTGAATGACTTCAGAGCTTTACATGTCAGAATGAGGAAAAATAATATTGGTAACTAGAGTAAAGGCGATTGATCCTTTTATCTTGTTTATTAGAAAAAATTCTCTTTACCCCTCTTCCTAAACTATACATTAATATGCTCCTATTTAACTATATTGATCACCAGTTACTCGGATAAATCAGACAAGTGAAAAATTTAAATTTTGATCTAGGAATAGTTTTTATTCAAATCAAGTTCTAATATCTTGTACATATATAAATAGAGTTGATAAAGATTTTATGGATCCAAAACAATTAAGAACAATCTCCATCTAAGTTCTTTATATATTCTAAAATTGTGTAAACTTTGGAATGACAACTTTTGGCTCGTTAGTTTCAATTAGGTGTTTTTTTATATTTCATGTAACTTTTTTTTATCAAATCCCCATCTGGGATTGGGTCAAGAAATTTTTTAGAAAAAAATGCTTCCTTAATGGGATTTGGGATTAACATAGTAAATCGAGATAAATCTTTAAGAGCAATGCCACTTGAACATATTTACATAAAATTTAGTTTAGGGTATAAATAGCTTGGATGAAAATTATCCTCAATTTGTTTTGGACTTTCTAACCCATATATGAAGTCCAAATATGTGTGTGCATGATATAATGAGCATGAATTAATAAAAAATAAATAAACTAAATTTAACAAGTCATATTGAAAATTAACAAAAAAATCAAGTTTTGACACTTTGAATTGAATGAGAACTATCTTCAATTGTAAAGACTCACAAACTCCATCCAAAGTTTATATATACATATACAAGATATTAGAACTTATTTTGAACAAAAAAATATTTGTAGATCCAAATTTGAGTTGCACTTGTTTGGCTTACTCGAATAACCCGCGGAGAATGTGGTCAAATAGAGGTAGATTAACATGTAGTTTTCATAAGATGTTAAAATTAATATATAGTTTAAAAAGGGGCAAAGTGATAAATTTTTTAAATTCATGAGCACAATTGTCAATCACCCAAAGTGAAAAAAAAAATATAATTAAAAAGGTTAAATGGTCCATTGTTAAGATATAGAAAGCAAATGAATGACAAGTTAACAATATTTGAATGGCCAAGGTGGTGTATAATGCTGGCCGTATAGCACAATTTTTTATGCAACAGGAGTAAGTATTTGTTGGATATATGCTCTTTTGGTCACTAAGGTCCTATTGGGCTTCAGTGACACTTGAGCCCATGAGGCTTAGGGTTGAGTTATGTCTAAGACCTAAGCGTATATATTCATAGTTTTCTCCTCTTGTGCCTCCAAGGTGAACAGATCATCAGAAACAAATCCAAGAGGCAGACGTTCATCATCTGAACGGTTGCCCACACAACCATCTCATCATCCTCGAGAGATAGTCTGGAAGATCGATCATAGAGGGAACAACTATTGTTCATGGTCACATAACTACGCCCTTCCAGGTAATCAAAACGATGAAGGTTAATCTTTTCCCTCGTCATGTCGGTTCGATGCGCTTCCGCATTTTTGGTGAGATTCCTATAGTATTCTCTTATAGGAGTAAGTATTCTCTTATAAAAAGGGGAAAAAAGAATACAAGAGGAAATAATTATAAAGATAGAGGTAATATAAATGTGTTATTTTTTGTCATATTTGGTAAAAGGTGTACCGAGTGAGCCTCGGTACTCCCATAATATTGAAAATATTTTTCTGTTTCACATAATTAGATTCCTTTTAATCAATAAATATAATTTTGGCTCAATAATTAACATAAATTTTTTAGGGTGGCCAATATCACAATCCTCCCCGCAGCACTCATTGCCTAATTATAAAATTGTGTTATTTTAATCAAAACTACAGTGTTTTATGGTGAGAGAAACAAAAATCATGGTAGACGAAAGTGAGAGATTTTTAATTTAAATATTAAATAAAAAGCACTAATTTTAATTAAAATTATTGTCCTTTAAAAAGACAAACATTTTTTCTTTTTCTTTTTCTTTTCCCCCTTTGATGGAGAGTTCGGCCAAGAAGAGAGAGCGGGAGGGAAGGAGAAGGCGAATAGTGCAAGACCATGTGTTCTTTTGATATTTTAAGTGAGGTGGGTTCCACTTGCCACCTCACAGAATTCAAATTATTTCAAATCTTTCACTTAAATCATAAATCTCCAATTAATTCACAAACTATTTATAAAATCCCAAATTTAATATTCACCAAAGTCCTTTAATTTCCCTCTAACAGATGAATTCGGAATTTTTCGGTCATTGAGTGAAATCATTGTAGCCTGATATGTGCACCATTGGCATGTTTTCCCAAAAATCCTAAAATTCATCAAATTTCATCAACAATCATATTTCTTAGTCCTAAGTACCTTTTCCAAATTATATTCAAACCTATAATACAAATTTCACTCAGCACATTTTTCGGTGCAACTGTACTGCTGTATTTTTATCCGGTAAAAATACTATTCATCAAATTTCCAGAAACTTGTCTAACCACTCAATTTTTTGTTTTAAATCCATTTCCAGGGTTATTTTTCTCATTTGAGAGCTTATACTATCATTTCACTGTTTAGGGTTACATATTTGTTAAATTATCGTTTTACCTTTTTTACGTATTTTGACCCAGAACTCAGGATTTACACTATTCCTATACTTTAATCCTTATTTTAACTATACTTAAGTGTTTCAAATATACGCGGTGTTATACTATCTAACTCAAATCAAGCTCTTCAGTGATCTTGTGTCCATCGCAACTCTTGGTGTTGTCTGTCTCTTTCCCCCCACGTTGTCGGTGATGTGGCCACCAAACCCTTATGATCAGCAAAAATAGTATAATGGTATGTATTTGTCTCTGTTATATTGCTAATTTTCTATTTTGAAAATTGGTTGTAGGAGTTGTTAAACTCTTTTTCTGTTTTTGAACTTGTGTCTTTTATAGTTATGTGACTTATATCTTTTAAATATGAAGTTGTCCATTGAATTTTAGATAGTGACTTATGTAATTTTATTTTTTTTCACACACACACACATATATATACATATAGTTTTGTATATTGATCTTAAGTAGTAAAAATTTTACATTTCGTGTTATTTCTATGATTTACGATTTTACCATCCCCTTTCGTTTCTACGTAGAAACTCGATTTTGATAACATTGATCACACCCAAAGTTGTAAACATTTGAGCATGTTCTTTTTTCCGTTAAACTTTAAATAATGGAAATTACACGCGATTACGAGTATAAATGAGTCAAGTCAAGCCAAACTTTAGCCTAATTGAGCTACGCTTATGTAAATTATTTTAAGTCTGGCTTGGTTTATTAACCTGATAGAAGCCGAATTATAAGCTTGATCTGATTGTTTTTCAAAAATATAAGTCTTGGCCTAGCCTATCAAGCCTTAAAAAATGGCATAGTGCAAATTCGTGAAGTATATGTTATGGTTATTTTATTTCTTTTATACGTCTAACTTGATGGAAAGTCAAAATAGTATAATAGTTGAAATCACACCACATCTCAAAATATTAGCAATTGTTTTTTGGTAAGCAAATATTAGCAACTTAACTATGTTGTTAGAAATCAAAAATAAAATAATGGCAATGATGTAAAATGCTTAATTATATTTTAGAAAATTATAATATATTAAGATAATATTTTATTAAAAAATAATAAAATATTATTTATTAAAAAGTACGAGCCGAGCCTAAAGGCTTTGAGATTAGACCTTCTAAAATAGGCTTGTGACTTGATTTCTAAAGATATATTTTAATGAGCTCAAGCCTGTTTTTATAACGGATCAAGTCAAGTTTGGCCCAAGCAAACCAAACTGTAGGCTCATGGTAAAGTGCATGACCCGTTTACATACCTAGATGTGATGACCATTGTATACTTTTTGAAGTTTAAGAAATAGTTTGCACAGCAAGTAGGGGTGTTCATCAACCGATCCAAACCGATTTAAACCGCGGTAACCAAACCAAAAAATCGATAACCGAATAAACCGAAAACCGAAAACCGAAAAAAACCGCAAATTTTAATTGGATTGGATCGGTTTTTGGATGGGTTGATGAAAACCGATCCAATCAAAACCGATCCAATATATTAATTCTCCTCTACCTACTTGGGTTTTTTCCTAATCATAGTCCAAAAATTTCTAAACCTAAGACCCATTAATCCATCAACTAAACCCAAGAAAAAATCTAGTCACATCTCATCAATAAAATTTTATCTTTGTAAACTTTCATATCTCATTGCCCAAAAAAAAAAATTATATTATAGTTTACTAATACTTTTGTATTTCAAAAAAAAAACAAAATTACAAAGCCAATATATACAAAGATGTAATTTGCACAATAATCAAGAAATAAATTTTGGGATTTTCAAAAAACCGAAAGCCGATCCAATCCAAACCGAAAAAAATTGGATTGGATCGGATCAGATTTGAAAAAAAATCCAAACCGAATAGATGATTATATGATCAAACCGAAAGGATTGGATCGGATTATTTTTGCTTCCAAAACCGATCTAATCCAGACTACGAACCCCCCTAACAACAAGGACTTAGAAATTAAAATCGAGGGGGATAAATTGAGAGTTTTTCAATTTTGTCGAGATTTCTACTTTGATTTTTTAACATGGAAAGCATCGAATCCTTCTTCCTCGTTTCATTTTTTCTTACAATTAAATGTCAAAGTTTCTATACTGGGGTTACGTAAAAAGTTGTGCTTCACAGAGGAAAATAATTTATGTACTTCAAATGAAGCTTATTTTGTTTCCCTTTATGAAGAGAGTGTTCGCACCCGCACCACCACCACACACATGAACACAATTTATTATACTGTAGAAATATTGAATTCAAAATGAAGACTTTTTTAAGGGTTCAATGTATATTAGTTTGCAAACAAAATTAAATGTTGTTGTTGTTGTTGTTGACAATTTGAATTTTATGATTGTTTGGTACAATGTTCTTACCTATTTCCCTTAAAGGACTTTGGTAGACAAGAAAAAGCACACCAAGAAAGACTACGCTAGCTTGTACGCAATGCTTCCTATTTATTTCTTGTTAGAAAGGTAAATTCTTTGTCTTTGAAGTTTTGTGAGATGGGACGCTGTCCTCTTTATAAGGTTTCGACAAAATAATTAATTTTTAGGTAATATTTGTAATAACATATTATCAATTGTTTATCATTAGTAAATAGATGAATATGAAGTGAAATTATGTAATTATCATGAGAGGAAAGTAGATCTAGTAACCCAATCACTTAAAGATAAAATTCTTCATTTAAATACACTTATTTTTAATTCAAGAGATGATCACCAAAAGATCTCACGAAAAGGAAAGAAGGCGAAAGAGTATGGGAAAGATCATACACCCTAGCTCTTTACGCTTTTCTAACCTACAAATTGGAATTTTTCTAGTAGTTGGTAGACCATGATCATGAACCGTGTCCTAATCCATAGAATGGTACGAATGTTCGTACGAAAACATGAATCTAGCAAATCAAATGCTGCGGGCCCATACTTCAATTTGGTTTGTCCAAATCATCCTCAATAATTTTTTTTTAACTGTTATTAGTATAAATTTCGATTTATTATTATGATTTTACGTTTTTACGATTTTTTTTATCAAAATAATTTTATCAATATTTCAAATGCTTTTATGTTTTTACGATTTTTTTATATTGTAATTTTATATTTTACGATTTTTAATCCCTCTTCAATTTTACTTAAAATCTCAATTTTAACAACATTGATTATTAGGAATTGTCCTAAAACAAGATTTTATAATTCCAAGGTTTTAAATAAGGAAAAATATGTTTTCATATTGTGAGATATATTATCTTATATTATATAAATAAATATATAGGGCTCGATTTTTATAAAAAAATAAAAATAAAAATAAAACTAAAACTAAAGAGATCTACATATTTATCTTCATGACATGAGATACGATGTTTCTAATAACATGAGATTAATGAGTTCTCTTTTTTGTTAGAGATATTTCAATTGATTCATTGCTTCGTGACTAATCTGATTCAGGATGGATCCCAAAATTAAGACTTTAAACCCTAAAAAAACATCGAATAAATACTCCCATAATAAGTCCCTTTAAATAAACTAGAAATCGGAAAAGTAACTTCATGGTAGATATTAATATAAAATTCATTAATGGGATCATCACTCGTATTAAAAAAATAGGATTACGTCACTACAAGAAAAAATCTTATTAGTGTCGCAAATTTTGTCACTACATATGAAATTTCGTCACAAATTCCTGAGTCGCAAATTTATTTGTGACGAAATTTGATTATTTGTGTAGAAAATTATCATTTATGACAAAATTTGTAACGAAAATTATTGTCACAAATAAACTTTTTTCTTGTAGTGCGTAGGCATAACCAGCAGGTTTTAAAAACAAATATTTTATTTACAAAAGAAAAAACAAATACTTTTATGTGATGATAAATGCAAAAATACAAAGATATTTTTATTTACAATAATGAATCAAACTATGGAAATCCATCAAGGAAGCACAGACACTTGTAAAAACAGGAAGAGTCGTGTCTGACACGCTCCGACAAGTTCCGACACGGTATCAGACACGCGGTCAACTTTTTCCCACATGTTGACCTTTCCGACACGCGAATATAATTTTTTTTAAAAAAAATTTAATTTTTTTTAAAATAATTAAAATATATTAATAAAGTTTCCACTAAATCATATTAATTTTATTTTTTTGTCTTTTTTTCCCTTAAGTAGATAAGAGATGATCCAACATCATTGTTGTCAATTCCTATTACGCTCTTGTTGTATCTCCTTCTCTCTGATCTCTCTCTAATATGATTTGATCTCTCTATCTGATATTATATCTCTCTCATCCCAGTTCTTATTTTTTTTATTAAAGCTTCTATCTTTATAACGTGTTGATAGGTATTTTTAATTTAGTTACATTTTTTTTAAATTATTAAATATTAAATGAAATATACTCTATATAAATTAAAAAAATTATTTAATATTAAAACATATTCCAACATGTCGGAATCCATAATTTTTTAAAATTGATCTGTCGGAGTGTCGTGTCGTGTCGTATCACGTGTCGCGTATCGTATCAGTGCTACATAGAATGAGATACTGTTTAAATCCCATGCCCAAAATATCTAGAATTCAATACGTGCCACTGGCAGATTGAGATTGAATTTTAAAGATGTTCCCAAAATCCAAGAATGCTTCGGAACCTAAATGAGACAAAACAAAAAGAATGAATATAAATGAAATTGGTATGCGGAACTATGGCGGTTGTTAGTGTGGGTTCAATGTTTGTGTCAATATTCCAAATTGCTCTGGCTTTTTCCTTTGTGGTCCCTTCACCTTGTGGATCAAAATCAAAATCAAAAGCCGGTGCGTCACAGTCAGGAAATATTTTTTATGCTCCGGGATCATCTAATAATTTGGTGTTTTCTCTAACAACATTAATTTTTTCTTTCTCTTTTTATCTTTGTTATTTTTTCATCTTTTTCAATTTTACCTTTCTATTTATACTAAGGGACCACCTAAAAAATGGTGGTCCCAGACCACAATAAATTCTCTCCATAGACAGGGCATGGATTTGAAGTTTAAATACTCATTGCATAATTGTGACGGGAGAAAAGAAAAAAAATACGAGTTCAGACAGTGGGAATCCATTTATTTTGTTTTCTTCTCTTTTCTCAATTTCATTTAGTACAAGATAACGGGTGTACGATTCTGTTCAATTTTTTATATCAAATTAAAAAAATATATTCGATTTAGAACCAAATCAATTTTAAAAATAATTCGATTTTTAAATTAGTTTGAAAAAATATAATGCGATTTCATTTAATTTGTGATTCAGTTCGATATATCCAATGTTTTTATATTCCTAAAGATAGTTATGATTCGATTCAATTTTTAACTCAAAATAAATTAAATTGATTCTTGTTATGGATCAAGTAAATGATTCATATTACATGACATGTATTAAGCATCTCACTCTACTATTCTCTCTCAAACTTTATATACTACAGATAATTATCCATGACTCCATTAAATCACCTGATAAACTATTAATAATATGCACAACTTTCTAATGCACTTCATCTATATATGACCGCTTATAGCTAACGAAGGAGTCTCATAACTTATCTTAGATATATTGTTCTAAATCATAGATACTTAACCTACAACATTCACCATTCCATATACCCTGACATAAATACTTACCCTATACTATAGTTAATGTTCACCTCCGAACAATTCTTAAATCGAATCAATTTTAAAAAATATTTTAGTTCTTAAACCAATTCAAATAAAATGATTCAACAGTTATCGGACTAATTATATTAAAAAAATATAATTCTTTTTAAAACAGTTTGAATTAGTTGATAGTTAAATTATTTTTTATACCCCAAGTAATAAATGACATTGTAATCCGTCCCATATCATGATAATGTTTTGCAATTGCAAGGGGATTGTTCTGGATATCTCACTCACATGGGCCCAACCGTTAGGCCCAGTCTAAGGAGCCCTCTTCTAGAAGGCATCATAGGATGCCCCCTCTTTCCCATGCACACCAGCTGCCCCTGCACAAAGGCAAGGGTTCAGCATGCCTAGCCTGAAAAGGCTAGACTGGTTAGGTTGACTAGAGCTCTTGCTCTAAATACCCCCCTCTCACATTGAGGAGGGGATCTCTTCTTCTCCATTCAGCTTCATGCGCTGCCACCAGGAGAACAACCCTAGCCATACACACACTCCTCCCTTGAGCACATACATGGGAAGCTCCACTAGTGCCTTAATCTCTATCATGGTTACTATGGACATCCCTATATTAACATACTTCACCTTCACGGGAGACATCTATGTACCACTTTGAGTACAGGGATTATGTTATGAGGGGAGAGACGTGAGAAGGAGAATATTCATAATTACATATGCAATATACAATGCAAGTTGGTTTGGTAGTTACTACTATCCCTTTCCTTTATCACCCTGCCCGGTGCAGTGGATCTTAACTATGCCACGCGCCAACGTTTTTCATTTTTCTTTCTTACTTTGTTAATTAAGGAAACCCAACCGCAGTCAACGTCTATCTTTTGACTTTCTCCAGCTTTTTTGCTTCACAGGTGCCGTTGAACTTACTTTGGGGAAAGTTGGGAATTATGTTTTGAATTAGTGTAAAATTAATAGTGGGCACGATTTTAATACATCGTAGCAATGTAATACAACTTTATTGCTTCTTTTTTTATAATATTATTTTTTCATTTTATTAATTTTCTTTTTTATGCCACGACTTTCCATTAGGAGTTTCATCAAAAAGATTTTGATATTGTATATGAATCTTTGAACAGCATTTGAATTATGGTCATAAACATGGGTGTAAATGGGTCAGGCTAGCTTGGTCTGGTCTACAGCCCAACCTATATTGAGTCTGGCATAGCCTGGCCTTTCTGAAAAAGTAGAACAGACTTAGGTTCATAAAAAAGCTTTTTTAACAAATAGGCTATAGACCAACTTTGTCAAGCCTGACCTAAAGTCTTGTAGGCTGGTCTATTTAATTTTTTATATAAAAAATTAAATATTTATTCTAAGTTGCAAAGTACCGACTCTAAATTCTTTTGTGCACTACCGCTTCAAGGTGACTTCTCACTCTCGTCTCTAAGTTTTGTCTTTGGTTGACCCAGTAATTGTATTTCTTTCTTATTTTTTCTGTTTCTTTGACTTTAATTCTTCTCTGATATACATTGATATACATTCTAGAGTTGGGGTATTATGTTAACTCTTTTTTGTTTGTCATTTTTTATTTCTTACGAGAAGTATTAGTGCATGCATGAATAGAACTTTCTTTGCTCTATATAATTATTTTATATGCTCAATATCTGCAATGGGCCTACAAGGCCTATAGGCCATATAAGGCTTTCTAATTTTTTAAAAATAGTCCATGTCTAACCTATAAACAAAGCCTTTAATAAGCCAATAGATCAGATAGACTGAATATTTTTTTACGTAGACTTAAGTCAAGAAGGTCAAAGCTCGACCTAACCTGACCCATTTACACCCCTAGCCAGCAATTGAAGAAAAGAACATAGAAATGAATGTGCATGAGGTAGGTCTGGTAGGAACCGATTCATATCATAACTCTCAGTAACTGCTCAAACACCATATATGCATGATTGCATAAGCCTATCATCTGTTTTTTTATCACTTTATTTTAGGCATACTTAGTTACGTTTTTAATAATGTTAAGAAGGGGTATGGATGAAAAAAATCACTGAAGGTTAAGTTATTAAAAAAAAAATCAGAATGTAAGTGATTCAAAACAATACTCTATGGGGGATTCAAAAATCAGAATGTAGGTATTAAACCACCATACCTAAATTAATGATAATTTTGTTTACTTCAGTCCTCTCACAAAATTTTTGGCTCCCCCAAAACAAGACCATGACCTTAAACTACCATCCACCACCCAAAATGACACCACCATTATAACACACTGAGAACCCTACCATATAAAGCCCCAATCTGGCCACAAACCCGTGAAGACTAAGATAGTAAAAGAAAATGTTAAAAGGAGCTCTGGCATAATAGAGTAAAATAGGAGGGGGAGGAGAAGAAACTAAAGTCATGAAAATTTAAAATATGACACCGCATGACAAGTAATTCAAAAACACTAGAAAATGACTTTTTGTTGTTTCTAAAATATTCGGAATCATGGAGTTCATTTTCTAATATTGAAAATAAATACCCAATCAAACATTTTTATTTTATTTATCATTTTTTTATTTTCTTTGAACAGGAAAATGAAAAATGATGAAACCAAACCAGGTCCTTACTTTTTTTTTTATTTTGTAATTATGGAGAGCCTAAGCCCAAGAAAAGATACAGTTAAGTAATACAACGATTGTTTACTAATACAATATAGAAGTGGAAACTAATTTTCTTTTGTAGGTTCATAATTTTCTTTTGTAGGTTCGTAAAGCCCACTAATACAATTACAGTACACACGTCAATTCCACCTTAAAAGCCGTCATTCAGATGCATGCTGATTTTAATAAATAAAGAAAACCAAATAGTAATGCCGAAACCTCATGAAAAAATATATCTAAAAGAGTAATTCTTCAATTTCCAATTATAATTATCAAATAACAAAATTTAACTCCTACAAAAAGTGTCGTAAACACTAAAATAGTGACCAAAATGTCACTATTCCTTAACTTTTTTTCCTAAATGTCACGCCAACACTGTTAATTTTCAATATGTCACGTGGACAAGTTCGTTGAGCACTGTAGCGAACTCAATTTGCTGATGTGTCACGTTCCTGGTGGACACCATGTTCGTTACTCTGAATAGCGAACTTGTCCACGTGGCATATTGAAAATTAACACTGTTGGCGTGACATTTAGGGGAAAAAAGTCGGGGAAAAGTGACATTTTGATCACTATTCCGTAAACACTCTTGTATAAACTATTTACAAACTAATTCAAAATCTAAAATTTGAAAAGAAAAAAAAACATAAATTACCTCTTAAAAATTAATAAATAATTATAATTAAATTATTCGAAATATATCACAAGTCTTTGATCTTATATCACGAAAAATTTGTTAAATTTTTTTGTTTCTACCAAACAAATCATAATCATACGTGTTTCATTTAAACTTGAATTTTATCATAATTTATTATATTTCAAACTAATACTTCTTGGGACACATAAACCATATTTATGTTGGGTTGTGCACGGGGAGCTCATGGCGGGAAGAGACCGCTAACCATGGGCCAAGTGAACAGCAACATTAAGTGAGCTCGGAACACCACAATCAAACTCAAAATCTTAAGGCATTAGGTGCATGGATCATTCCACTTATATGGTGCTCACTTAGTCCATTCTTAACCAATGTGAGATTTTTTCCACTCATCATTCACACTTGGATTCCTCAACATCTCCCCCTCAAGTGTGAATCAAAGGCCCACATTCTTTCTTCCCTCAAGTGTGAATCCAAGGCCCACATTCTTTCTTCGAGTATTCATGGGTTCCTCATCAAGGTTTGGCTATCCATCAAGACCTTGGCTTCCCACGTCAAGACATACTCGGATCACCACAGGTCAATCCACCATTAGCTCTGATACCAATTGTTGGGCCGTGCACGGAGAGCTCATGGCGGGGAGAGACCGCCAACCATGGGCCAAGTGAGCAGCAACATTAAGTGGGTTCGGAACACCACAATCAAACCCAAAATCTTAAGGCATTAGGTGCATGAATCATTCCATTTATATGACGCTCACTTAATCCATTCTTAACCAATGTGAAACTTTTTTCACTCATCATTCATACTTGAATTCCTCAACAATTTATTCGGCCATAATTTTGGATGACTTCAAACTTCTTGAATCAATGATTAAACCATATTCAATGGACAAATAGTAATATCTACATTTAGAAAGGCTTGTTCAGTTTGTACAATTTACACTTTTTATAAGTAACATTACTCAGACATACAAGTGAGATTCATATTTATGAATCATGGATATTAAGCTATCAAAAATAAATTACGATCCAAGCACATTTTTGTTACTGCAAGCATTGCAGCAACTTGGGCACAATTTTTTTTTTTTATATAATAAGTAATCTAATGAGCAGCATATCCAATCTCAATGAAAAGTTCATAACAATATAGATTCTATTTGGCCTTGACAAAGGGGGTAAAGAAGGGAGCATGCGGGAGAGAATCAAACATAAAAGTGATAAAAATAGAACATCACTACTCCCTTCCCAACAAGATGACAAAAAATGTGCAGTGTTACTGTTGAATCTATTATGAACATATAATTTTATACACAATAAACGAGGTTTAATATCCAACGCTATAGATTATTGTCCTAATCCTACACACACACACACACTACTGAGCACACAGTGGAAACAAGGGCAACCATTCACTCTATCTGTAATGTGAGAAGTCCATGAAAAGCTCAATACATCTCTTCACTACCCTTCATGATCAACTCCAGTTGACTTGGTGGAGCAACTCTCTTCCTAACTAACATTTCAACCGTAGGAAACTTCCTCTTCCTCCCTCCCATTGCCCTTGACCTGAATTGTTCATCAGATTCTTCAAAATCCCCCTACACCGGACAAGTTTAATAGGTGTTAGAATATCTAGAAAATATCTTACAATATCATTATTGTATCTTAGAACAACTTAAATTATGTTAAGATGACCTCTTAAGAGTGGTTTCCGTAGTTCATTATATTTCTTGATTTGTTTACTTATTTGGTTCGAATTAAGAATCTAGTACTGGTATAAATAGAGATTTGTGCTTTGTCATTTATATCATATCACATAATCAGACCAATATACATAATAGAATATTACTGATAGTCTTTTGTCTTTCTTTTCCTCCTTTTTATATCCAAATCCCTATAATTTCAACAATTGAGTATAGCACGCAAATGCTTAAGATATTATAAAAATTCTTTACAAGGCATTAGAGAATACAAAGGCAAAAGAACTTACAAGGGTAAAAACATGTGAACCAGATTTTTCATGGTTATCTCTCACATGCTTATAAGCAAATCTCATGCCACAATCGGGGAAGCCACACATAAAAGGTTTGTTTTGCAAGTGCACAGCCTTCACATGCTTACGAAGATTGGATTTCTGTTGATGCATAACCATAAGAGAGGTAAATTATAAGCAAGTTCAAATTGCAACTAAATGGGGAATAAAATACTGAAGTTTAATCTGACCCATTGTTAAAAAGTTTCCACTCTTCAGTTAAAATGTACATCAAGCAATTTTAAAGCCAGGGATGTCTTACATTTGAGAATGTGCTGCTACAACCCTTATTTTCACAATGAAACACCTCTGATGAACTACCAGTTTCATGCTTACAGAGATGCCTTTTAATGTTCTTCTTCAGTTGCTTTTTCCCACAAGTTTCACAGGTCACATATTGATGGCAGGATTTAGTATGGACTCTAAGGCACTGGACATTAGTGAAATGCTTCATGCAACCAGGATATAAGCACACTACCTCTATTGACTCCAGCTTAACTGCAAAACATAGGCATTCTTCAAAACTGTGTTCAACATCTTTTCAGAACTCTAAATAAAGGACCGAATTATGAATATCAAATGTAAAACTAGCTCATTAATATAAAATTTCCTAAAAGAACTTGCCATGAGAATCTTCATGCTTCTGTAGCTTTGAAGCAAATTTGAAAACCTTGCCACAGCCAATTTCTGGGCACACATATTGCTTCTGATTTTTAACACCTGTAGAGGCAGAATTCTTGTTATGAAACTCCTTGACATGTCTTGTCATATTTCCCTTGAAAGCAAAATCACAGCTGCAATTCTCAATTGGACATGTAAAAGTTTTCCCTTTATGCTGTAGAAGATGACGAGTCAAGTGGTCCTTTCTTCTGTAACTTGCCTGACAATCATCAACAGTACAAATATACGGCCTCTGGAACCAATAGAAAAGTGTTAAAAACTAGAAAACCATAAATTAACAAGCATCAATGTGCTCTCACAACAAGACATGAGTGAACAAGCTGCCAACCTCATTTTGAACAGAGCGTGACTGAGGCATCCTTGATGGAGCTTCTCAAGAGGTCTCCCTACCTGATACTGATCCATCAAGTCAAATCATTCTGCCTCACGCATTTTGGAGCTCTCTATCTGAGATCCAATGCTTCACACTTTAACGTCCATAATTTTATGATTTTAGTATCATAAAAATTACTTTCCTGCAAAAATATGTATCTTCAGTTGATGCAACAATTAATATCATCATGTGTTAGACAGATAACAATTTTGTTGAGCAAACTAATATCGTCAACAGTATAAGAGACTGGATCAAACATAAATACATAGGCAGATGATTTTCACAGATTTTTGTTGCATATAACAAGGCACAACTTGGAGTTGGAGATGCCTAATTCTGATCTCCAAACAAATTCTCCATCCGTACAAACAAATCTTGGGGAACACTATCGAAATGAATTTTAAATCAAACAAATTCAGAAGCCCCAATATTATGGCTATCCAAAGAACTTAAAATGAGAAAAAAAAAAAAAAACGTTGAGATTTTCATGTTATATTGTCAGAAAATACCTCAAGTGAATGGCTTTGCATGTGCTGCAATAGGTAGGCAGGTTTTTTGAATCTAGCACCACATTCCTTACATGTATTCAATTTTATACCCTCCGATTCCTGATCTCTTTGGAGTCCTGCTTTTTCCGCCTCCTCCTAAGAGACATCATAAATCAACAACATAGCCGTTTGAATCATACTCAATTTAGAGAGAAAGGCCAAAAATACACAAAAAGTCAGGGGTTTATCGATCATGCTCTTAAAACAAGAGCTCCCAGACTCCCTCATTTTTTTTGGTTAATATCATCCCAAAGACCAAGAAAAGAGTAATGATTGAACCATTACCATTATATTCAAATAGCCCAGTTTCTCCAATTCACAGTTCTCTACGATATGCTTGTCTACTACAACTACATATACATTCATGCTTACAAATGATTCTCCTTGCATGAATAAAAATTTTGACGTTCCTTCACGTTATGATTGGAATACTTTAAAATTGAGAAGAGTTCATTTGAAATGAAAAGATTCACAAGTCATATCAAAGGAGATAGGATTCACAAATCATTAGATATCACCCAAAAATGAATTGAATTGTTAAACAAATATGACACCAAACCTTTATTAAATTATAGGAAACAAAGGATTGGAGTAGCATCATGATAGGGACCCATGGGATCACCACCCCAAAAGCTAGCTCAAAAGGTGGGAGTGCCCAAGGTCTTATAAATCCCACACTAGTTTCTTACACAATCAATGTGGGACTCCTAACATTGTCACCCCCTTTAAGGCCGACGTCCACGGCGGCTTTCATTCTGACCCGGTAGTAACCCTTTCCTCCTTTGGGCGGCTTCACCCACATATCAAGTAGCCATTTCCGTGGTCCGACTCTCAACAAGAGCAACAAATGATAGGGATCCATGGGATCACCACCCCAAAAGTTAGCTCGAAGGGTAGGAGTCCCCAATGCCTTATAATCCCATACTAGTTGCCTACACAATTAATGTAGGACTCCTAACACATCATGTCACGTCACATCTCATCATAAAACACAGCAATTGAACTTCAACAGAAAATCCAGATATTCATCAAACAACATAACCTTACTTGAACAAGATTCAAAGTCCTTCCCTAATATAATTTTTTTTTACCCCTAAGCTTCAGAAGCAATTAGAAACAAAATGAAACAAAGAAATAAAAAAAAATTACCTTGTGGTGAGAATTGATATGAGAGGTAATAAGGGTCTTCTTAGACCTGGACATGCCACAGTATTGACAGGAATAGCGTCTAATATCTCTGAAAATAGGTCTTTCACTACTTTCCATTGCATCATCCATCTTTGTCTCAGACATTTAGACTCTGATGAGAAGAAAAAAAAAAATGAACAGACAGAATGATACTCACATGAAAATTTTCACAAAATCATAATCACAGAAATGGAATCCCCAATCGTAACCTAAACCTACGGATTCAGGGTTTGTTGTCACACACTCACACTTCACATTTGACAAACAAAATCCTCTTTCGTAAGTTGTCCTCTTTGTAAAGCGTGAACTGGAAATTTCGAGATATTGTCAAAGGGTGAGATAAAATTATTTTAAGACTAGAAATAAGGAGAAAACTATTTGTGATTTTAAATGATAGAAAGTTATGTCATTTTAAGAGAGGAAAATTTAAATTTTAAATTAAAAAAACCACCCACTTGTGATTTCCATTTTTCTGTGTCTATCTCTCTCTTAAAATGACATAACTTATTTCATTTAAAATGTCATTTTAAACAAGGGAAAAATGTTTATCATTTTAAATAACACAACCTATATTCTTTCACTCTCACAAAGAGGTGGAAACCGCACCTTTATTTTTGTTGTCAACTCTCTCCTCCTTTATCTATCTCTTTCTCTCTCTTAAAATGACATAATTTTACATCCTTTAAAATGAAACACACTTTTTCCTTTAAACTATCACAAATTATCGAGGGAATTAAAAAAAGTCAAATAACTCATTTAGAGTGTAAATAGGCTAGGTCGACTTGAAGAGGTTTACGGTCTAGCCTATATTAGATTAGACTTGTCTTATTATAAATAGTCAAATAAAGTAGGTCTAGACTTTTAACAAAACTTATTTAGAAAACATACCATATATTTTTTTGTACATATAGCCTACAAGCCGACTTATATAATATTATTTACATTAAATAAATAAAATAAAATTATTATTTTAATAATTTTGAATAAAAAATAATATTATTTTAGTTGTTTTTTTAGTTATTGAATGTTTAATATGCTTAAACAAACTAACAAACTTGGCTAAGTTTTTATTTTTTTAAATATAAGTCAGGCCATAATTTTAATCTGGGCCTACACAAGCTAAAAAGCTAGGCCAGTCCTAAGGTTTCTTACACATGCCAGTCCTAAGATTTTTTATACAAGCCTAGCTTATTTAACTCAAAGCCTAACTTAACCTAACCTATTTACACTTCTAGTCTTGACAATTTTGGAATTGATGAAATAAGATGTTATTTTTATTTTTTTATTTTTTTGTAATAAGATGTTATTCTTATTTCTTTATATGTTTGTTGTATGAAAAAATATTTATTTTTTAAAAGTTATGTTATTTTAATCAAAATTATTGTATTTTATCATAAAAAAAAAATGGTTACATAATAAAGAGTGTGAGACGTGTTTTTTTTAGTGCGGCTGACGTGTTTTTAATTTAAATATTAAATAAAATACAATAATTATAAGGAAAAACTTCAAAAAAATCTCCCTATAAGTTTCTTCAGAATCACTTACTCCCTTCCCAAAAATTTTAATCATTTACACCCTTACTTAAAACTTTTTTTATCATTTACCCCATAACTTGATTTTCTATCCAAGTTAAACTTAACGATGTTAATTTTTTTTAAAAATATCAAAATTACCCTTAAAGAAAAATAACACACAACACTGAACCTTACTGTTGGCAACTCCTATTAAATCAATTCCCGACCTTCATGATTATCTTGCTAAGAGTAAATCGGCTGTTGTTGCACCTGTTATACAAAAACCCAAGAATGTATTCGAGTCGAAGATTCATTGGCATTAGCAGAATGACAGAATCCATTTCAAACGTAGTACTCGCTGTAATAAATGGGAACCTAGTATCCTACCATTGTCTGTTGGAGTAATCAGTAAATGCCTTTTGGATTAATGCAAGGTAGAACCACTATTTATCTCTTGCTAGCAATAAGGTGTCGAGTTAGTGTAGGGTTTAAATAGTATAAGGCATTAATTAGAGTTTCATCGTCGTGGGAACGATAATCTGGGCATTAATACTCCCATTTATTACTTGATGCGTGCACTTGCGCACTTGGGTTGAAATTAAGAGAGCAAATGTGTTTTCTCTTAATGGACTGAGGAACGTTCTACAACATAATATCTTTACACCCAACAAGCTTTTGACCCTACAAGTTTTTGGCGCTGTTGCCGGGGATAGATACACTAAATTTTGTCCTTATTACCGTTTTAAGTACATACATACTCTGTATATTTCATTTTATTATCTTTGTCACATATTCTGCTGATACATATTATCTGTTTTATGGTTTATGAGTGAAGAGTCTGAAACAGATTCTCACCACTCCATTGAAATACCTGAGTTCTTCTTTGATCCTGAGCCAGAACGCACTTTACGTAGAAGAAGAAGAAATCTCAGGGAAAATATTTTTGAAAACATGGTTGATCATAACAATAACAATGAAGGAATCCCTCCTGAACAGAACTTTAGAGCTTTGGCTGCTCTTTTCAGGAATATACCAGAAAGGGGAGTAATCCTCCCTCTTGTAGCTCCCAATTTTGAATTAAAACCCATCATGTTCCACATGATAAGGGAAGCTGGAGTCTTTCATGGACTCCCTGTAGAAGATCCTTACACACACCTCACAAACTCTCAAGACATCTGTGATAACTTCAAAGCTGAGGGTGTGATAGAAGAAAGTATGAGAGTGAGGTTGTTCCCTCATTCCCTAGGCTCAAAAGCAAAAACATGAATTAAAACTCTCACCCCTGGATCCATACACTCCTAGGAGGAACTCTCTAACAAGCTCATAGAAAGGTTTCTCCCTATGTCTCGTCAAGCGATGTTAGGGCAGAACTCTCTAACTTTAGAATATTTTTTGGAGAAAATCTTTATGAAGCTTGGGAGAGATACAAGAACATCATCAGAAAATGTCCAAACCATGGGGTGAGAGTTGGGGAGTTTTACAATCTTTCTATAAAGGCATAGATCATACTTCTCAATCACATTTAGACTTTTCTGCAGGAGAATATTTCTTTACAGGAACCCTTGAATCCAGGTATGAAATCATAGAAGGCACTGCAGAAAAATGTCTCCAATGGCCACTGGAACGGATGAGCCCAGTAAGGAAGCCATGCATGCTAGAATTAGACAAACAAACTACCATGGAAACCCAGCTAGCCTCATTCATGAATGAGGTGAAGAGTCTGAAAGCTGATCAAAAACAACCAGGAGTGGAAGTCTTACAACTCGCAGCAGTTGAGAGTGAACCATGCTTAGCCTGTGGTGACCTTCATGATTCAACAGATTATCCATCTACTGCCTTGGTGTGTTATGTAGAAAAGTTTGGGAACAGAAACTTCACCCAGGCCAGAGACAATCAGAATGCAAGAAGCAACAACAATCAAAACTCTGGAGGAACCATAGTGAAGGATCATAACCATTGTCCACAATGGAGACCACCCATGAACCAGAAACCATACAACAACCAGCAGCAGCAGTATCAACAAGACAGAAGCAGTGGAGATGGAGCATATGAACCACAAAGAAAAACCAATTATGCTCCGTTCCTTAGAGAAGACCAACGCATCAATACCCTTGAAAGCTATGTCAAAGAATATGTCACCAGGAACGATGTTGTGGTCAGAAATATTGAATCCCACCTGAGACAGATAGCTGCTAGCCTCGACACCAGGACATTTGCCAAGGGATACTAACGTCCCCTCCAAATCTCAACCATAACAGATCAAGGCAGTCACACTAAGAAGTGGGAGAACCACTACACAAACTGCAACAGCTCCCAAGACCTCAACCCTAGACACCAGGGAGGAATGTGACAAACCACCTGAAGCATTCACAAAGGCATCACAACAACCACCACAACAGGCAGCTGTCGAGCAAAACCTAGAGCTTGATGAAGAAGTTGAAGCTGAAGAAACCCCAGTGGACAAAAGTAGAACGAGAAGTCCACTACAAAACAAGCAAATACCAGTCAAAATTATGTTCCCCCAAAGAACAAGGAAGCAATAAGATGATAAAATGTTTGGAAAAATTTTGGATATTCTAAAACAACTCCACATCAACATACCTCTGGTGGATGCACTGGAACAGATGCCCAAGTATGTCAAATTCTTGAAGGATGTTCTCTCCAAAAAGAGAGGAATAACAAAATATGAAATTGTGAAGATGACACAAGAAAGCTGCCAATACTTGGGCAAACTCCCACCTAAGCTACAGGATCCATGAAGCTTTACCATTCCTTGTGTAATAGGGAACACTTACCAAGGTAAAGCTTTGTGTGATTTAGGGGCAAGCATCAATCTCATGCCTTCATCAGTTTTTAAACAATTAGCCACAGGACCAGCAAAACCAACCACGATAACATTACAAATGGCAGATAGATCCATTGTCAAACCAGAGGGTAAGGTGGAAGATCTACTAGTCAAAGTAGATAAATTCATCTTTCTTGCTGACTTCATCATTTTGGACTATGAAGCTGATATTGACGTTCCCATCATCCTGGGACGACCGTTCCTAGCAACTGGAGGAGCAGTCATCAATGTGCAAAAGGGTAACTTACCATGAGAGTACATGATGATGAAGTTAAATATAATGTCATTAAGGCAATGAAATTTCATGATGAGGATGAAGATCTGGAAGAATGCTCTGCAATCACTCTAGCAGATAACCAGATCAACATAAACCCAGAAGTCGAAGAAATGGAAGAAAGTTTGCAAAAAGAAGAACAAAGTTGTTACCTGCAAGAAAGGAAACCAGAACCCCTGCAGAGAACTGAAAAGGAAAAGCAAGTAAAAAAAACCATCTTCAGAACTACCTCCTGACTTGGAACTAAAGCATCTTCCCCAACACTTGAAGTATGCATATCTGGGAAACAATGACACCCTGCCTGTCATCATCTCCTCACAGCTCACCAAGGAACAAGAAGAACTACTGATCAGCAAGCTGAAGAAATATCAAGGAGCTATTGGATGGACCATACTGACCTTAAAGGTATCAGTCCTTCTTTCTGTATGCATAAAATATTATTGACTGACCCTAACAGCTTTTTAGTAGAACACCAAAGAAGATTGAATCCAATCATGAAAGAAGTGGTTAGGAAAGAAGTAATCAAGTGGTTAGATGCGGGGATCATATATCCCATCTCAGACAGCAGTTGGGTAAGTCCTGATCAGTGTGTTCCCAAAAAGGGGGGAATAACTGTAGAATTAAATGCAAAAAATGAACTGATCCCCGTCAGGAAATTTACAGGATGGAGAAATTTCCAGGACTACAGAAAGCTCAATAATGCTACCAGAAAGGACCATTTCCCACTGCCCTTCACAGATCAAATGTTAGACCACCTAGCAGGTAAGGAATACTTATGTTTTCTTGATGGATATTCTGGATATAACCAAATTGCTTTAGCACCAGAGGATCAACACAAAACCACCTTCACTTGTCCCTACGGAACGTTTGCTTTCAGAAGAATGCCTTTTGGATTGTATAATGCACCAGCAACGTTCCAAAGGTGTATGTTCTCTATTTTTTCTAATTTAATAGGTGAAGGAGTATAAGTCTTCATGAACGACTTCTCAGTTTTGGGAACATCGTACGATCACTGACTGGTCAACTTAGAAGAGGTTCTTCAAAGATGTCTCTCTTCTAACCTGGTTCTTAACTGGGAGAAATGCCATTTCATGGTAAAAGAAGGGATCGTCTTAGGACATAAAATCTCCAAGGACGGGTTAGAAGTAGACCAAGCCAAAGTAGAAGCCATAGCAAAGATGCCACCTCCGGTAAATGTTAAGACACTGAGATCATTTCTGGGCATGCAGGTTTCTACAAATGGTTCATTAAAGACTTTTCCAAGATAGCTAGACCTCTATGCCGACTGTTAGAAAAAGATGTGAACTTTGAATTCAATTCTGATTGTTTGAAAGCCTTTGAGGCTTTGAAAAGTAAATTAGTCACTATGCCTGTTATTCAACCTCCAGACTGGAATTTTCCCTTTGAATTAATGTGTGATGCAAGTGACCAAGCTATAGGCGTGGTTCTAGGGCAGAGGAAGGATAAACTCTTTCGTAGCATATACTATGCCAGGAAAACCCTGAATAAAGCTCAGGTGAACTACATAGTCACTGAAAAAGAGTTGTTGGCTCTAGTATATGCCTGCAAAAAGTTCAGGCCATATATTTTGGGATCCAAGGTCATTATTCATACTGACCATGCAACTCTCAGATACTTATTTGCCAAGAAAGAAGCAAAACCACGTTTGATAAGATGGATTTTGCTGTTACAAGAATTCAACCTAGAAATCAAAGAAAGGAAGGGATGTCAAAATCAAATGGCTGATCACCTGTCCAGATTGGAACACATTAAAGTTGGGCTACCTATCAAGGAGATGTTCCCTGACGAACAATTGTTTGTTATCACTGACAAAGAAGCTGACGTTCCTTGGTTTGCTGATATAGCTAACTTCCTTGCAGCAGGACTGGAACCATATGAAGCAAGCTGGATGCAGAAAAAGAAATTTTTTCATGATTGCAGGAGCTATCTCTGGGATGAAGCTTTATTATTCAAAAGATGTGCGGACCAAATGATAATGAGGTGTGTCCCAGAAGAAGAGCAACCTCAAATCCTTTTACAATGTCATTCATCCCCCTATGGAGGCCATTTGGGCAGAATCAGAACTGCGTCCAAGATACTTCAATCAGGTTTTTGTTGGCCCTCCCTTTTTAAAGATGCTCGTCAATATGCTAAACAATGTGATAAATGTCAAAGGGAGGGTAATTTAACTAAACATAATGAGATGTCCCTTAATCCCATATTAGAAGTTGAATTGTTTGATGTGTGGTGCATTGATTTCATGGTTCCTTTTCCCCCTTCTTGTGGGAACAAATTTATATTGATGGCTGTTGATTATGTAAGCAAGTGGGTGGAAGCTGTTTCCTTACCTACTAATGATGTCAAGGTGGTTATAAAATTTTTAATGAAAAACATTTTGACAAGATATGGGACCCCCTGCTGTATCATCAGTGACGGTGGGAAACATTTCATTAACCACCAGTTTGAGAGGTTGTTCGAAAAATATGAAGTCAAACACAAAGTTGCAACTCCATATCATCCACAGACCAGTGGACTTATCGAAGTCTCTAACCGAGAGGTTAAGAGGATTTGAGAGAAGGTTGTGAACCCTTCTTGGAAAGACTGGTCTCTCAAATTAGAGGAGGCATTATGGGCTTACAGAACACCCCTAGGATGCTCCCCCTACAGATTGATATTTGGCAAAGCGTGCCACCTTCCTCTGGAATTAGAACACAAACCATACTGGGCAGTTTATGCTCTTAACATAGATGAGAAGGCGGCAGGGGAGAAGAGAATGCTACAGCTTGAGGAACTGGAAGAATTCAGAGGAAACACCTATGAAAATCACAAGTTGTACAAAGAAAAGATGAAAAAATAGCACGATAAAAGAATCAGGAACATAGAGCTCAAAGTTGGTCAAAAAGTGTTGTTATTCAACTCCGGACTCCGACTGTTCTCAGAAAAGCTCAAATCAAGATGGACTGGTCCATATCAAATAGTGAAAGAAGCAGGAAACAGAGCTTTTGAGATCCAAGGAACTGAGCATAGTCGCTTTTTTAAAGTTAACGGGCACAGGTTAAAGTTGTATTAATGTATTCTGATGAAACATTCAATGAAAAAGAGGAAAGTATCCCTCTTTCTGATTCCAATTAAGAAGTAAGTAACATGTCTAGCTAAAGACATTAAACTAAGTGCTGACTGGGAGGCAACCCAGTGGATACCTTTGCCCTCTCACAAGGAGCAAAGTTGGGGGGTGGTTACACATAACCACAAGGCTCCCAACAAGGAGGGAACATCCTATGTTCACCTCTAATCCAAACTATTGACCTACGTTCCGTGGCAGGAACATAGTTTTGGGGTGGTTCAAGAACCACATACACCCATTTATTGCTTTCTGTTATTTCCCATTTGTTTTCTTTTTCGTTCCCTAGTGTAAAATCTAATTCCTTTTTGAAATGGAAAAATCTTTTTTGTTCAAAGTGTTTGGAGCATACATTTCAGTTATAGTATTGTGGCTATGAAACTTTGAATAAACCAATGGCATGAAGCACAAAGTCAATAAGTAATCATTCTTGTTCTTATTCTGAATGCTTGAAACAGGAAAAGAGAAGTGAATTTAATCTTCAGATTTTTGAAAAATGCTGATCTGTGTGAGCTAAAACTGGTGAGGAACGAAAAAGCCATACACTTACTCATGAGAGCATTCCTGAGGTGTCACCACAATGAAACTTCTAAACTTGCTTTGATTCTGTAAGTACTGCTGAAGAACAAGTGAATTTCACTAACAAGGAACAACCATCAAACACTCACCCCCTCATAATCAAACAAACACTTCCATTCCCATTTATACCGCAGCACAACCCCACACACTCAAACTCATCCCCAGGTCAACAAAAAGGGGCAAGGAACAAATCCAAAATGAGCAAAAAGAACAAAAAGAAAGAAAACAAAGAAAAATGGAGACAGCCATTCAGAAGAAAATACTAGAAAAGATTCCACCAAAGGAAGAAAAGAAGGTAAAAAAAGATAAGGTGTTCCCTCAAACTGAAAAGTTCAGCTCTAAAACAGAGAAACTGAAAAATGTTCCTTGACCCAAGACCTGTGACCATTCCATTTTAAACCTTTTCATCAGTCTTCTAACAAAGATCCTTTGGAATGAAAGACACCTTCCCTTCTTAGGAAAGCAGTTGATAAGCAAGTTTAAAGAATCACATCCAGGAATGAACAAAGAAATACCAAGCCCTGAGTGATAGTGAGACAGAAGATCAACAATCTTCACTTACCTTGGAACAAATTCTTTCTACTTAACACCTCTTGAAAGTAGTTCATTCTTTTAAAAGATTATGGTTACTTACTGGCTCAAGTTTCTGAAGTTGAGCTATTCTTTGAAATTGAGCAGCCTAAAGCCATTATTTCTGAGTTGTTTGAGGATAACCAACAGTTTAGTTTTGGGGTGTTTGATGGGACGAAAATTCGTTCCCATCTAAGCCTATTTTGATGGCAAAATACCATCGTTCCCTCACCTGATGAGCAACTTTAGCACTAAAAGCACATGTTTTATATCTTTACTACAAAAACACAATGGGGAACGGAAATTGACGTAATATTTTGGAAAATATATATAAAGGGGAACGGATTTGGAACATTAAATAAACATGATTGACTTACTCAATCTCTCTGACCACTTTTCAGGAAACGTTGAAAAGAAGTTTCCAATTAGCACAAGTGGTACAACAATTAAGCAAAAAGAAAAGCGCGCAACAGGGAATAAACGATTCTCATTGGCTAAGAGAAAAGCAAGGCATGGGGGAGAGCAGAAGGAAAGACAAATATCAACAATAATTGTCCCATCCAGCCACTTGTGCCCCTCAAAGAACTGTTCACACCGCCCCTTCCACGCAGTCAAGAAAACAACTCCAAGAGAATTACCCACTTTGCCATTCACTCTTCTTCCTATAAATAGGACGTTCCAACACAAAGAAAATCATTGAATTCCTTAAGAAGAGATAACTTAGTTTATTTTATAGTTTTCTTTGTATTTGTATAGTTTTAACTTTAGTTAAGTGACAACACTTCTTCTTCATTCTGTATCACCCACTTGAGACTCCTCACGAGCAGCAACCATATTCTCCACTTTTCATTTTGTAGTAATCAAGTTGTTTTCATTTAAATACAAGTGTTATTTCTCTCCTTTCCATTCATTATCTCTGAACTGAATCTCGGGTCTATAGGACTTCAGTTTGGAATAATTATGTTTAGACTAGTAGCCATGGGCTAAACTATCTGTGGAACGGAAAACTGCAAAGTTCTTAAAGAATTATTTTCAAAACTGTTGTATTACAGCTTCTGTGTTTCTCTGGTTAAGCGAGCTATACTCATTGTGTATCAATGGAAATTGAACACATACTGAGAAAGGAACTTCCATAAGGAAAGGATTTCAGACAGTTTAACTAAAAGGAGAAGGCAGTCTTATGGAAACAATAATGCTGATTGCCTTAGAAATAAGGGACCACCTCATTCACTTAAAGGTCCTGTACCCAGTACATGTTGGAGTCAAGGGAGCCATAGGAATATGAAAACTTGTGAGCCATCTAGTCCATGACTGAGGAATCAGAGTTGACAGTGAAGAGACTGGAACAGATACAAAAGTGTTGAGTCTTGAGTAGAGAAACTAACTATTTAAGAATGAAGCTGTGGATTCGTTCCTTCTGTTATTACTTTTTTTAAAACCATCCATATTGTTGTCGCTTAATTATTGTTATTACTTTTATTATTCCTTGCTTTATTCAATCTTGTATCTACAAAACTCCAATGAATATTGTCGTACCTTCTTCTATGAAAAATGATTTCATACATAACGACGCGAGGAGCTGTTTGCTGTTAGATTGCACCTACCGTTCTTGAGGAACGTTGTCAAGACAATAGGGAACGTTTGACCAAACAGGTCAATTACTAACTTTTCTTTTCATTTTCATTCTTTGTAAAATAGTACAAGGCATTAATTAGAGTGTCATCCTCGTGGGAACGATAATCTGGGCATTAATACTCATATTTATTACTTGATGCGTGCACTTGCGCACTTGGGTTGAAATTAAGAGAGCAAATATGTTTTCTCTTAATGAACTAAGGAACGTTCTACAGCATAATATCTTTACACCCAACAAGCTTTTGACCCAACAGTGGCCACAAAATTGCAAGAATAGGGAGGAAGATGAGTGAAATCTAAGTTTCCCATGTGTCTAAATGCTCACTTAAGTGAGGTGGGTCCCACATGTGAAATTACCAATTTATCCCTCACTTAAACCTAGTCATTTACACTAATAACCTCCACTTAATCCATGAATCATTCATTTGATTAAAATTTCAACATTCACCAAATTCCATTAAAATTACTTTAATGGAAGAATCTTAAGTTTTCCGGTAGTTTGGTGAAATTATGATTTTATCCCTAGTTACACAATTTTGGCATGTTTCTCCAAAATCACTGAAATTCTCTAAATAATTCCAGTAATCATTTTCTTGGTTCTAAATACCTCTACTAATATGTATTCAATACTATAACAGTAATCTCATTTCTGAGTTTTTTGGTAAAATTGTACCGTAATATTTTACCTGATAAATTTCACTATTTATCATTTTTCCCAAAAAGTTCCTTTTCGCTCCAAATTTCGTTATGAATCAAATTCCATCATTAGATTCATCAAATAAAGTCTAATTTTACTATTTCACAGGTTAGGGTTATTTATATGTCAATTTATCATTTTTCCCCTAGTGGGTATTTTGACCTAAAACTCCGGATTTTCACTAATCAAACCATCTAACCCATATTTAGCTCTTAATAATATATTTCAATTATGCAAGGTGTTATATGCACTCCACCTTTTAGCAATGTTGTCCTCAAAATTAGGATTATACTTGTCCACTAACTCAGGATTCAGCGGGAGAATCTCGTCATCCCGCTTCCCAATAGCTTCCTCAGATGTCCGTCTTTACCACTGCACTTTTACCATAAGGATAGTTTCGCTTCACGACTTTTTCTCACTTCTTTCCAGGATGTCCAAAGGACCAACAGGAGTCTTCATATTATCTTTTATTTCAATATCATCTAGTTGCACCACATATGACTCATTTGGAACAGAGCTTCGCGGCTGAGAGTTTACTCTGACTGACCAATTCATCCTTACTAGTGAGGTTATCTTACCTATAGAGTCTACAATTTCTTTTTAGAAGGTGTGCTAACCTAGTTAGCTTATCAACAAAGATCTACGTAGGGTCATATCCTGTCTAATTTCAAGGCAATTCAACCATCATTTTTCTAACATTCAATTCCTGCCTTTCAAGCACATAACACACTTTGAAATATTTCAATCAACAATTATCCTCAATTGAGTTTTAATTCTAAGAACTCTAGAACTTTTTCCATTAAACCTTTTTGAGAACCATTAATCACGTAGCCTTACTTTGATATACAACTAAAGTTTCTAAATATCTTAGTCCACATTAGATACTATTCCGGTATCTCACCATTTCCTTGGTACAATTTCACCTAGGTAATCATACAGGTGTATGCTCGCGGTAAATTCACTTTCAGAGGGAAATAATCCTCATTTGCTGCCTCTAGCAACTTGTTGTACATACATGTATTCATACCCATGTTCTTAATCCAAGAATGCACTATTTCACTTCTGCTATCAATATAGAACAAGCACCTGCACCTAATCAAGTTATTGTCTATTTCCACCACTACCATATCAATGTCCTACACAATTGTTATGCATATTACACAACCTTGACCATCCACGGTCTATTTCCAATTCATTTCAACTCTTATTAATTTTTACCTAATGGACCATTCATCATAATTTATACATCATCTAGGCCTTCAACCACAAATCCATTCATGAAATTCTATACACAAAGCCATATCTATAATTTACATCGATTGTTCATTTCTCTATCAACTTAGCCATCTCAAGGCCTAAACACAAAATCCATCAATGACTTCCACATCAAATGCTTCATGCCTAAGATTTCTGATGGCCCTCAAAAGTAGAGGGCCATTAATGGTCTGGATGCTCCTTTAATCCAAATTTCTAATATATAAACTTTACTTTTCTTCTATTATTTCTCCCAGGAACAAATACTTGTTAGATTGGGCTAGAGCAATACGCACTTTGGGAGTTAGAGTAGTATTGGAGCAATTTGATTGAATATTTTCCTTTATGTGTTTAATGGGTCGGATTGCTCTTGCAAGAAACCTAAAGCCTAACCAAATGAAACCCAACTCAATTAAGAAGAAACTTGGAAGAAGAGAGAGATTGAAGCGCTGAAAGGGGACAAAAAAGTATACTACTATACAAGCACCAGAAAAGCAACCAGTGGAGTATCTCCACGTCAGCGTCAGCATCCCTCTCTATGGTTCTTCCCTCTTGGGCTTGAACCCTTCCACTATCTGTCGATTAATGGAAAAAACTAACTAAGTGTTATTATGATGATCTTCTTGATTCTGAACGTGATGATTATGCCTTCATGAGCACTTATATTTATAGACTTGAGTAACTCGGGCTCCAATTTTGGGCTTGAATTTGAAATTCCAGTGTTGCAGCTCGATCTTTTGATATGATTTGATAAGAACTCTTGTTAATATGACCTTTCTGGTTGTTTTGGATGTGGATAAGGTGTTATTTTCATTTAAATTGAGAGTTTATCTTCATAAAACCTTATCTCATCCTTATCTTGAGAAAATTTTGTGATGCATTTAATTTGAATTCAGTTTCTGCACTTATCAACTTATCCAATCTGTTAGAATTCAAAACGCAACATTTCCTTAATTCGATCATTGCTATAGCATTTTTGCGGCATCAACCTGGGAAATAAAACACTAAGCCAATTATCTATTCCAGCATCAAAATTGTACCAAAAACTATCAATTTAGCACAAAATCATCTCAAAACACTTAACATCATATTTATGCATATTAAGCTTAATTAATCATGCTTTAAGACAATTTTATGCTAAATATTGCAATAGCTTATCAATAAAAATCACAAAATTAACTCTCTCTTTGAGAGTTAACACCCATCATCCTTACATATATACCCAATAATCAATCCTCATATCCCTATGCAAAATTAACTCTTGGATTCATTAAGTATATGTTCCGTACGACTATGTGGTGTGGACCATCTTGTATCCATCACTTAGATTTAATTAATCTAATTAATCCACACTTTTAATAAGTATCTGGATTCACCTATATCCTGATAGCCCCTATCCTAAGACACATGTTGCTCCTTCCCAGTAAGTCAACAATATTTTGAATAAGTATTTTATTAAACAAGTGATGGAAAATAATAATAATAGAGTTTAGGCATCCATGGTTACATTAAAATATGAGTACTTTATCACTTAATCCTAGGTAATTTAGCTCATACTTGAAAGAAAAAAAGAAGAAAAAAAAGAAGAAAGCTCCATGGAATCTAAGATAAAGAAAGAGAGAAGCGATGTTGTAGCTCTTCTCCTGCAGCAACTCCACGTGTCATCACTCTCCATCGTCTCTAAGCTCCTTTGGTGACTCTCAACCTCTGAAAACAGTGTTTGGATCATCCGGATCTTGTGATTCCTTTATTGGATCTGGAATCACCTTTTGATCCGTTGGATTCCTCTCAACAATTGCCTCTTAATTTGATATTAATTTATCTTTAAGTCCAAAATTCTAATCATGTTTGTTAAAGATAAGGATTTGTTAGGATAAATGTTTATCTCTTCACATTTTCAGCCTTCTTATCCTTTATCCTATGTTGTAGCATCTTATCTTTTATTTGAATTTGAATTTCCATGCTTATCTTCTCATTTGTTTTGTTACAATATCAAAACGCAGTTTTTCATTAATAGCTCCAGTGCTATATCATTGCTACAACATTGACCTAAATCATAAACTTTAGAGATATTTAATTGCTCTAACATCAAAATCAACTAAAATACAAACACTTAACACATTTATCTTTCAAAACACACAAAGATAAGATTCATGCAAATATATCATGATTATAAAGGAATTATATGGAATATTAAATACCAAATCATTAATTATAAGCCCAAAATTAACTTTCTTTGGGAGAGTTAATAATAGCTTATAAGTTTCAGGTGCCAGACAATTCCCAAGTCCACTTGTGCTTCGTTTGTCCCTTCTTAAGAAGCTATTACTTCTGAGCCTAATGTTTAACCACTATTTTCAATCTTGTTTGAGGAATGTAAGTTGCAGGCGGGGCCTACATCTTTAGTGTCGCAGCCCAACGAGGGTACTTTAGAATATTGATCAAGTGGCGCAATTCTCCTAATTTAAAAGTAGATTGGAGTATTATTTTATAACAACAATTCCAAAAATTCCACATTGAGGACAAATATGCTAAAAATGAGGGGGGAGTATTATGAAATCCAGCTCGTAAAAGTCTACAAGAGAGATAAATTCAAGGGAAGGTTGGTCCATATGTTGATTCAACAGTTGTTGACTCAGCTAATCAGTTACAAACCATTGTAACTAACTCTAACAACATAAATGGAATGAGAAGGGGAGGTGGAGGTGGAAGTGGTTAAGTAAAATTGGTGTGGGGCAAGAAAGGAGCATTAGAAATCTTGTTTGGACTTGCGAGAGAATAAAGGCTCTGTACTTGCTCTACATTATTTTTTTTCTTGTTTCATAGTAAAAATTTTGCCAATACTTTTCTTTTAGCAATTCCTTCTGTGAATGTTATTTTCAAGTACTGATTTTCCTTAAACTTCTATATTGTTGCAGAACATATCAGTAATGCAATTTATTATGGTTCTTTAATTTACTGGTATTGGAGTAGGTCTTCGTCACATTGACCCCACAAAAATGATGCAGAAGATACTTTAGATTATTCCTCGTCAATTTTAAAATGTTCGAAGCCTAGCCAGTGTCAAACAAATTATAGATATAAATGCCAAAGTCTTATTGAAATCACACAATATCTCAATTCACACCATGCATGACCTCCTCTTGGCAGGGTCCTTAAACATTTCCCTTAGATAGGTCCCAATATAAATGTTAATTTTCCAGGTGTCAACAACAAAATATTCGATCTTTATTTTATTTTAATTTTGGTACAATCTAGAGGTATCCTCATTTAATCTCTTCCGGTCACCTTGTCCTCAGAGTACGGCTCCGAAGGCTATCCCTTCATCGAAACAACGGGTGCATTGGGATTTGCCACCAAAGAAATGATGAAACTAATCCCCTATCAATGAGAGAGGCATGTTCTCTGGGCCTCAAATTGTTGGAAGTTGTTCCTTCTTCAATGCTTGGCTCAAGTCCTAAGAAGTTGGAACTCTCCATCTTTTTGGTGCAAGGCTCAAGGGACACATCCTTTGAGTGGATCAATTCCTTCCCTATATAAGCTTATAGTGTGTGAGGTTTAGAGATATGAAAAAGAATTTGAATACCTCTAGAGAGAAGTTTGAGTGAGACCTCTTTAGGGACGTTTTTAATTATCACAATTGTAGGTGAAGTTTGATTGTACCTCTAGTGAAAGACTAGGGAAGTTTGATTGTTGTAACCCATTATTCTTATAGTGGAAGTTTGATTCTGGAATAGTGTCCTGTAGGTTTTTACTTCTTCACATTGGAGAAGATTTTTCCACGTTAAACAAATTGTCTGTGTTCTTCTCCATCTCTCTCCTCTTGCATTTTAGTGTTTCGCTTCTGCAATTAACTTGAGGGTTCGACTTGACCCAATAGTGGTATCAGAGCCCGGGTTCGACGGGTTCTGAGGGAGACGAGATGGAGACCAGTGGCATAATTCATGACGAAGATATGTTCAAGCTAACCGCAGACAATTTCACTTATTGGAGACCGATGATGGAAGATCATCTTTACTACAAAGATTTACATTAGCCTATTATCCTTGATGAGAGACCGGCAAGCAAAACCGATAAGGAGTGGAAGATCCTGAGTCGTAAGGCAGTAGCTACAATCAGGAAATACATAGACAAAAGCCTCTTTCAGCATGTGTCCAAATACACGAATGCGTACAAGTCATGGACGAAGCTGGAGTCTATGATTCAGAAGAAGACTCCTAGGAACAAAGCACACCTGGTTCGTCGACTTGTGAAACTGGAATACAAGGACGACATGAGTATGATTGAACACCTCAACACCTACAAAGGTATTGTGAATCAGCTATCTAAAGCTGAGATGAAAATTGATGACGAGATGCAGGCTTTGCTGCTATTGAGCTCGCTGCCAGAAAGTTGGGATACTGTGGTGGTAACTTTGAGTAATTCTGCTCCATAAGTAAAATTAAAGATGGATGCCGTAACAGATAGTCTCCCGAACAAAGAAGCTAGGAGAAGAGAACGAGGTGTTTCTAGCACGTCTAAGGCCAATGTTGCTGAGAACAGAGGGAAATCCAATTCCAGGGGAGAAGTAAGAGCCAAGGTCGAGATCGTGACAAACGAGAAAAGTCTAGAGGCCGATCAAAGTCGAAATATGAATTGAAGTGCTTCTATTTTAGGAAACCAAGGCATAAGAAGCCAGACTGCAAGACTCTGTAGAATGTTGAGAAGAATAGAGCCGGATTAGATTATTCCCAAGAAGAGGGAAGACAAGAACACCATTGCGGTGGCTGCCAACTCAGATGCCAAGATATTTCTCCTCGGATAAGATAATTATTTGAATGTTGCATACGATGACTGTACCTGGATTGTTGACTCTGGTGCCTCCTTCCACGTTACTCCACAAAAGATTTTTTCTCTTCTTATCGAGGTGGTGATTTTGGAGTCGTGAAGATGGAAAATCAGGTGACTAACAAGATTGTTGGTGTTAGTGATGTGTCCCTGACCACGGATGCTGGGTGCCGACTTGTGTTGAAAAATGTAATGTATATTCTTGACAAGCGATTGAACCTAATCTTGGTAGGCAAGCTTGATGATGTTGGGTAAGTGAACTATTTCGATAATGATAGGTGGAAACTAGCCAAGGGAAACTTAGTTGTTTCCCGAGGTAAGAAGGAAGGCTCCTTGTATGCGATGCAAGGAAAGATAAATAGTGGAGAAGCCAATTCTGTCCGAGATGGATATAGCTTGAAGTTGTGGCACAAGCATCTCGACTATATGAGTGTGAAAGGGCTCCAAATCCTGAACAAGAAAGGATTATTGACCAGGATGAAAGGCCAAACATCGGAGAGTTGTACGCACTGCCTAGCTAGAAAGTAACACTGGGTTTCTTTCGTGAAACCGAATAAACCCAGAAGACGCAAGTATATTCTTGACCTCGTCCATACTGATGTCTACTCCATGTCGGAGAGATTCCTTGGAGGAGCTCAATACCTTGTTTCATTCATTGATGACCACTACTGTAAAGTGTGGGTTTATTTGTTGAAATCTAAAGACCGGGTACTCCAATCCTTTAAAGAGTTTCATGCTATGATTGAAATGGGAACTAACAACAAATTGAAGGTGGTCCGATCTGATAAGGGTGGTGAGTATTGTGGCCCATTTGATGCATATTGCAGAGCGGTCAGGATCCAACTTAAGAAGACGCCCCCCAAGACACCTCAGCTGAATGGACTTGCTGAAAGAATGAACCGGTCTATTGAAGAGAAGATCTGAAGTATGTTATCCAATGCCAGATTGCCGAAATCATTCTGGGGAGAAGCCATCAGAACTGCTTTTGACTTAATCAACCTTTCACCATCACGACCACTTGAAGGAGAAACTCCAGAAGAAGTTTGGATAGGTCGAAAAGCGGCCTATGATCAATTGAAGGTATTTGGATGCTGAGCTTTCGTATATATCACTAAAGATTAAAGGGCGAAACTTGATGCAAAGACAAAGGAATATATTTATCTCAGTTCACCTAAATTCGAGTTTGGTTTTTGAATTTGGGATCTAATCAATAAGAAGATAGTGAGAAGTCGAGATGTGATTTTTCATGAAGATGAGACCATTCATGACATCTCGAAGCCCAAAGTCTGGGTTATTGTCGGACATGAATAATCCATCCCTTCTGTCCGAGCTGAAGTAGGGGGAGAAAATCTAGAGAATGAAGAAAATGATGGCCAGCAACAAGCTAATGAGGACTAAGATACTGATGTCCGAGTTGTTGATGAGATCCGGGATGAGAATGATGAACCGGGTTCTCAAACTGAAGAATAGCCGAGATATCCAACTCGAGAAAGAAGACCCTCTACAAGGTACCCACCTGATGAATACACCGTTGTTGCTGAAGACGGTGAGTCTCAGAGTTATGATGAGGCAATGACGAGCTCAGACAAAGAAGAATGACAGAAGGCAATGCAAGACGAGATGAAGTCTCTGCACGAAAATTAGACTTATGAGCTCATCGAGTTGCCTGAAGGAAGATGAGTTCTAAAGAACAAGTGGGTTTACAAAATCAAAAATAAAGAGAATGACTAGAAGCCAAGATACAAAGCCAGAATTGTGGTGAAAGGTTGCAATCAAAAGAAGAGAGTAGACTTTGAGGAGATTTTTTCTCCTGTGGTGAAAATGACCTCAGTCCAAACCTTGTTAGCCATGGCGACTTCGATGGACCTCGAGGTAGAACAAATGGACGTGAAGACGACATTTCTTCACAGCGACTTAGAAGAAGAGATATATATGGAGCAACCAGAAGGTTATCGTGTTACAGAACAAGAACACCTGGTATGCAGGTAAAAGAAAAGTCTATACGGCTTGAAGCAAGCACCTCAGCAGTGGTAAAAGAAATTTGAATCTTTTACGACTGATCACAAGTTTGTGAAGACTGAGTCCGATTATTGTGTATTTGTGAAGAGGTATGAGGCCGGAGATTTTCTGATTTTGTTGTTATATGTTGACGACATGCTTATTGGGGAAAGTGAAATCGAGGATAGCTGCCTTGAAGAAGGTGTTGAGCTCATCCTTCACAATGAAGGACTTCGGCCCTGCAAAGCATATACTCAGAATCAAGATTATCCGAGATAGACAAAAGAAGCTATTATGGCTGAGTCAAGAAAAATACATTGAGAAGATTCTGAAAAGATTCAGCATCGATAAAGCCAAAAAAGTGAGCATCACACTAGTCGGACACATAAAGCTGAACCAGAAGCAAAGTCTGAGATCTGATGAAGACAAAGATGAGATGTTGAAGATCCCGTACCAATCCGCTTTCGGAAGCTTGATGTATGCAATAGTTTTCACTAGACTAGACTTGACATATGCTATTGGAATGGTAAACCGGTATCTATTGAACCCTAGCAAAGAACACTGGGAAGCAGTGAAGTGGGTCTTCAAGTATCTCAAAAGAATAACAAAGTTGTGCCTCCGATTTGGAGAAAGCAAAGCTGAGTTACAAGGCTACTCAGATGCTGATTTAGGGGGAGATTCTGACTCGAGGAAGTCGACGATAGGATATTTGATGACATTTGCAGGAGGAGCTATCTCCTGGTAATCAAGACTACAAAAGTGTGTGGCACTTTCGACAATCGAGGCAGAGTACATAGCCACGACTGAGGCTTGCAAAGAATTGTTATGGATGAAGAAGTTTCTTTCTGAACTGGGACATGATCAAGACAAGTATGAGTTGAAGTGTGACAAACAAAGCGCAATTTATCTTGCGAAGAACTCGACCTATCACTCCCGCACTAAGACATTGACGTGAGGTATCACTGGATCAGGAATGTGGTGGATGATGGACAGTTCGCACTTGGCAAAGTGCACACCGACCTGAACTGATATGATGACAAAACCATTACTAGCAAGAAAATTCGAAGACTGTTGTGAAGGTGTCGGACTGTTGTTGATCTCGACGCATTGAAGTCGGAAGGGAGAGATTTGTTAGGAGTTTTTCCTTCTTCAATGCTTGACTCAAGTCCCAAGAGGTTGAAACTCTCCATTTTTGGTGCAAGACTCAAGGGACACATCCTTTGAGTGGATCAATCCCTCCCCTATATAAGGTTATAGTGTGTGAGATTTAGAGATATGAAAAAGAATTTGAATACCTCTAGAGAGAAGTTTGAGTGAGACCTCTTTAGGGACGTTTGAAATTACTACCATTGTAGGTGAAGTTTGATTGTACCTCTAGTGAAAGACTATGGAAATTTGATTCTTGTAACCCATTATTCTTATAGTGGAAGTTTGATTCTGGACCTGTGTCTCACGGATTTTTACTTCTTCATATTGGAGAAGGTTTTCTCACGTTAAACAAATTGATCATATTCTTCTCCATCTCTCTCCTTTTGCATTTTACTATTTCACTTCCGCAATCGACTTGAGAGTCTGACTTGACCTAACACAAATTTTGTTCAAAAATTTGTTTTAAGCAAGGTTTAAACCCAAAACCCCAAACAAATTCTTAGGAGTTCAGTTGCCAATTAAACCACTCTTTATTAAGATTTGCATTAGGCAAGTTAAACCTTGGAAAGTTATATTTCAAATCAGCCACAAATTCACCGACATAAAGCTTAGCAACAAATCCATTCAAATCTTTGACTTTCTCCATAAGCTTGAAAGAAGTGCTTCTTTAAATATACACGTTGAAATTTAGATTGGGGAAATTTTACTGCTACCTAATTCAAGCGCAAATCAAGGTCACATGGACGGTGAAATTAGCCATCTAAGTCTTAAAGGACATGATTTGATTCTAAATATAAATCATGACCACACTGTGTACTAAGGATTGGTCAAGTAGGTTTGCATACTTTCTTATAAGTCTCATATTGATTATTTATACAATTAATGTAGAATTTATAAGATCTTAGACACTCTTATTCTTTGAGCTAGCTTTTAGATGATGATTTCAAAATTCGTAGCAATTGATGCTTTCATTGAGAGTTGAGTTCCCGAAAAGAGCTACCTATAGACAGTGGCGGACCCAAAAAATTTTTGTTTATGTCTGCACATCTAATGACGAGGGATCAGGGACAACATCCTTGATTTTTTTTAAATAAAATTTTAAATGCATTAAAAAATAAAACAATATAAATAAGAAAAGGAAAAAAAAAATTTCAACTTAACATGCTTCGATTCTTTATTCTTTGAAAATATTGTATTATATCTTCATTATCAATTTTATTAAATATATCACGTTCAACATAAGTTAACATGTATGTATTAAACCAATTATCACTTAAAAAGAAAGAAATATCTTGCGAGCTCATTAAAAAAAAATGAATTATACTTATTTGAATATTATTAAAATAGTAATATATTATTAAGCTAAAAGAATAATTTTGTCAACAAAAGTTTGAAGCCAAACTTGACTTTGCCTCAAATGATGCCAAACATGTTTTCGACGTGATTTCAGAAGCAATCAAGATTTTGAGTGATTTCAACATAAAACCAAAAAACTCACTTAAACTTGAGAGTCGATACTTGAAAATTCCAAACTTTTCAAAGGTTATTATTGTCTGCACTTGCAGTCATGTGCACTAACATAGGTCCGTCATTGTTTATAGACTGGATTAAGGTGTCTTTTTCATTCTTTAAATTAGCTTTTGGAATAGTGATCTCAAGGTCTATAACATACTTTGTATTAGGTTATGTGTTTAATTACTATCGTTGTATCCAATTTTTTTATTTTTTATTTTTTTATGAATTGTAACATATAAAGTATGACTTGCACACATAACTTTTGCAGATCAAAATCTGTCAGCATAAATGATGTGTCTATAATGCAAATAACACTAAAAATAAAAAATATAAATCAATTCCCATAAAGTTATACTTGGGATCAAAAGAAATAAATAATAATAATAAAAATTATCAGTAAAAATTATGTTATGTAAAAGTATGGAGTACCAGCCACATGTTTGGTACATTAACAATGTCAGAGTTTGTTCAACTAATCCCTGTTATCGAATTTTCTAGAAGCTGTGGACTATATATGCAAAATTCAAAACAAATAGATAAAATTCAAGTTCTATAAATTAAGTTGCAATAAATTTTTTTTAGGCCTAATCCACAAGTTGAATCCTTTAACATTGCTTTATGTCGGAGACCTATAAAACTTAATTAGTGAATATTTTAATTTTTACTTACACATTAATAAAAATGCTGTAAAAAAATTTATTAATAAAAGACATAAAGAAATATTATAATAAAACTTATTTGCAAGCATGTAAACAAAAAAAAAAAATTACAAGCTTGAACTTAATCAAAAAAAGGAAAATTAACTATTTGCAAGTTACGGCCACAATTCAAACGTTAAAAAAATAAACAAAGAGCATAAAACAAAGAGGATATAATTTCTCGTTATAGGAAACATGCACATATATAAAAATAGACGAGACTCACTGAAAAAGAAAAGTGGGTCCACTTTTCGTATGTAATTGAGATAATTTTATTTCATATAACATTATAAATTATATCTCCTAAAATAAAAATATATTAGAAAATTGAAGAAAAATATGAACGATTAATTATACCTTCGAAGGACTTGTAGAGAACCTCGGCATCTTCAACATACAGGAGAAGTTCGATCTAGAACAGCTAGATTAGCCATTGATGTTCACTAGCCATCTTAATTTCTTTGTCTTCCTGTTGGGTTTTTTATTACCGTAGTTCTTATCTAATAATTAATTATTAAATTGATTTTAATTATAAACTATTTTAAAAATTTAACCTTGTTTAAAAACATAACATCAATTTACTCTTATTTGATCATTGACTATCAAGTCAATGGTCAAATAAAGCTACCCGGATATATTTTAAAAAACTGAAAAAATGTTTGAATTATTTACCTGAGTAGGGTGGCGGCTACCCGAGTAAACATGTTTTGCAGCAAATGCATTCCAAAAATTGCTGTGTCTAGAATGGTTCATTATGAAAAAAAAAATCGTCAAATTTACATTAGGTTTGGTTAATGGACGTCCTCCCCTGTGCTTGTAATTATCTTACATATAGCTCAGAAGCTATATATCATTTTTGCAACTTATTAATTATGGAACAGAGAATGAAGGAATTGGGAGCCACTGAATCATCAGCGGATGGAAAAATGCTTCGTTTGAGTGTAGAAACTGGTGGATGTTCTGGATTTCAGTATGCTTTTGATCTGGATGACAGAATCAACTCAAACGACAGGTATTACCTCTTACCAGTTGATTTTCACAGATGGATTATGTTGAGGAGCTAATCAGTTCAGCTTCCGTAGTAAGTCAAACACAATTGGAAATGAAACACGCATATTACAATTTTTGCAAGATGTTTATCGGGTAGTTTATCGGGTAAATAATTCAAAGTTTTTTGAAATATATCCGTAGTTTCATTTCTGTCCGGGTATTTTAAAATTTTTAAAAAATATCCGGTAGAGAGAGAATACTCGGATAGGTTTAATGGTCAACGGTCAAATATGAATATATTGATGTTATATTTTTAAACAAAGTTAATATTTTAAAATAATTTATAATTAAGATCAATTTAATAATTAATTATTAAATAAAGACTCTAATTGTAAAAAAAAAAACCCTTCCAGTTGTGATAAAAATGTGATGATGGATTATGGTAAATCTAGTAGTGGCGATTTATGGGAGCATGAATCCTTCGGAATTAACGCCTACACACAACTATCATGTTTGGACTTCGGACGTTACTTTTGATTTTTAAATTATTAATTATATACGTTACTGAATTACCTTCCTTTACGGATTTAGACCTCTCATATTTAAAAGTAGTTATATTATTTAATCATAATCACTTATGAATAATGAGATAAAATATATATATATATAATTTTTAATAAATAATTATAATCAAATAATATAACCACTTTTAAACATGAGAAAATTACAAATGCAGAAATTACTCAGATACAAAAGCTCACACCTGTTTTAATCGGTAAAGCTTCGTTGCTTGCAAAAACAGTGTGTGAAAACATTTAATTTATAGGAAAATATTTTTCTTATTTCGTTGAAGATAATTATCTCATTTTATAATACACTTATCGAATTTGGTGTCAACTTTTTTCATTTCTTTTTCATTTTATTTTTATTTTTATTTTTTTTTTGTAAATTTTTCATTTTTTTAAAGTGTGTACCCCACATATTTATCTCACACATGTAAGAAAATTATCTCAAACATAATTTATATCACGAGGTTCTTTTGTCCCTTTCTTCGTGCATGAAGGACAAATGGCAACATGAGCTACACTATTCCAGTGACTTAATTTCTTAGTCTAATCTCCTTTAAATAATGACATGTATCTTTTTTAAATTTTATTCTTTTAAATTATTATGCATATATTTATATTTTTTCTTTTAATCTGCATGTATTGGATTCTATCTTAATTATTATTATTATTTATTTATTTATTTAAATATTTTATTAATTTATACTTTTGTGTGATGGACAGAATATTATAAGAACGAATATGATAAGAGTAAGAAAGAATAAGAGTCTAATAAACTCATATCATATCCCTTATTCGATTAGCACTAGCTAGAAAAACAGTGTGATACAATTATATTATCTCATTTTTTGTTTAAAAGGAACTAAATAGTTTCATGAAATGATAAAAATAATAAAAATTTCATTTTAACATAATTTCATAGAATTTTTTAAAATTAATTTTTTAATTTTTTCTTTTGACTTAATTATAAATTAATTCCTACTTTAGATTTTTTTAAGAGTTCTAAAAATCATAATTTTAAATAAATTATATTAAAATATACAAAAAACTTATAAAATTTTCCAAAAAACAAATCTTACTATATAATTTTTTGATACAGAAATTAATTGCCAATTTTTATATATGTAACGCAACAATCATAATTTGAATAACATTAACAAAAAATAAATATTGCAGATTATTTAAGTTACAGAGTTGTTGTTTGATGAAAGTTATTGAATTTTTTTTGCCAAATTGATTGAATGGCTGTGGTGACTTGTAGCCAAAAGTGATGGTGGAGGTCGCAAGACAACTTCTCATGTTCTTAGCCGAGTTTAAGGAGGCAAAAGACTATTCTTGAAAAAGGAATTTCTTATAGGATAACTCCAAACTGCAAATAAGATAAAACAAGTTGCGCACCACTAGGGTTAGCTTAGTGGTGTGGGGTGTGTGTGTTAGGAGTGTGTGTAGTGTAGGGTGTTGTGTTCAATTTCTTGTAACCTCAAAAAAAAAAAAGATAAAACAAGTTGCGGTTCGACAACTGAGCTAACAAAATAAGCTTAATATTCCATTGATTTATCAAATAATGAGCAACATTATAATATAATAAATTATTCTATCCTTAAATTTTAGAGGTGGCAAAGCGAGTAACTTATCCGCCGCCATCAACCCGTTATAAAATGACCCAACTCGTCTCACACCATTTTTTAAAATAAGTTGAAAATCTCAATTCACCGTAACTATCTCTAACCGTCCTACCAAACCTCCAAAATATTGGAAAAATAATTTTTTTAAAAGAATTGTATTGCGGTATCAAATGAAAACAAACGAGATATAAAAAAATTTATTAATTTATATATTTTTAAAAAAATAAAAATTCAACACGATGAGTCAACCCACTCAATTGCTAGTTGAGCGAGGAGGATTCAAACGGGTTGATGGATTAAAAATTTCAACCCAACGATCACCATTTGTGATGAATTAAACTGATTAACCCGACGAATTGGACCGTTTTTTCACCTTTAGTTAATACCCTGTCACCAGAGCCTTATAATCACCTATATTTTAAAAATACATGCATAAAGAGAAATTAACAATTTCATTTTTAATAAGATCCGAATCTCATGTTCTATATATATTATGGATTTAGTGAGGATCCTTTTAAAGACTACAAATTATGTTATTTTAACAATTTTAATTATGTATTTCTGAGAACGCAGAATTATAATATTAAAATAATATCTTTTTTTTCTCACTTCAGAAACTGTTTGCTGATATGAAAAGAAAAAAAATATAACTTTAATATTATAACTATACATTCCAGAAAATACATGGTTAAAAAATACCAAAAAGATATAAAATTCCTTTTTACCATATATTATTCAAGAACAAAACGTGAATTTAAAAAAAAGTTTTATGTTTATCATGTAATATGATATAACATCACTTTCCTACACACACATTAAAGAGGTGGGGTCCACATATTTTTCTTTAACTTTCATCATTCCACTTTCTCTCTTCATTTTTGTGTGTTGGAAAGAACACGTAAATCAGGTAACATAACACTACTAAAATTCTTTAAAAAATGAAGAGAAAGAAAGTTCCGTTTTTGGGAACCGAGTTGAACGACAAGAGAGGGCCCTACAAAATCCTCACTCACGCCAAAAACAAACATGCCCCTTTCGCTGACTTCTTCCACCTCTTTACAGTCCCTTACTTCGCAAACCACTTCTCACCGCCCAAACTAACCAATCCACTTCTTCCATCTCCAATCACAACAATAACTTATCCACGTGTCGATACATGATTGCCACCCCATTCTAAAACAGTGGTCCATTTCACCAGGGGAAGACGCTGACACAGTACTATATAACGCCATATTCATGTTGACCACAATCCACGTGACTTTGACCCTCTGATCCGTTCGAAGCGCTTCTTCTTCTCTTCGCTCTCTCCTCTCTCTCTCTAAACCCAACCCTCATTTGATTGCTTCATTTTCAGTTTCTCTTTCTCTCTTCTCTTTCTCTGTTTCTCTCTTCAAACCCTAAGAACACGAAGGCATTCATCTGGTGCAGGCGCGAGCATTCTAGGATTCGTGCGCCTCTCATCAACATTTCGATTCGAAATGGCGAACGAATCGTTTGGATTTTTGGTTACGGAAGATTGAGAATTTTGGGATCGGGATTGGGGTTTGTTGGTTGTTATTATGTCTGATTTGGTGGCTCGAACGGGTCGGCATCAGCAGCGGTACGAGAACGGTTATCGCCTTGTTGCTGGGTACGACGTTTTTCCGATGTGACATTGCCATTGTTTGTTTCTGTGCTTTTGGATATGGTGGTGATTTTTTTTCATAATTGTTTTGAATGAGGGAGGAACCAAAAAAAGGAATAAAGAAAAAATAAATGTCATTTTCAACACGGAACTATGTGTGCCCGTAAAAGTACTTGTGGGTATTAAGAAATTACAATTTTGACTGGGTGATGGCGATGCTTTGTTGTTATTATTATTATTATTAAATTTTTGCTTGAGATAGAGCATCGGTTGATGTTTTCTTTTTCCTTTTTTTTTTGTGTTTTGGGGGAAGGGGTGTTGATGCATGTGGCTATTATGGCATTTTTAGGATAACAAAAATGAGATGAGTTAATTATAAGATCTAATCTTATCTAGATTATTAGGATTTAATATTAGATGTAACTAAAATGCCGAGCCCAACTAGTTTGAAATAAATGTGATGTTGATATATAGATTTAAATTAAAAATCGATCTTGGTTATCCAATAGTCAAGAATAACTTCTGTCATTCCTTATATATAACTACAGAGGACCTTTTTGATCACCTAGTATTAAACAAGTAGGATTTTGGAGGACCTTTTATGGTCAACTTGATACATTGAGTCAAGTATTTCTTTTTTTTCTTTTTTTGGTTTGGATTAGTGTGTATCCTGTAGCTAAATTGATTATCTATGAAGCACTAGGTCGTTTATGAAGTACGTGGACTTAAAAGAGAGAAGAGAGAAGTCATCCATGTATAATCATCAGCTGGTATCCTTTTTTATTAATGTTCTCTGTCATTGTACATAGAGTGTCCCGTCTTGCAATAGGATATGATAAATTAATCAAAACAATGGAGAAGTCTAGCGTGGTGCATTGACTTTCTGTGCTTGTCATAAAAAATACCAAAAAAATTAATTATTATGTCATCTTGACTTTTCAGATATATATTCCCATTTGAGTTTGCTAGGATCACACTTTGATCCCTTATGGTTGCATTTTGTGCAACTAATATGGTCAACACTTGTAAAGTTCAGCTGAATATAGATATCATGAGCTATCATAGACCTTATAGATTACTGTATTAAAATTTAATTATGCATGGAATCCTTGAATTATCAATAGCGTGCAGCACCCTTTACCTTTTGGTTAAAAATTTGCTTAATGCATTGAGATCCTTCTCTAGTTAGGATTTGTTCTGGTCTGGCTGGATGACCTTGCCTAGCCAACCCATATGGCTGCCTGGCAAGGCCACCACCACTTAGCACGTGAAGCACGTGACTTCCTTGTATACATATCCCCTCACACTTCCTATGCACCTTGACATTTTACACGTCAAGGGTCACGCAACTTCACACCTAGTGGGGTCCACAGTATTGGAAATAGTTATGGCGTCACACTTTGCGTAGTTGGACGGAATCTCTAATGCCTTATATCAAAGGATCTCAGCTCCCCCATATCATCATCTTCTCCATTTGCTTGCTATTGTTATTACTCTGCTGAAATTTCCCTTCACGCCATAACCGTAACCCACTTACACCTCCCCCTTTCAGCAGAGTAATAGCAATAGCAAGCAAATGGAGGTAACCCACTTACACCTCCCCCTTTCACCCTCAGTTAGCCTGAGGCCAGTATGGTGATTCTATAGAGTTTGGTCTATACCACTGCCTCTCTTGTCTCGCTCAGATCAACATACTTCACTTGTATTGGAAACAAATTCATACCTCTATACTCTGATTCAGTTCAGGATTTATTATTTCCTTATGCATGTGGTCTTTTTAATCATAATGGTGCTGCAAAATCATTTTTTTTAGCTCAATTGTAATTTTTAATCCTCTTATTTTGGAAGGAGTCTTGGTGTCTTTAAGATTGCTTCTTGTTTGCCATCTTGCAGATTATAAACTTGACTAAACCAATTGCTTTTGACTTCAGAAATTTGTGTTTTATAGATTGAATGATAAATGACCTGGAAAATGTGGTAGTCATATTTTTATGAATTTAATTGATTTGGATAGTCACCCTTAGTAATTACAAGTGGAATTTCTTTTGGTTCATTTTCCCTTATTTTTCTAATATAAATTTTAGTGCAAAAGGTTGTTTTATGTTAATCTGGATTGAGATTCATTAGATTGGTAGTTATATAAGAAAATCGAGGAAATTACATACTCCTACTGTTATTGTCATATTTTTGTTGTATTTACTCTTAAAAGGTCATGGGTTTGAATCTTGGAAACAACATCTTCGCTAATATGCAAGAGTAAGGCTGCGTATAAGAATTGCCTTCACCCCTGCCCTTGCTTGTCGGAGTTTAATGGGGAGTGATTTTTTTACACCGTTAAGTTTTGTGATCTTTTTTACTTTTGTGAATTGGAGAAATGTGTGATTTCTTGCATGTTCAAAATCATTGTTTAATCCAAATAACTAAATTTCTAAAATCATTTAATGATTATTTGATGTAATTTCATGTGAACTATTAACAATATGAATTTGGAATTTGTTAGACTTTACTAAAGAAAAAAAAAAAGAATATGGAGATGTCTGTCGATTAAATTCGTTAGTATTTTAATTGAGCAGATAGGAATTTGAATGATTGCTTGAAGATTGTATTTGTTTTTTATGTACTTGTTTTAAATAAATTACTTAAAGATCTGATGCCGGATATGCTAGTTGGGTTGCAGGTGTGTTCCATTTAGGTATAAAAGTTCTAATGACTTTGGAGACACTGGTTCCAAGAAGATTGTTGAAGTGCTTTTGATTAATTCACCCAGTGGACCAGGACTTTTATTTCCAAAGGTAAAATGTTTGGAATACAACCTTTTTGACTTACTTGAATTGGGATCATTGGTACAATTAGTTTCTGCTATTGCAAAATTATGATGGTCATGTAAAATTCCCACTGAAATTGTATTTTACAAAGCCAATGCAGTTTAATTCCTTTCAGTGATTCATGCTTTCCTTGTTTATTGATAGTATGACTTCAATCAACTTAGGTGAAGTAATTTTGATTCATATTCAATGGAATGAATCACTCCAAAGAAATAAGTGAAATTTTTTCCAATACTCCTGCTACTTTCAAAAGATTAGAATGGGGAATATTAAGTGAATCACTCCATATGTTGTTGGAGACTTGAATTCACTGTTATTGTATGCTTGATGGTTATGCAGATGATATAGTCCACTTACATTCCAACTTCCAAAAAAAACCTATATGCTAATATGTTTGGGTATTGGGGACTTATGGAACCCCATTGGTCAGTTTCTGTTTCGATTTGTATTCACATCATTCATTGTTTGTTTTATTATTATTATTATTATTATTATTGTTATTTGGGATGAGATAGTAAGATCACTGATATTTTGTTCTCAATACGACCTTTGTGGATGACAAATCGATTTGCTTTACATTTAAGGGAGGTTGGGAGAATGACGAAACTGTTGAGGAGGCAGCTGTAAGAGAAGCTATAGAAGAAGCAGGAGTTCGAGGAGACCTAATGGTGAGAAACTTATCCACATGAATGAATTTATTTAATTTTTGTGCTCTGTTAAATGGTTTTTGAGCTTCTGTAATATCATCATGGATTAATGTATTGCAATGTTTTGATGGTTCTAGTGGGAGTCTAGGAAGATTATGTGAAACTCATATCATCTTCTCATAGTATTCTTCTTTCTTGCTGTGGGTTGTCGCCTGTGGATAATTGCAATGAAGTTTTCGTCAAATGTTGTAACTTAGCATCTATGTGAAAGCACATGAAATCATATTAACATTTAAAATTTGGTGAATTTGACCCTGAAATAGGTTGAAATATTACCACTTAATTGTTATTTTATTTTTTTATGCCTGCATTTTTTTTTTAATTGAACAAAATGTTACATGGTTATGGTGATACTTGCAAACTAATGGTTGAAACTTGTGGATACCGGGCGTCAGAATTTTCTTGGATGCTATGAGTTTAGGAGTAAGACGCATCAAGATGAGTTCAGTCCTGAAGGTTTATGTAAAGCAGCAATGTTCGCCCTGTTTGTCAAGGAGGAACTTGAACTATGGCCTGAGCAAAGTACCAGAAATAGGAGTTGGCTGGCTATATCTGAAGCACTTGGAAGCCTCCGGCATGCATGGATGAGGGACGCTTTAGAATGCTTCTGTAAATGGCACGAGGATAAGTTAGTGAGTGGAACGTGATCTAGACACATTTGCTGACTACTCATCTATAGGGCATTGTATCTTTGATAAAAAAAATATTACTCTGATTATTTTAAGAAAGGTAAACTGATCAGAATTGCAAAGTAATTTTGTTTCAAGTCCCTGGATTTTTCTCTGATTATTTTTAATTCAGAGTAATTCATAACATTAAATTTTTTTTTTTGTTGAGATGCTCGTTCTTGTTCTGATCTTATTCTTTTAATCCTTATCCACGCATGCCATAAATGATGCATGACTAGGCTAAGTATGCATATTTTCATAATTCATGAGTTTAAAGATTACAGATTTAAACAGGCTAATAATAGATCAAAACAACATGAAATCGAGGAGTTAAGTAATGCATGTTTTTATAATTCATTAGTTTTAGGGCTTCAATGTAGTTAAGCATTAGAGATTTAAACAGGATAATAATTGATCAAAACTCAAACATAACCGATGTGTATACATGCATTTGTTACCCATCACTAGCTCAATTTTCAGCCGAGTAACGTGAGGTGAAAAATGCTAAAATGTTCTACCATATTTTGCATAACTGAAAATCATGCAATTATTACCCATCACTAGCTCAATTTTCAGCCGACTAACGTGAGGTGAAAAATGCTAAAATTTTCTACCATATTTTGCATAACTGAAAATCAAGGATGTGTAATTGCAGCACTGTATAATGGAACAAATTGCATTCAACACAATTGTATAATAAAGTCGAGTCAAACAAAATAAATAAATAAATTGACAGTGGAGTACAATATTTTACAATTTGTACAATAATACATAAAAAATTAATATATACCTCAAAATCTGAGATTATAATTTATCTAAAAGTTATGAATATAAATGGCCTACTGTTAGTTTTTGCTTTGCTGCGATTAAATCTCCTGTGCATATGAGCATGCTAGTTTTGCTTTGACCTCCATTAAATCTCCAGTAAATATTAGCCAGCAAGCCAACTTTTCCTTCCCACTTCACTCTTTTTACTCCCCCATTTATTAATATAAATAAATCTGCTCAAAATGTATTTCCACCTTCAAAACCAAGTTATAGTTCAGAGCACATAGCAAGGAGCTTAAAGCTTTCCACTTATCACCTTATATAATTTTTCTAACATAGCACATCAATTCTCATCAAGGACAATATCAGCAGGGTCTCCGACCCAGGGCCTCCCTTCCCTCCACTGGAACTTTATTCTTAGCTTGCCATTTGCATCTACCCCTACCACTTGTCCCTTACTGGCATGTGTCTCCATTCCCCATCCCCACCTTGGGTTCACTAATCCATCTTTGATCCTAACATTATCCCCCACTTTAAATGTCCTAACCTTTTCTATTTCCCATGCCTTACAAAGCCATAGCCTCTCCATAAAACAGAAAGCCAACCACAGATCCTCATCTTCCATCCGATACACCACCCCTATGCTTGAATGACTCACTTCCCCCCACTGGTGGGTTGGGGTTAAAACTGATGCTCTAACCTTCACCCAATCTCCAATACAGCGCTCCTCCTGTTCTACCACTTCCACTTCTGATGGGTCCAATATCCATGCTTTTGATCCCGCTGGAGTGTATATTCGAAGCTTTCCATCAGCATCAATGGCTTGTATAGTTCCAATACTTGTATAGGTATGCCCTGACCACCCAAATCTTGGTTGCTTCACATAAAGTTTAACTCTAACCTTCTGTCCAACAATGAGTTTGTGAAGTCTTTCAAGATGAGAACTTGGTCCTACCCAACTTTCTTGTTCCCCGCAAAACGCAACATAAGTACTTCCGTTCCATTCATCCCCTTCATAGTCTATTCCTAATACAACACCAACACTACCTGGCACTATTGATTTCCAATCAGTGGCGTTATCTTTCAACCTCACCCATTCTCCCACTTCAAATGTCTGTTCAATCTCCAAGTCAGCAGGATCTCCTCGCCACAATCCTAGCAAACCAAAGAATGCCACCCTCACTTCTCCATTAGCATGAATGTTGGTTACAACACCTCGAGATTCAGGCTGAGTTCCCCTCCAGCCCCACCTTGGTTCCAACAAACCAGTTCGGAACCTTACATATTGCCCGACTTTAAAGCAAGGAACCTTTTCAACTTCTGTATAATGAGTCATCATCTTGAATTTATGGAAGCAAAAAGCCAACTCCAAGTACCCAGAATCCTGAACACTATGCACAACAGCTAAACTTTCACTTCCAAAACTATTTAAGTCAGGACTTGATTTGGTCCCTAGACTTGGTTTTGACCGTACCCAATCACCAACTTCAAATCCCAGAAGCTGTTCCACATCTCCAGGAGAAACTTTCCACAAGCTATGCCTACCAGTGACCCTCACCTACAAAGAAACCAGCAAAATCAATTTTTGTATATAATAACCTAAGGATGAAATCACAACTAACCTTGTTACCAAAATGTTTTACATGAAATTTTGTTTTTTTGCCAGGCAAAAATTTCAGTCACAATATAATTTTCACATGATAGTGGAGATAAGAAGAGAAATGCAACGAAGATAAATAGAAAGTAGTTTGCTTAAATTGTCTAATCCGTGATCCTACATTTTTACAGGAGGAAAGTTGTTCTTCTGGTCTATCACCATGCAACCAATTTTCACAGTAGCTATTGCTGTGGTGATGGACAAATTCTTACACAGACTTGGTCTTTATTTTTTTTTTTATGAATGCCCAAGTCTCATCTGTGGTACCAATTAAGGGGCCCTAATAGTAGGACTCCTAGGTGGCACTCTAGTAAAGCCTGGGGGAGGGGAGAAAGGGAGATGGTTAGAGAGTGTTGGGGAGGGGATTGAACCCAAAAATAAAAAAAAAATAAAAAAAAATTAATGTCCCCAGTTCTTAACCAACTAAGCTACACCCCACCTAATAGTCAATAAATAATTAGCAACTCATATGACTCAAATTTTAGTTTGGCATCAATTTAGACCACTTATACTTGGACACAAACAGATTCAAGATTACAATTGGGCCTATGTGAAACTTTTTTATCGAACTTGAATTTAGCCTTATAATGTCACAGACTTGGATTGGCTCAGTCCTTCCAACTAGGGTGAATTGAATCTATGCAATAATCTCCCTTGATGAAGGCTAAAATACTACGAATATTTATATGGCTTTATAAGCTTTTTATACCAAACTAAAAATGTATATATTTAAACAGCAACACAGAAAACTGTATTATATCGACTTCAGTTATATTCTGGATGATACTTCAGAAGTTATTGTTTCGTTAAAAAGTCTTTAGGAGTGTGGTATCTTGCGCAAAAATTAAAGAAAATTAAATATGTTAGCTTACATTGAGAGCACCATCCATATCAATTCTTACTATTTTTCCAACCGTAGCAGGTGTTTCATTTGACCATCCAAGCTGTGGCTGAGTCACAGATGACATCACATGAATTTCTTGCCCTACCTCAAAATGGGGAACTTTCTCTACATCAGTGATCGAGCAAGGAAAAAGCTTATTCCTGAAACAAAAGGCAACACCCATATCGCCATCCTCCTCCAAGCTATGAATTACCCCAATACTGTTTTTCCTTGGAATATCCTCCCACCCATATCTTGGAGAATATACTGAAGCTTTGATTCTGACCCAATCTCCAACCTGCAGTTGGAAAAATTAACACATTAAATGAAGTTGTTAGTAAAAAATCTCACAATAAACATATTAAAAGAGCAAAAGAAAAATGGTAGTTAATGATCAACTGCAAGAATTACCACCTTAAAATCCTCCACCTTCTCCATATCTGACGGATCTGCTTGCCATGGAATGGGTTGGTTTGGTATATCTATTACTAAGAGGCCATCATTCCCAATCTCACTTATTTTTCCAACACTAAGATGGGTCTCGCTACCCCAAGCATATCTAGGTTCTGCAACAGATCGCTGCACGCATACCCGATCACCAATCTGTAAGATGAGATATTGATGACGCAAGTCATGCAATTAAGAAAGGAGAAAAATAAACTTCCATAAAATGGAAATTAACCAAGCTTTTTTCTTACCCTAAAAGGAGCAACATGCTCAACCTCCTCTGGTTCACAATGCCATGGAATTGGAAGATAGCTCAGTTCTATTAACAGACTACTGTCTGGTCTGATACAATATACAATGCCAATGCTTCCTGGTGTCACAGATCCTAATCCATACTTCGCAGTTGTAAGAGTGGGACGAATACGAACCCAGTCTCCCACCTTGAATTCCTCAACCCGTTCGACCTCTCCTGGGTCAGCTTTCCATCCTTTAGATTGTGCAGGAAACCCAACACGGATGATCCCATCATCGTCAACACATAATACTGTCCCAATGTTGTCACGTGACTGCCCAGGCCAACCAAATCTAACATAGATAATTAGTCATCAATATCACTGAAAAATGAGTGCAAGGGTTGCAAGTGCATACCATGCACGAAGCACTAGTTAACAGAAACCATATAAGCACAGGTTCTCTATTCTCTTTCCCTTCTACACAACAACCAAGCCATATTATCCCTTCTTGTGAATAAAAAAAAAAGGTTGAGAAGAAAATGCATATCAGGGTACAAGACATCCTTTAAGAAAAATGTACAAAGATGCTAACCCAATTAATTGAGCTCACCAGTCAAATTCAACATCCTTTAAGAACTACCACAGGCGCAGGGGTTTTTTGAAGGAATGACATATACCCAAGCAAATGCAATATGGTCTTATATGGATGAAGCAAAGAATACGGATAATAGGACTTGGTCACTAGAGTCCTCTGGGCATTTTATTTCCATATCTTTCTCCCAGAATCTCATTCAGTTTCCTGCAAGCCAGATTTTAGAACACACATCCAATATCAGGAATGTCACAATTTCCTGTAATTCATCTTGGATTATTACAAATGATTTGTTATAGGTCCAAAGGCCGAATATACCTTTATTTCCAAACATTTTTATGGTGTTTATAGAAGCTCCAAGACTGGCACTTATAATTTCTTTAATTGTTGAGTAGCTTGGAAGCTTTGACATAAGCTCTTTAATATATCTTTGTGGTAATGTGTTGGTCCTTATGTTTCTCACTTTTAGGAACCCCCAATGGAAACGGAGAAAAGAAAACGATGATGTTATTGATTGACTGCAATTGAAGAGAATAAGGAGAGAAACTCTCCTCCAAGGGTTTACCCTTCACAAACAATTTCCTCTTTTGCACCAGACCGGACCACTTGCGCGGATCACACCAATTACTATTTTCCTGAATGCCTCTTTTCTACCCTTATTTCCCTATTTATCTAACCAAACCTCCTCTAACTAACTAACTAACTAACTAACTGCTCCTAGCTAATTTAACTCTGCTTTATACTTTTACCCTTCTATCCTAACAATACCACCCTCTTGAAGTTTGTGAGAATGTAGATTGTTTAGATATTGTTTAATAGTCCTGTTGGGCCGGCAGGCAGAGACTGCCATTCATGGGCTAAGTCAGTAATGACATTAAGTGGGCTTAGACACCATAGTCAAATCCAAAACCTTAAGGCATTAGGTGCATAGGTCCTTCCACTTATATGGTGCTCACTTAGTCCATTCTTAACCAATGTGGGACTTCACTCACTCACACACTTGGATTCTTCAACATCTTGGTACACCCAGGCCAATCAACTATTGGCTCTAACACCACTATCAGGCAAGCCAAGGGGAGCCCAATTAGAGGAGACTATCATCAACGATATCAAGTGGGCTTAGACACCACAATCAACCATTGGCTCTGATATTCAGTCACACACTTGGTTAAGGCACTTCTTAGGAAGAAGTTTGAATTTTGTCGACAGGATTCCACTTGATGATTGATGTTTGGAATCTCCCTCATTGGACTGGAGGGGGAGATTTGTTGGGCTTTTAGCATTAAAAGGCCAAATAGGTTCAGCCTAGTAAGGAAAAGCAAGGGCTCCCACTTGAAAAAAAGGTTAGTAGCCATTTGAACATGTGTGAAGGGGAAAGAATGTGGTCCTGGGACTCACAATTGAGGGGAAGATGTTAAGGAATCCAAGTGCGAGTGGATAAAGTCTCATATTGGTAAGAATGGATTAAGTGAGCACCATATAAGTATAAGGACCCATGCACCAAATGCCTTAAAGTTTTTGGGTTTAATTATGGCATCTATGTCCACTTAATGTCATTACTCACTTGGCCCATGGAAAGCGGTCTCTCGCGGCCATGAGATCCCCCTTACCGATCTAACAAAGTGGTATTAGAGCCAATGATGGATCGGCATGTGATGATCCAAGTATTTGAATATGTGGGAAGCCAAGGTCTTGATGAGTGTAGCCAAGCATTGATGGAAGAGCCAATGTTTGATGAGAAGCCAAGCATTGATGGACCCTATGAATATTCGAAGAAACTTCTCCTTAAAAGGGAAAGAATGTGTGCTTAAGACTCATACTTGAGGGGAAGATATTGAGAAATACAAGTATCTGAGTGAGTGAAGTCTCACATTGATTAAGAATAGACTAAGTGAGCACCATATACATAGTAGAACTCATGCACCTAATGCCTTAAGGTTTTGGGTTGAGATGTGTCAGATCGCATGTTGTGGGTTTATTGCTTAGGCCCATTTGTGTGGATGGTACTCTCCCCCTAATTGGGCTCCCCATAGCCGTTGCCCAACAAATCCCACATCGTGTAAATAAGGGCCAAACCCATGTACTTTACTATTATAAATATAAGCCTTGTGTGATCACATTAGACACACAATTCATCTTTGGCCACTAAGTGAGGTTTTAGGTGATCAACAATGTCATCAAGACCAACTTTGATAGTAAACACCCAGCAACCTCTGACAACATATTTTCCTGTAAGAGCAAGAACAAAATCTAATGTGTCATTTGAGTGGAGAGGAGTCATTTCATCAATTCACCTGTGGTCCTAGGAATGAAAACAAAAGAAAGACTAAAAACAAAGGGAAAATGTTGTGACGAAAGTCGCTCAAAAAAGCATAAATAGGATAAAGGTTGCAAATGGAGCAGATACCTTAGCGAGTGTCATTTGCCCCTTCTTCACCTTGACATTAAAAATGTTTTCTTATATTTTGATTTGTAGGAAGAGGTGTACACAGAGCAACTGCCCGGCTTTAATGATCAGGGGGAGTCTGGGTTGGTGCGCAAACTCAGCATATCCTTACATGGCTTGAAGCAGCAACCTCGAGCATGGTTTAGCCATTTCAGTTTGGTTATTCAAGCTTTTGGTTTAGCTAGCAAAGAAGCCCACAACCTTGTCTTCTTTCAGCATAGTTCTTCCGGTCAATGCATTTACCTCGTCGTCTATGTTGATAACATTATCATCACAGGAAACGATCAAGTTGGAATTGAATAGCTGAAACGATACGTGTTCAATCGATTCCAGACCAAAGATCTTAGCAAACTCCGTTATTTCTTGGGCATTAAGGTGACACAACCTAGGCAAGGCATCTATCAATCAACGTTTTGTAAAAGTTAAAAAGTATTTTATATTTGGATGGTCTACATAAAAAGTGCTTTTAAGTAAAAAAGTTATTTGAATGTGAAAATTAAGGGAAATCATTTTCTCATGCCACATGAGAAGAATTATCTCATGTAGTAAAGACAATATCACAAGCGGGACCACAAGCAAGAGGAGAAAAAAAAAACAGAGGTGAGACCAATCTCTATTTTGTGTGTGAAGTAACTTGGCTTCTTTCATGTGAAATGAGAGAAATATAACCCTAAAATTAATAAACATTTTACATTCATATATATATATATATATATATATATATATATATATACTAAAAAGAACATGTGATGGTAGTAGTATGGATGGGGTGGGAGTGATTGGAGTGGGGTTGGAGCAAAATTGGATTTTCAGAAGAAAAAAAATATTTAACTTTTGGCTTGTGTTTTTGACAGAACAAAAAATAAATAATAAAACCAAATTTTATTTCTTTTTAACTTTTTCCCTTTTAAAAAGTTGCATCAAAATGCACATATTAAACAAAAAGAACTTTTATTTTGAGAAGAAGTTATTTTTTTGTTCGAAAAAAGCTCATCCAAATGCACTCTAATTGCACCAACTGTTCCTAATTACTCTGACTCCCTTTTAGTCTCCCAAGCAAATACCTTTTTACCTTCTGTTTAAATACTCTCATTTAAACAAGGTTTTAAGAGAAGAAAGAAGCAAAAGACCTTCGGGGAAGTGTGATATTTTGCAAGAGAAATGATGCAAATCTTAGCAGCCAGTTCAGCCAGAGGTTTTACCTTCACATCCAAGGAAGCACGGACACTTGTAAAAATAGGAAGAGTCGGGTCCGACACGCTTCGACACGCTCCAACATGGTGTCGGACACGCGGTTGACCATTCCGACACACGAATTTGACCGTGTCCGACACGGTCAAATGGCATTTTCGTAATTTTTTTTTTAATTTTTTTTTAATTTTTTTTTTAATTTTTTTTTAATTTATTTTTTTTAAAGTTAAAATATATTAATAAAGTTTTCACCTGATCATATCAATTTTATCTTTTGTCTTTTTTTCCCTTAAGTAGATAAGAGATCATCTCAGCATCATTGTTGTCAATTCCTATCATGCTCTTGTTGTATCTTCTTCTCTCTGATCTCTCTCTAATATGATTTGATCTCTCTATCTGATATTATATCTCTCTCTCATCCCAGTTCTTATTTTTTTATTAAAGCTTCCATCTTTATAACGTATTGATGGGTATTATTAATTTAGTTTCATTTTTTGTTAATTATTAAATATTAAATGAAACATACACTATATAAATTAAAAATATTATTTAATATTAAAACGTGTCCCAACGTGTCGAAATCCATAATTTTTTAGGATTGACGTGTCGGAGTGTCGTATCGTGTCGTGTCACGTGTCGCGTGTCGTATCGGTGCTACATAGCTCACATCTTTGTATGGAATAGCCTGTCACTGCATTTACTGCCTCATTTTCAGTCCAGCCATTGGTTTCTTTATATATACAATATCTGGTCATTAAGAAGGATATGATATGGGAATGAAAGATAAAGGTTTTGAACTGAATGTGTGTTATTTTCATTAGAGACAAGATGGCTATATATAGTACGAGATGTACGGAGACATTCTCCCATAATTAATGGAGAATTGATTTGTATAAATAAAGTGATAGATCTCTACCAAATTAATGGTAGTTGACTATGTAAATAAGAAAATGAATCTACAATATTCAGGGAAATAATATACAGGAAAATAAACAGAAAACAATTGCAAACAATATATCTTAATTCTTAAGTCAAAGAAGATATCGCAGCATCTCTCTCTAAATCAGAGGAGATATTGCAACAGGGAACTCTGTCGGGCTAATTTCTTTTCCCCTTAAATTTATTTTTCTCCTTTTCTATTCAACTAATTACTGAATTTGGAATTTTCACATTTTACCCTACCTCTCAAGAAAGACACCATCTGGTAAAAAAATAAAAATAAAAAATTTTAAGAGGAAAAGAAGAAAATGATGCAGTGAAAATACAGAAACTTAAACAAATCTCAAGCAAGCCCCGCCATGTCTCAAATCTGTTTAGGTATTTAATAAAGATCGAAGAAACCCCTCCAACATAGGCATACACATAAAGAAGCCATTATATATTATATATATACTGTTAGAATTTAGCCCATTTAGAATGCGCAGTATTAGCTGTTACTAACTCACACACGATTAGTGCTGATTAGCTCTAATCTAGGAGATGATTCCTCTTCTAATTTTTATTGTACATAATATATGCATGGGTAGACTACATACTTTTCCTCACTTTGATGTACACAAAAACTAACAATGTATGTTATCAAAAAAAAAAAAAAAAAAACTAACAATGTAGCATATATGGGATAAACAAACCTGGGATTTTTCACATCTACTTTAAGTTGTACATGTTGTCCCCTGTCTAACGGGATGACTTTTACAACTTCATTTGCCAAAACATGATACTCGCCAGAACAAAATGAAACAACGAGATTATCTTTGTCGGGAACTCTTTGCACAAAGCCAACACTCTTCTGCCGATCACCTTCCCACCCATTCATTGGATTTATGAAAGTTCTTCTAAACTTCACCCAGTCTCCCACTTCAAATCTAAAACAATCAGAAATTAAAAAAATAAAATAAAATTATAATAGACATTGATCACATTTGGGTAGAAAATAAATATCATGTGGCATCTATTGAGATTATAGTATTTAAGTAGGAGAGAGAGAGAGAGGAGGGCAAAAAAATTACTTTATTGCAATTTAAATAAATAATTACGAAAATATATAGCTGTTTCGAAACTATTTACAATTTTATTGCAGTTATTTACGCCCAAATTGGACGTGACCATTCAATTCACGCCTAACTTAGGTGTGACCCGCGAGGCATTCATGTCTAGAAAAGGCGTGACCACTTACGCCTCTTTTAGGTGCGACCAACCTCACTTCCGATGCTGACACGTGGCATTCAATAATTTGATCGTAAAATTTTAGAAGACCATAACTTTTGACTCGAGTATCCAAATTAGGTAAAAAAAAATTTGATTTCACATAACTTTTCGAGATCTAAGCAATGACATCTCATTGAAGGGAATTTTGGTTAAAATTTTTTCAAAATTTGGGATATTTTATCATAAAACTTCGGAAGGCTATAACTTTAGTCTCGGGTGCCCGAATCAGTTTTTTTTTTATTTTGATTCCGCATAACTTTTCGAGATAAACGCGTTTGATATGTTTTATATCTGTGAGTGTGAATGATGTTATTTAAGTTGAAGTTTTGTCTCTCATAAATATAGTTTGAATTTGCAACAATGGTACTATAATTATAGGGATGTTTGCTAGGAAAGTTTCTAATCATGATAATGGTTTTCTCTCCATCAATGCTACAACTCATGGTGTTGGTTCGGAAAGAACTCAGAGGCTTTTGGGTTTGTGAGAGATAAATTATACCAAATGAGGTGTCATTGCATAGATCTCAAAAAATTATGTGGAATAAAAAAAATAATACCTGATTTGGGCACTCGAGGCCAAAGTTATTGTCTTCCGAAGTTCTATGATCAAACTGTTGATTTTTTTATGCCACGTGCCAGCACCGGGTGACTGCCTTCATGGTTTAGGATGACTGCCTAGGCGTGACTGCCTTCGTGGTTACACCCAAAATGGGCGTGAGTAACTGCAATGGATTCGTAAATAGTTTCGAAACAGCTATATATTCATAATTATTTATTTAAATTGCAATAAATTAATTTTTTTCCCAAAAAAGGAGCATCTTAACCGTATTCTATTTTTTTGGTGAAGGCTCTCAACAGTATTCTATTCGATTGATATCATATTTTCAAAAACACAAAGCACCAGCACTCTTTCACACAAAGAATTAGGTCAAGTACAAGAGTAGTACTAACAGCACAAACCCAAGCCCACTAGGACAATAGACTCACTCTAATAAAGGAAATGTGCGTCTAATCTGATCACACATGGTATTCTGTTTATGATAACAAGATATATGGACTTGGGCCCTATTTACAGGGTATTATATATTTACAATAGGGTTTTATAAGAGTTATGTTGTAGGAAAAGTGATTGTGTAATGTTATAGAGATTCGTTTTGCATGCCGTAATTTTTTTTTTTTTTTCTTCAAAAAGTGTGGGTCCCACAAAATGTTGTGTGTAGGAAAGTTTGTTGTGTCATGTTAAATGACAAATGCAAACCCCTTTACAATAATATTCTATAACTATACGAATATATTTTTGTAACACTCCCTTTCAAAGTGGTGCATAAATATCATACTTGCCAAGCTTTCTACAAATATAATCAATCTGGGAACCTATAAAAGCCTTGGTGAAAATATCTGCAAGTTGATCATGGAAGTTTACGAATGCTATTTCGATCTCCACATACTGAATCTTTTCTCGAACAAAATGATAGTCAATTTCAATATGTTTGGTTCTTTCATGAAACACCGAATTAGAGGATATGTGCAATGCAGCATATTATTACAAATTAGCTTCATTGGCTGTTGCTCACATAGACTTAGTCCTTTGATCAATTGCTTTAACCAGATAAGCTCACAAGTTAAAATCCTCATTGCTCAATACTCAACTTCTGCACTTGTTCTGGCTACCAACATTTTGTTTATTGCTTTTTGAAAAAATCAAATTTTCCCCAAAGAGAACACAATAGCCTGAAGTGGAACATCTGTCTAAAGGATAGCTTTCCCAATGAGCACCTATATAGCCATAAACATCCATATACCCTTCATCTTCATATAATAAGCATTTGTATGGTGCTCCTTTGATGTATCAAAGAATGCTGACAGCTCCATCCCAATTGGAATCACATGGAGAGTCAAGGAATTCACTTGCCACACTTATACAAAAGAGATATCTGGTCCTGTTATGGTATGATAATTTAACATCGCAACTAGTCTCCAATAATGGCCAGGATTTGTCAATGGATTCCCTAGACTAGGTAGAAGTTTAACATTAAGATCCATAAGTGTATCAATAGGCTTACCTCCCTCCCCCACACAAAAAAAATGTCAATTTCCTTCAAGATATCCAAGGCATACTTCTTCCAAAGGAAGAAATGTCATGTCTAGATTATGCCACATCAATGCCTAAGAAATAATGGAGCTTGACAAAAAATTTGGTCTAAAATTGTTTTAGTTGTTCAATCCAATCTCGACCATTGCCAATAATGACAAATGTCACCAACACAAATAAGGAGATGGATGCACAAATCAGGAAAACTATTCCGATAGAATACAAAATGATTGATTTCGTTACGAGTTAAGCCAAACACATGAATAACTGAACTGAAGTGGCTAAACCAAGCTTGCAGTGATTGTTTGAAGTCATTTAATGAAACTCAAACTCCCTATGAGCAACAAAGTTGGATGATTGCTCCGTTTAAGCTTCCTCCTGCAAATCACCATGTAAGAAAGCATTTTTATTGTCAAGTTGAAAAAGTGGCTAGCGACAAACAACAAGTACAAGGAACAAGCGAACATAGACCATCTTGATGACAAGAGAGAAGGTGTCCCAATAATAAAGGTCAAAGATCCGAGTATAACTCTTGGCTACCAAATGAGCTTTAAGGCAATCAACAATCCTATCTAGACCAACTTTAACAATGAACACCTAGTGTCATTCAACAATTGATTTTCACGTAGGAGCACGAATAAGGTCTTATGTGCCATTTGAGTGCACAGTAAACATTTCATCAATCATCACCTAGCGCCCACCTTGATGGGATAATGCTTTACTTGTGGTCTTAGAAATGGAAACAGAGTAAAGACCAGAAACAAAGGGAAAATAACGTGAAGAAAGCCGATCATAATTCAAAAATGCACAAAGAGGAAAAGGATTGTGGATGGATCGGATACCTTTGCAAATAGAAGGAGGATGCATTCTATCTCGAACCCTGTGTATTTGAATGAACAACAAAAAAAGGAGGATCAACTTGTTTATTGACCGGGCTCATAAAGGAATAACGTGTATGCTTTCCCTGTTGACAAGACTCACAATCTAAAAATTTAAGACTAGACAAAAAAAGGAATCATCCTCTGGAGCTTGGAGTTCCAGTGACTTCCACAACTCCAACACATGAAAAACAATTGAAAATAAAGTTGTTGGACATCATTCGCATAGCAATTTTTGGCTGCCTTCCATACCTTATAAGTCTCAAAAGGTTGACGATGTCTGAATCAATAGATTGCCAAGGAATTCTTAGGAGCTAGACATCAACCTTCTTCCATTCAAACTGTTGGGCCTTAGGAATATCTTCGAGTTTCATGGTGAAACGACCAAAATGTCCTTGACCTGTAATCCAAATCCTAACAAAAATACACCAAGTCTTGTAGGAAACAAATCCAATCAATTTTCTTGTCGTAATGGACAAATAGTAATAGAAATGAAATGTCTTTGTCTACTTGTATAGGAAAGGAAACGTCTCAAATAATAGAATTTGAGTCTCCCATCAGAGCAGGTAACAAAGCTTGAAACATCAAATCTGAAAACCTGCAAAAAAAACAAGAGAAAGTGGTTGAAAAACACAAAAAAGGGAAAGAAACAATCACGTACCAAGGACCCACGGCCGGAGCAAGACATAACATAGTGGACTCACAACAAGAGGGGACAAGGTCTGGAGAAAGAGTGACTAGGCGATCCTTTCTGTGGTGATTCGGCAAAACAACAGCTGAAAAATGCTTCACGAGCCGACAACAAAATCTGATGGCCAAAACTCCTTCAGACCCATGGGAGCACGTGCCTTGGCCGACGATGATGGGTCTTGCATAGAAAACTTGCCTTTTAGAGACAAGTCAGATTGCACAAAAATTCGGCCAAAAGTTCACCGAAAATTGGTTGACGATAGCAAACAAAGATCTAACGTTGGCATATTGATTTGTGGACTAATGGAGGGGTGCTTGTAGGACGCACGACAATGACAACTTGCCAATATGATACGCAACAAGGAAGAAGACCGCTTGACAGTAGGCCAGTGGAATTAGGGTTTTACAGTAGCAAATACTCCCAAATCGAGAACTTTAATAGCAACTTGAAGTTAAGGAATTGTGGATCTAATCAGACCACATAAGAGATTCTATTTACAATAATGAGATATATGGGCTTTGGCTCTATTTACACGGTATTGTATAACCCCAATCAAATAGAAGGTTAAATCTTAGTACACAACGCACCCTAACTTAGTGAAGGTAGCGGTTATGACATTTGCAATTTTGCAAAGAGGTTATTTTCCAAACTTGAACTCTTGACCTTTCAGTCACAAAGGAGCAACCTTACTGCTGCTCCAAAACTTGCCCACTCCTAACCCAAATTAAATAAGGAAAAAAATTAAAAAACAAAATGAAATTAGAAAGCAATTCCTACGAGTTCTCCCTAATTTAGAGAAGTAATTAATTCAACCAAAATATGCTAAAGATTTTCTTAGATTTTCTAAAATATTCAATGAAACATTGAGGATATTATGAGATATTCTAACAAGACCTAAATGACCCAATGAAAAATAAGTAGAAAATGATGCCTCCCCTCACATTGTAGGAGAGAGATGAACTCCTCTATTCATGAGTGCCTCCATCAGATCTTCAGATATCCATTCTCGGGGAAGGGTCTCCAAGATGTCATGTAGAGTCTTGCCACTGTAATAAAACATAACCCTACCAGTCACATTAGTGCATTGGAGCTCAATGTATTTGATACATTAATGAAGGCTAATGGTCAACATTTAAATACCAGTTTCAAAGATTTGACAAAAGTTTTACAGATGTTCATAAATTGAAAAGAAAAAAAAAATGTAATCGGAATCTAATGAGAATGAGTGTATTCAACTGCAACTTTCCTTTGGTTTCTGACTTCAACATCAGCACTAGGTTTCCTTAGCATAACAATGAGCCATTCAAGATTTTCACGTATTATTTTCGCTGTCTCTGCTGCTATATGGAAAGAAGTATCACCATCATCATCCTGAGAGAACATTAACAACTTTAGAACCTTAAATCACAGACATAATGGCAAAACTAACTTCCAAAAGATAGGAGGGATGTTAACTTCCAAATATTTCTAACAACAAATTTTAGGTAAAAAAAAAAAGTTGCACCCTCTTAGCTTGGTTCATGCACATAAGCCAACCCTATACGTAAAAGTAGATAGATAAGATAAAGAGCATAAATTACAAATTAGGTTAAAAGAAACATTACATTTTACCTCCTTAAAGTTTATCCACTTTTCAATGTTAGTACATAAAGTTTATTCGTAATACTTTTTACCCCTTAACTTTGGTGCACTCTAAAACAGTAAATTGAGGGATTAAAATAAACAGCGAAATTTCATTTCTAAACTTTACCCACATTAACTTTGGTGCAATGTAAAAGCTATCAATTAAGAGGATTATAACTCCAGTCAAGTGTCACTCATGAGTGTTACGGATGCACCGAAATTCAGGAAGGGAAACTATTACAAATGAAATGTTACGTACTGACTCTTTATTTATTTTTTTAAATGTTATGTACTAACTTTAAAAAGTGGATAAACCTTAAGAGGTAAACTGTGATTTACCTAACAATTTAAATGCCTGCAGTGGCGGAAGCAATAAACTCCAACCATAATGTAAAGAACCAATTCAACCCAAAAGCTTAAGCAAGTGGGTGAGGCTACATTAATGGTTTTATATATCTCAACACGCCTCCTCACACGAGAACCCACTAGGCTTGAAGGGTGGACGATGCATAGGCCCACCTACCTGTGCGAGGAAAGAAATTCCACTAGAAAGAAAGTAGGGGGCGATGAGGATCGAATCCGGTACACCGATGCTCTGATACCATGTAAAGAACCAAGAAAAATACACTTAAAGGCTTCAAATGTTAACTTGTCCTTACCAAAAGTGAGATCATGAACAAAACAGGTACAACCAAAGACATATTGGATAGAGGATAGAGAGGAACATCTGGAAGCAACAAGTTATAAGGAATGTCATTATTAAGCACAGATGAAGGCATACAGTTAATGAGAAAACAAGAGGCAAGGACTGCAGCGGCCTAGAAGTGAAGAGGAACATGCATGTGAATAAGAAGAGTCCGTGCAATTTCAATGAGATGTCTATTTTTACTTTCAGCTACTCTATTTTGTTGTGGAGCGTGAGGACAAGTAGTTTGGTGTAAAGTACTCTGTGTGGCTAAGAAATTAGAAAAGTCAATAGAAACATGTTCCTTAGCATTATCACTACGTAAAATACGAATAAAAGCACCAAATTGAGTATGAATCTCAGCAGAAAATTTTTGATAAATAGAAAATAACTCAGAATGGTTTTTCATTAAATAAATCCAAGTATAACGTGAAAAATCATCAATAAAGGTAACAAAATACCGAAACCCTAAAACAGACACACTACGACTTGGATCCCAAATATCTGAATGAATAATTGAAAAGGGAGCATCAGCTCGTTTATTGACTCGATTGGCAAAAGAGGAGCATATGTGTTTCCCTTGTTGACATGACTGACAATCTAAAGTCTGAAGACCGGATAAAAGAGGAACCATCTTCTGCAATTTTGAAAGACTAGGATGACCAATGCGATTGTGGATGAGTTGTGGAGATTTTGTGAGAGAACAAGCAATTGAAGGACTTGGAGATTCTGTGAGAGAATAAGCTAGTAGGTGAGGCTACATTAATGGTTTTATATATCTCAACACATATCAATAGATCACAAACATTCCAGAACAGGAGACATGCATAAACTTAAGAGAAATAGTTTGAATATTCCATTCCACGTTTTTTTCAGAATATGCAATGATGGGCCTTCAATAAAGTAACCAAGCCCATTAATTAGGAATTAGTATATATAGAAGTTTAGGGTGATATTTCTATTATTCATGGATTCAGAATATTTGGAGTGGGGTTTTGGGAAAGAATCTCTTGGGATCTCTTTGGCCTAGGAATTTGGCTTTAGAGTGAGTGAGGTCTTTTAGTGTGTATTTTTTGTATTTCCTTTATATTTTTTGCAATTTCAGGTTTATAAAAATGGGGTTCCATCAATTTGGTATCAGAGCATCTTCGATCCCGGAGGTGCTTTCTGGTCAAGATTCAAAAAAAAAATAAAAAAAAAAATAAAAAAAATTTGAGCAACAGGTCCAGATCTGATACAATGGTTCCAAAATTTTATGGAGACGAAGATGGAATGAAAGCTTGGGGATGGTTGCTCGGGCTTGAACAACATTTTCAAGCAAACCAAATTCCAGAAGTTGATATGTTGAAAGAGGCTATGAAGGGGTTGAGAGGTTGTGCTCTCAGCTGGTACAAACATTGGAGTGTGCTCAGTCCCCATGTAAGTTGGCAGAGCTTTGATAGAGCATTTATAAAGAGGTATACCTGAGATCTATATAGTAGATGAAGTTGTAGTCTCAAATAATCCAGAAAAAAGGAAGAAGAAACAGAAAAAAAAAGAAGAAGAAAGAAATAACAGTGCAGAGGAAGAAGATGCAGCAGTAGAGGCAGTAGAAAAAGAAACAAAAATCAGCAAAGAAGAGACGATGACAGCGCTACAGAAAAAAGAGCTACAGAAAAAACAGACAGACGAAAATCGAAGAAAAATCAGAAGCGGAAGTGAAAGCAGAAAAAGAAGAAGTACAAGAGCAGCAGCAGCAAAAACCAGTGGCGTTCATGGCTGTTTCCATGGCTGATTTGAGTTGTATGATGAGCCTGGGCCAAAGGGCTGAGGATAGAGAGGTGTTATTGGTTGTTTTCATGCCTGTTATCAACGCAGAAGAAGAAGAAATAGAAAGAGGAACAGTCATCGAAGAAGAAGGATCAGTAATAGCAGAAGGAGAAGAAACAGAAAAAAGAAAAGAAAAAAGGGACGAAGAAGAAGGAGAAAGCAGAAAGTTGACGCTGCATAGAGGGAGAAAGGAAGAAGGGGCAGAAATGGCATTACAAGGATTGAATCATTTTTTTGACCTAATGGGCCAAGCCCAAAAGAAATCTGTGTTAAAAGAAAAGGAGATGGGTTTTATTCTACCCATGGACATAGCTTCAGCAATTCTGGTAAGCCAGGGCCCAATACTTGAAGTGATGAAATTTGAGTTGGTGGAGAAAAGAATATTGGGCCAAAGGAAAGGCCAGCTACAGGAACCCAAACCAAAAGAACAAGGAATTGAGAGACATTTTGTGTACATTCAGGAAGCTGAAATTAGCCTGTGTTTTTCAGCCAAAAATACCACAGCCAACAGAGCACTGACAGAAACAACAATTTTCAATGGTACAAGGGGCTCCAATGGCAATTTTTCAGTTTCAAGCATAATGGGGTCAATATGCTTCAAGCTATGGGACCCAGGAAGAGTGTATCTCACATTACATGTCCTCTTCCCTCACCTTGAGGACAAGGTGAATTTTGGAGGGGGAGTATTGATGGGCTTCAATAAAGTAACCAAGCCCATTAATTAGGAATTAGTATATATAGAAGTTTAGGGTGATATTTCTATTATTCATGTATTCAGAATATTTGGAGTGGGGTTTTGGGAAAGGATCTCTTGGGATCTCTTTGGCCTAGGAATTTGACTTTAGAGTGAGTGAGGTCTTTTAGTGCGTATTTTCTGTATTTCCTTTATATTTTCTGCAATTTCAGGTTTATAAAAAGGGGGTTCCATCATGCAACCTTTTGAATTTTAATAAGAATCATGTCCCTTAGATTTGTTAGCCCTCCAACCATTTTTAACCATATAAATTTTCATTAAGCTTAATTTACTGAGTGATGAAGAGGGCTGCACTGGAGACTGAACTCATAAGTCATAATAAAGATCAATTTCATATTCAATATAGACAAATAGAAACAGTATTTTATAAAGTATATGAAAAATCAAAAAGAGAAAAAAGAAATCACGAACCAATGCCCCATATCTTCTTGAAGCAAACAATACAATTACTAGAGATTTGAAACTAAGCTGTTGTGATGTAGAGATAGGCCTGTATCCCTTATTGGTTGGAGTATATCACTCTATTAGTGCTCTAGGAGGCAGACCAAAGCCCTTGAGGAGTCAACGTAGATGTGTATCTCAGGTATGATTGAGAGACAAGGAATATGAAAGGGACAGTGACTTTAGATTTCAACAAAGTAATAGCTTATAAAATGTATGAATACTAGTGTCTCTTCCATGGGTGAAGAGGGGTATATATAGGTGGGAAATATCCCCTCATGATACGAGAAAGAAAGAGTCATAACCATTTTACCCACTACCTCACTGTTGTGAGTGAAGAATTGCTCCACCTACTTGTCCGAAGGGTGAGTTATGCAAGGGGTGTGACCCCTTAATGGGCCTTTGTAAGCCAGCCCATATATATTAGGTTGTGAACACTTGTCCAGAACAGAAACTATGTCATTATATTTATTATTACACTTACGTGTAATTCTGCAATGAAATAGTGAAAATTGGAACTTGAATGAAAACCTGTAAATTACAATCTGCCCCAGAAGATATAAGCAGTCCAACACATGACTTAGCTCCCCTAGCTAAGGCTAAGTGAAGGGATATATTGTTGTGCACATTGCGGATGTTCACATCAACACCAGCAGCAAGAATAACCTACTCAGAGTAACAAAAAAACAAAAAGTTCCTTACCATTAGATACAAAATTCACATATTTCAGACACTAACACAATAATAATGAATATTTAATCATTCTAAACAAGAAGCTGGTTCACTCACCTTAACCAATTCAACATCATCAGTCATAGCAGCTGTATGTAAAGCTGTCCGTCTATTCTGTGAATCCTGAGCAGATGGATCCGCTCCTGCAGCAAGCAATATCCTAACCAATTCTCTCCCCTCTATATTTGGTATGAACAAATAAGATCAGATAATTCAAGTGATGGAAACAGAAGCAATAACACGAATGATTTTTAAAATATCAATGCATTAGCTATCAGATTTTGAAGTGTTCTTTGAAAAGATGAATGGTAAATGAGGGTTCAACAGACCAGCACCGTGTAATCAAACGTGATTTTTTTGTGAGAAGTTTTATCAGCATAAAATAAGAAAATATATTAAAAGGAAAGTGTAAAGAACCTTGAGATACACCACCCCAAAAGCTAGCTCAAAGGGTGGGAGTGCTCAAGACCTTATAAAGGTCAGATTAGTTGCCCACACAATCAATGTGAGACTATATATCTCAACACGCCCCCTCACACGAGAGCCTACTGGGCTTGAAGGGTGGACAACATACAAGCCCACCTACATGTGGAAATTCCACTGGGAGGCGGTGAAATTTCGAATGCTCTGATACCATGTAAAGAACCTTGAGATACACCACCCCAAAAGCTAGCTCAAAGGGTGGGAGTGCTCAAGACCTTATAAAGGTCAGATTAGTTGCCCACACAATCAATGTGGGACTATATATCTCAACAGAAAGTTACACCAAAATTTAGAATAAATAAAAGTAATACTAGTAACAGATTTGAATAGAAAACTATAAATACTCAATCAACAGAAAAGCCAAATGTTAAAATCATCAAGCAATGCTCGCAGATCTAGATACCACTTTTATGATCTTTCTTAGAGGCAGCAGCCATGCACAAAGCAGTACCAATAGGGCTTGGTATGTCAATTGATTCAGCAATCTCATCAGAAGTTGCAACTTCCACCCATCTTTTCACAATGGCTACATTCCATGATGCCACACACAAGTGCAGAGGTCTGCAACATCAAAAGAGTCAACCTCATGATCATATATCCACGTGAGGCAAAATGATATCTCAATTCGACATCCATCAATAACCAGAAAGCATTTAAAAATGTTGCAGACCCCGTATAAAATTTCTAATGTAAAATTCCAACAAATATGATCAGAAATAAAGCATCCGAAAATTGATAAACTAAAAGCCCAAGAAATATGATAAGAAATGAAGCAATGCTTTTAAAAGAGCAATAATACTAGCTCCAGTGATATTTTATCTAGCCATAATATGAATTAATGAATTGTAGCATCTGCTTTCAGTTTCCTCGTAGCAGCAGTAAAAAAGAATGGATTCATTACTCAAACAGTCAAACTAATGAAAACATTTTATGATGTTTACTACTCAAATAAGGAAAAAGAAGAAATCATTGTTATTCATTCAAACAGGAATAACTGGATGTTTTTATTTTCAGTTTTCCCATAGGCAAAAGCATAGTAACAAATCTTTGTAGAAAATCACAAAGAATACTTTTAGTCATTTTTCCCTATATCTCCCTTTATTTCTTTCATTACCTCTCCGTTTTTTTTTCTTCTCTTCTTTTATTTTATTTCTCTTTTTCCCTCTCTGTTTTTCTTCTCTTGTTCATTTTTTTATTGTCCTTTTTAATTTTCTTTTTCTTTTTCTTTTTTCTATTATGTATTTTTATCTTATTTATCTTTAGTTTTACTTTGTTTATTTTATTTTTTTAATTGTTTATTGTATTTTTAGTTTCTAGTGTCATTTATATATATAGGAACATAGTCTCTTACGTTACATGAGACAATTTTGTCTTATGCACACACAAAAAAGCGAGTGAGACCCACTTGTTTTCTTTCTCTCTTCTCGTTAGTGGATCTCATCCACTTTTGTGTGTTGCATGAGATAAAATGCCTCATGTAATATGAGAGACTAGATTCCCCATATATATATATATATATATATATATATATAAAATTATTTCTGCAGCCGCTTTACGTACAGCAACGACAGATGTATGGTTATGATTCCCCACATTTAATGCTTTCATCCTTTGTATGGTTATGATTCCCCGCATTTAATGCTTTCAAATATATATATGGCAAGTATTTGATTGCTGCACGTACAACAGCTGCAGAAATATAATCTCCTTATATATATATATATATATATATATATATATATATATATATATTAACTATCCTCTCTCTCTCATTTGCAACCAACCTCAACTAGTTTGGGATAAAAGTGTTGTTGATGTTGATAAGGGATATTGTCAAATCCTCAATTCCTCTTTAGAATCAGTTTTGTGTTTCCTCTTTATTAGGAGTGATTTGTTTTCCTTATTTAACTCACATGTGGCATGCGTGTGTGTGTGTCCTCTTTAGAATCAGTTTTGTGTTACCTCTTTGTTAGGAGTGATTTGTTTTCCTTATTTAACTCACATGTGTGTGTGTCCCAATCTTTGAAATACAATTCAATGTTCAGACCTCATTTGTGTGTGTGTGTCCCAATCTTTGAAATACAATTCAATGTTCAGAACTCATTTGCACAATTCATGTTTAGACCTCATTTGTGTGTGTGTGTGTGTCATTTGTGTGTGTGTGTCTCCCAATCTTTGAAATACAATTCAATGTTCAGACCTCATTTGCACAATTCAATGTTCAGACCTCATTACAATTGAAACAAGGCATCAAGAGCAAGTTCGATTTCCCTGATATTCAGCTACTGTGAAGAATGAAAAACAAACGCATCCACCATTCACAATCGTTTCCAGCCACAGCCAACACTGCAAACTACCCTTCCTGAACTCCAACCAACAAAGTAAAGGCACTAGTCAACTCAAAAGAAAATTTTTGACTAATGCACAAAGTTTCATTGCAAGAGATCCACCCACGCGCCACCAACCTATAGATTGGTGCCTCCTCTTTCTGTTTCAGGCCTTAAATTTGAAATAGAAGGTACTTCGTTTTTGGGTCACTTTTCCAAATCCTTGTCTTTCCCATGATTTCATCCACAAGCTGTTATGGCACGTTTCCCAACCACATCGTCCGCCAGAGAAAAGTTGGTGCGATAGATCACCAATCACCGGTTGAACAATAAGAACTTCCTACAACGATCACAATCGGTCAAGATGATCATCCAGGCTAAGGGCAAGATGCAACGCCCGACCGCTTCTAGGATCAATGCCTATCCCCACAAACTAACACGAGACTTCTCCACGTGCTTTGTCGTCACTCAATTTCTGGGAAAACTTCCCAGAAGGTCACCCATCTCATAATTGCTCCAAGTTAAGCATGCTTAATATGGAGTTCTTCCGTTCCGGGCTACCGAAAATTAGATGCATCTTGTTAGTATAGGTAATACCAATTAATTCTTATAAGCTATTTTCAATTGTACACTCTCATAACTGCACAGTCTCTAGAATTCTTTTCTTTCTGGTGTTGATTCGATTTATTCATGCACCCTCCAGCTGCAAGATTTTGCATGAGCCGCTCATTGTCCGTGCCTCTTTTGCACCGCCGATTACTCCTTGCCCTTGCCAGCCCTTGGGATGTTATGCAAGATGGGTTATCTCAATGGGAATATGATGAGCCACTGGAGCTATTCCCAAGAAGATATATAAGGAGGAAAACCAAAAGGAATCCAGCCTAACAACAGCATGAGGATCAACAAGACAAGGAAGTGCCAAATTGAACAGTCCAAGTAATTGATCAATCAGCCCAAGCCCAAGACAGTGTTGCCAATTTGAGAGTAATGGTGCAAAGAGCCCAAGACATTGGTGACAATCAGAGAGGTATGGTGGGCCCGAAAGAGGGTAAGAGCACAAAGTTAGTTATGCAAGAATGGGACAGCTGGCAGATGCTGAATGGCTATGAGGAAATTGGAAAGCAAAGCAACGTGAAGGAAAGTAGTTACAGTGGAGGTGAGAGTAAGGAGGGGGGTGAAGAAATTATGTATCCACTTGGGGAAGGGGAAATGACTGCTCTTCAAACGGGTATTGTGTTGTAGAGGAAGCTGTGGAATTGGAGAGTTCTGTTTAGGTATAGTGTGCTCATCTTTGTATCCTTTTTAGCATTGTGGTCAATGGAGTCTGTATTTGCTGAATTGTAGGAGTAGTAATTGTGAGTCTGAATGTGTTGTTTCGTTTTCAATGTATTTCCCTGTCACGGTGGTGAGAGGTTGGAGTCTGTTGTTAATTTTCTGTAATTAAGATATGGTGGCTCTTGAGTTCATCATGATTAATAAAATAGAGTTACAGATGTATTTCAGAAATTGTTGGTGTTCATTTGTTTGTTATAATTCTATTACAATTGATACAGCTGAAGAATCCATAGCTAGCTACTCCAAGGTACCATTAGAATATAAAAAAAAAAAAACCCGTTGAGAATAATCTCAAATATGAAGATTGGGAGATTAATAACTCATTAGTGATGGTTGGCTAACCAATTCCATGGAGCCACAGATCAGTTAAACATATTTGTATCTGAATACCACCAAGGATATTTGGGATGCTATCGAGCAAAACTATTCAAACCTAGATAACTAGGGTGTAAATAGGTCAAGCGACCTACAGGCCTGCCCTGACCTAATCTATTTAATAAATAGAATAGATTTCTTCTTTTAGAAAAGCCCATTAAAAAATTAGGCCATATGCCTATTTTAAAAAGCCTATCCTAAAAACCTGCAAGCTGGCCTATTAATTATTTTAATAAAATAATATATTTATAATAAATATTGTTCACTTTAATTTTAACCGTAATTTATTTTCTTCTATTGTGCCTCTTCAGTTTTCACACTCTTCAGCTCTCATCCCACCTTTATCTTTGCTATGTCTATATCACAAATTCACACCTAAATTCATCTTTCAGCACTGGAATTTTTCAATGCAGAGAAGGTATGATGTTAAAATTCTGCCCCATTCCCTCTCCCTCCCTTCTCTCTTTTCTATTCTGCTTCATTGTTTTAAGTTGATACTGTCCCATTTTCGCAGATTAAGATAACAAAGAAGGCTAGCACTATTGGAAAGTACGGTATGTCTTGTAACTATGATTTTAGTGAAATCTGATTTGTTTTTTTGTGTTTTTTATATTGGCTTGTATATGTTAGTTATTATGTTCCCTTATACTGCAGTGGGTTTTGTAATTGATGTGTCTAGGATAGAATGTAACAGGTTGTCTTGAATTTCTATTGTTATAATAACCCTAATTTATAAAATTTCTAATTGTATTGGATTAATGGTTTAATCGTGCATCATGAGGATTAATTAAGTGAGAGGCTTAATTAAATTTGATTAAACACTAATTAATCACATTGTAGATAAAATAAGTGAAAAACTTAGTTCAATCAACGTGGAATTGTATTTATGAAGAAAACAATTGGGTTGAAAGGATAAGTGGGCTTAAGTGGGAAAATTGGGCTTTTGTGTTGAAAGGCCTTGTCAGCCACTCCTCGCTGGGGAGCTCGTTCAAGCGAGCTGTCCAGCGGGCGTTGTAATAGCTTGTTGGTGGAGCTCGCTAGAGCGAAGGGTCCAGCGAGCAGTTGCGAAAGTTCGTTTAATTAGATGGAAACCGAGCAATTCTTCGGGGAAGAGAAAAGAAACACAGAGAACAGTGCGAGGCACTAGCAAGACGGTTCTTGCGTAATTTACACGATATGTTGCACAATTGCGTAATTCATCCACTGTTCTATGGCTTTAGGATTATTTGTCTTAAGCATCCTGTTTAAGGTATGTTTACCACGAGGAATTGCTAGGACACTGTCATTTGTATTCCGAGGACAGTGCGAGGCACTAGCAAGAATATTAGACAGATAGTTGCACATTTTGTATGCATACATACATTCATGATTATGTTGTTTATTGCTTGTTTCCTGAAGTGAACCTTGAGGTGGAGAAGTCTTCCAAGGATATCTAGTTTACTGAGATGTTTATTTCACCCCGTTTTATAGGGACCCACTTTCAGGTACTGATGGTGTTGGAGCATCTATTGGCAGAAAGCCACAGTAGATTGCATGATGATGCCATATTTTTATATATTTCGGGAGCATCCTATGTATATGTTAGATGACATGTATAGGATTTATATTGTGTAGCTCATTTGATATATCTTGATTTGTTTTGGTGGACTTAGCCTATGATCACTTTCCTTTGGTATCCTAATGTTGTTGGATGGGACCAAAAGTTTGATCATATTTTGTGTAGCTAAGTCTTAATATGTGTAATTGAGTCATTTGATGCAATTGGACATTGTGAATCATGGGTTATATACATGTATGATGGAAGGGCATGGATGCTTATTTTGCATGTTTTGTAGTCTTTTACATATGTACCTTACTTTTACTATGTTGGCTATGTATATTGGATTATGCATGATTGTCAAAAGTTGAATAGATTAAGTTAAGGGTACATAAATTAGAAATCAAGTAAAGATAAGAAAGTGTCTTCAATTGATGAAACTTGTTGTGGATATAAGAGCACCCTAATTTGTTGGGCTATGGGTTGTGTTTCCATGTCTATTAGGTGTACCCAAATAGTGTGCCAACCATATCCGGAGTGAGCCTTAAAACAGATAGGTCATGCTGAAATATGGGCTCTACTCGCTGGCGAGCTCGCTTTAGGTAGGAGGCCAGCGAGCTAAATAAACTGGAGACCGAAGCTAACTCAAAGCAGGAGACTCCTCACTCGAGCGAGCTGGTGAGCGAGCAAGCTGTTGTCCTCACTCCAGCGAGGGAGACTGCGAGGAAACAGACCACCTGGGCAATAGCTACTGCCTGGAGATTTAATTTGCTCGCTGTAGTGCTCGCTTGAACGAGCAGTATAGCGAGCAGAGCAATGTGCTCCCTGGGGAGCTTGCTTCAGCGAGGAGCCCAACGAGCTGCCCAATTTGCTGAAAAATGAAAATAAGGTTGTGAGGCTTATGGGAGCCCATAGTGGTGTCTAATAGGACCAGTATGATATGAATAAGCTATAAATTATTCTTCCGCAAGGTCATTAGGTTACAATTATAGTTTTGGTTTAATTTGAATACGATAATTATTGTAAATGAAATGAACAAGTTTAAAAAGAAAAAGTTTAGCCGTATTTTTAATTGAACTGTTGTGATTGTAACTGCACTTAATATCATACGTAATGATAACATACCGGAGTATTACGGGGTGTTACAATTGTCGTCACAAAATTTTCATTTCTCTTACGTGATGTGATGCCTATGAGTTTGAAGCCACTCCTATATTGTAAATATATGTGTCACCATACAAGACTCACGTTTCTATCATTCATAATATATATCCAAATGTTAATAACCATATAAGTAACCATTTATAAATCATTTATTAATAAAAAGAATTTATAAATCTCCCAGAGAAAATAACCATATATAAGTTGGTAATTGTGCATCTGGCTTGCATTTGTAATTATAAGTATTTTAAATAATTGTCTACAAGTTCATGTTCCACTTGTTGCAAATTAGTCAATACCCTATATCACTATATAAGGTGTGTTTCTATAAGTTATGAAAAAAAAATTTAAAACACTTTTGTATTTATTTTTTCTTATAGGCCTAGAAAATGGACTCTAATCCAAGTGCAAGTGGTAATGCTACTGTTAGCGTACCAAGTAACTCCAATCAACCTAAAGTAAGAGATGAACATCGAGAAAAAGTAACAGATAATGCTACTGATAGTGCGAATTCAATCGTAGAAAAAAAGAGGCGGAAAACATCAATTGTTTGGAATCGAAGTTGAACTCCCCAATGGTGAACAAAAAACAATTTGCAACTATTGCAAAGCTAAATTTGCTAAGGGTGGGATTGGTGCTAGCACTAGCCACTTGAAGAGGCATTCAGAAAATTGCTCAAAAAGGAAAATAGACTAAGCACGACTAAAGTAATCAACTATACCATTTCAGCCTACAGGTTTTGCCTTGAACCCTTTCCTTACATCAGGAGGTAAGTATTCTAATGAAAAGATGAGAGAAATTATTGCTAGTGCTATCATGATACATAAGTATCCTTTTTGCGTTGTGGAGGAAACATATTTCATGTGCGATGTTGCACACATATTCTGAATTTGTTAGTGCAACATGGCCTTAGTCATATCAAAGATATAATTGAGAATGTTTGTGAAAGTATTAAATATGTCAATCAATCTGATTCGAAGTTGAAGACTTTTTATGATATTGTTAAGTAGATGAGGGTAAAAGAAAGAAAGTTAGTTATTGATTGTCCCACTAGATGGAACTCAACATTTGCAATACTTTCTACTCTTTAAAATTCAAGGATGTATTTTTGAAATACAAGGAAAGAGAATCCTGTTATAATTAATTTCCATCTGCAAAGGAATGGAACAAGGTTGATAAGGTTTGTAACTTTTTGGAAGTTTTTAGTCATGTTACTAATGTCATATCAGGTAGTGACTATCCCACATGCAATTTATATCTCCCTGAAGTTTATAGGATTAAAGAAGTAATTGATGCTGCAATTGAAGATAATGACGATTTTATGAGAGAAATGGCAAGGCCAATGAAAGAAAAATTTGACAACTACTAAAGGGGAATGCAATATGTTGATGGCCATTGCTAGTATTCTACACCCAAGGTGTAAATTGCATGTGGTAATATTTGCTTCCCAATTATAGACAAATCAAAAGTTGAGGCAAAAGAAAATGTCGAAAAACTGAAGCAAAATTAGAAGATTTGTACAATGAGTATTGTACTCAAAGGTTGCAAAAGTCATCCTCTAATAGCGAGCTAGAAACTAGTGGGAACCAATTATCCTTCTCTTCCACTATCCCAACTCAAGGTCCTCGATCTGGATTTTCTAAAACCATGAGCATTGTGCGCGAAAAAGAAGATGTACCCCTAACAAAATCCGAGGTGAAAAATTATCTTAAAGAGGGGGTTTATATATGTAATGAAAAATTACAAATTTTCTTCAACGCTTTGGAATGGTGGAAGATCAATAGCTTGAAATATAGAATTTTATCAAAGATGGCAAGAGATATGTAAAGAACCAATTCAACTCAAAAGCTTAAGCTGTTGGGTGAAGACCATTTTAATGGTTTATATTATTCTATAACACACTTTCTCACACAAGAGTCCTTTGAGTTTAAGCCTAGATATTGCACAGGCCCAAATCTTTGGTTTATCATGTGTTTACTTAATTCCCTTAAAAAATGAGGGGTGATGAGGATCGAACTCATGACCTTATGGTCACTGACGCTCTAATACCATGTAAAGAACCAATCCAACCCAAAAGCTTAAGTTGTTAGGTGAAGGCCCTTTTAATAATTTATATTATTCTCTAACAAGATATATTAGTTATTCCAATCTCTACAGTAGTATAGTATCTGAGTCCACATTTAGTGCTGGTGGAAGAGAAATTGATGCTTATCGTGCTATTTTAGCTTAAGAGACCATTCAAGCATTAGTTTATGGTGGAGATTGGCTACGAAAAAGTATGATTTGAAGAAAAAACAAAAGGTATAAGTTTAAGTAAATGAAATTGTTTTAGAATTTGATAATATGATGATCTTCAACTTATTGTGTTTCTTATGCAGGATGACTATCACATGATATCAAATTGCTCATATGAAGGTGCTTTACTTGATCCAAAGCATGCTAAAAGGTACCAGTTGAGATTAAAGAATAATTGTATATTGAATAATAGTGTGTTACAATATACAAGAGCTCTCTATTTAAAGAGACTAAAAGACCTAATAGGCTAAGCTCACAAAATGTGGGACCATATACACTGAACTATTCTAACAACTACTCTAACTCTCCCCCTCAAGCTGGAGCATATATATTATAAGCACCCAGCTTGCCACAAATGTATTCAATCTGAGGACCTCTAAGAGCTTTAGTGAAGACATCCGTGAATTGATCATTAGAGTTGATAAATGTCGTTTTGATTTCTCCTGACTGAATCTTTTCTCGAATGAAATGACAATCGATCTCTATATGTTTGGTTCTCTCATGAAATACAGGATTAGATGATATATGTAGCGCAACTTGATTGTACAAATGAGTGTCATAGGTTGTTTCTATTCATAAAAACGGAACTCCTGAATCAACTACTTTAACCAGATTAGCTCGCAAGTAGCAACTCCTATCGCACGATATAGCAACTCCTATCGCACGATACTCATCCTCTGCACTAGAGCAGGCAACAACAGTTTGTTTCTTACATTTCCAAGAAATCAGGTTTCCTCCACAGAAGACACAATAGCCTGAAGTAAAACGCCTATTCGAGGGTGATCCCGCCCAATCGGCATCTGAATAACCACAAATTTCTGTATATCCCTAATCTGAATATAATAAGTCTGTCCCTGGTGTTCCTTTGATGTACCAGAGGATCATCACAGCAGCACCCCAATGAAAATCACAAGGAGAGTCAAGGAACTGACTCGGCACACTAAATACAAAAGAAATGTCCAGCCTAGTCACGGTTAGATAATTAAGCTTCCCAATCAACCTCCGATAACGTCTAGGATCTGATAATGGCTCTCCCTGTCTAGCGTAGTATTTTGATAGTAGAATCCATAAGTGTATCAACCGGCTTACACCCCAAAATACCAGTCTCCTCTAGGATATCCAAGGCATATTTCCTTTGACAGATAGAAATGCCTTGTCAAGACTATGCTACTTCAATCCCTAAGAAGTAACGAAGCTTACCAAGATCCTTTGTTTGAAATTGACTGAACAAATACTGTTTTAACTGGTGAATCCCAGCTTGATCACTTCCAGTGACAATAATGTCATCGACATAGACTAACAGATAGATGGATTTGTCAGGAGATGTGAACCTATAAACACAGAATGATCAACCTTACTACGAATTAAGCCAAAAGCCTGACCAGCAGAACTGAAACGGCTAAACCAAGCCCGAGGAGACTGCTTGAGGCCATATAAGGACTTACGAAGTCTGAACACCATCCCAGACTCCCCCTGAGAAACATACCTAGGTGGTTGCTCCATGTAAACCTCTTCTTGTAAATCACTATGAAGAAAATCATTTTTAATATCTAGTTGAAGGAGTGGCTAGTGACGAACAGCAGCAAGGGAAAGAAACATTCGGACAGACGCCATCTTAGCGACAGGAGAGAACGTGTCAAAAGTGAGACACACAAAGAACCAAGCACAAATCTAGAAAGAGGAGAAAAAACTGAGCTAACTTGTCCAAGAACGACTGGAAAGGGACGCCGAAACAGTGCACATGCGCCGGTGAAGGGTGGCGCATGAGCACCATGCGCAGGGAGAAGGAGCCACGCGTGAAGGCGCATGGGGACTCCTATGGTGATAGGTCTTCCACGAACTTGGTCGCCGAAGAGAGAGGACTCTAATCAAAGGCTTCCCGGTTGAAAACGAAACCGGAACAGTACTTCGGTGGCTGTGAACAATGACGAAAGGTGGTTCTGGCGGCAATCAGTGGTTCTGACGGTTGAAGAAACAAGCCGGAAGGACGCACGACTGATGAAGATTTGCCGAAATGACGAACGACAAAGTAAAAAAGAAGACCCAAGTAGTGGGCTTAGGATTTTAGCAGAAGCAGATCCCCAGAACAAATAGCTCTTATACCAAGTTGAGATTAAAGAATAATTGTATATAGAATAATAGTGTGTCACAATGTACAAGAACTCTCTATTTAAAGAGATTAAAAGACCTATAGGCTAAGTCCACAAGACGTGGGACTATACACTGAACTATTCTAACAATTACTCTAATAGTACCAATGAAGGATTGCATATTTCTTCTTAGTTGCACTTTTTTCCACTCTATTTCACTCATTTCTCAATATGCATTGCCGTTAATTTTTTCTTAATTCTTCTTTTTAGGTTTTTGTTCTTGGTTGTTTATAGTGTCATAATATTTTTTATTATATGATATTATCACTTTATCCATAGACATGCTGGGACTAAGGAAAATAAGCATATTGATTTGCCACATCCCCATCTGATTATTGTTTGATTCTACCAGAATTTTTTTTTTCTTTTCTGTTCTATCATGTGAATTTAAATTTAGCTTTTGAGATGATAGCCTTTTGGATTATGGCTTTTAAACAAACAATAGAGTTGTTATTTGTATATCTTGTACATTAAAAATTGGAAAATATTATTCTCCTTTCACATAAGATATCTTCTCGCATGTTGTTTCACTTCGATTTTTCGCACCCCACCTTTTTTTTTTCTTTCTTTTTGTAATGGTGGGACCCACTTATTTTCTCTGTACAACATAAGATAACTATCTTATGTGAAAGGAGACTAATAAAGCCCTTAAAAATTTCTCTGACTTTATATGAGCATTTAAAATTTCATTTCTTGGAACAAAAGCTACTTTATCTTAAAAGTAGTTTATCATTTATCTTGTAAGATTGTCACTATTTTTTTTGGGAAAAGCTGTTATTTTTATTTCTTGGAATAGAATGAATTTTATTTTTTGGATTAACTGTTATTTTTCTTTCTTTTGATTGATTTAATTTCTAAGGAAGAGGATATTCCAGCGGCGCAAAATGTGAAAGTGATCAATCAAAGGAGGAGGAATATAAAGCTCACCAAAAGATGCTGAAGGATGCCAAATGCAAAGAAAAAATTCCCAAAAATAATTATTGCGTGTGTTGTTATGAATATTATTTGAGAAATTTTTTATTTTGTTTAAAAAATTAGTTGAGAAATTTTATAATTGGAACTCTTGCTTGAAACACAATCCCACGAACGAGAAATTTGATTTTTTTTATTTTAGTTTGATTTGAAACTTGTTAGGCCTTGAAAGCCTTTTAGGCCATATTAGGCTTTTCAAAGTTCTAGAATAGGCCAGGTCAGACATATAAACCAAGCCTTTAATAGGCTAATAGGTCAGTGTAGGCTCTAAAACTTTTACATAGGCTAAAGCTATTAAGGCCAAAGTCTAGTCTAGTCTGGCCCATTTACACTCCTAAGATAATGTCTCTCAAGTCTTTGAATTGAAAAACCAATAACAGGATCTACACCAAGGAGGTATGATAATTACTAAATATTTTAATGAATTAAAAATTTTATGGTGGAAACTAAACCTTTACTAAGCATTCTTTCCCCCGCCTTCTCTTTGGGGGGAGTCTATAGGAGAAAATGAAGATAAGTCGTGAAAACATACTAAAATCACAGTGTTACTACTACCATTAGAAAAAAGGAGGGCAGCCACAGTGCTTGATGCCATAGTGTTACCATTGGAAAAAGGGGGAGCTATTCAACCTCTAGTTATAGTAGGAGAAATTGGCGAAAGCCTCCTCAAAGCGTAAATAATCCAAAACCTTTAGACTACCAGGATTCTGATTCGAGTTCTAGTTCCAGCAATCAAACACCTATATGCCATGGCACAACTGTCTCTCTAAGAAAATATATTCAATCTTGTACTACTCATCCTATTTCTCACCATATTTCATATGAGAAGTTGTCTCCAAGTTTTCGTGCCTTCAACACTGCATTAGACAGTACAAAAATACCTAAAAATATCCAAGAAGCCCTCGATGATTCAAAGTGGAGGAATATTCTCCCTGGAAAGGAATAGAACCTGGGAAACAATGACATTACCGATAAAAAAACAGTCGATAGGTTGCAAATGGGTATTCACTACTAAATTCATGCAGATAACAGCATAAACAAATATAAGGTCAAATTGGTTGCAAAGGGATTCACCTAGACATATGAAATAGACTATCAAGAAACATTTGCTTCAATTGCCACGGACAGCGCCATTCGAGTCCTCTTATCTCTAGCCGCTAACTTGGATTGGCCTCTGCAACAATTAGATGTGAAGGATGTATTCTTAAATGGCAACCTACATGAGGAAGTCTATATGGATCCTCCACCTAGTGTCGGAAAAGAAGATGGATTGGTGTGTAATTTAAAAAAGTCTCTCTACAAGCTTAAATGATCCCCTAGAGAATGGTTGAATAAATTCACGCAGACAGTCAAGAGGAAAGGTTTACATCAACCACAAACTGATAATACTCTTTTCCACAAATACTCTAAGGACATAAAAATTGTTATTCTTATTGGTTATGTGGACGACAGAATCATTACAGGTGCAGATCGTGAGGAATTAGATCCCTTGAACAAATATCCAACAAAGATCTTGGAATTCTCAAGTACTTTCTTTGTATGAAAATGGTCTGAAGAAAGTCAAGAATCACTCAGAAAAAACATATACTTGATCTTTTGCAAGAAACAGGCATGTTAGGATGTAAATGAGCCGAGACCACTGTGGAATCTAACACTAAGCTAGGGATTGAAGACGGGAAAGAGGTGGATAAATAGCAATATTAGAGATTGTTGGAAAATCGGTCTATTTATCTCACACTCAATCTAACATTGCCCTCGCAGTTAGCTTGGTTAGTCAATTCATGCATTCACCCAAGGAGAAACATTTAGGTGTTATCCATAAGATTCTTAAGTACCTCAAGAACACTTCAGGTAGGGATTATTCTTCAATAAAGGTATAAGAGGATGATTGAAATTTAAACTGATGCATACTAAACATGTTCATCAGTAGACTGAAGATCCACCTCAAGCTATTGCATTTTATGTATGGGGCAATCTAGTGATGAAGAGGAGTAAAAAACAAACAGCAGTCTCCAGAAGTAGTGATGAGAAAGAATTTTGAGCTCTTACTCGTGGAGTATGTGACTAAGTCTGGTTGAGAAGATTGCTTGAAGAATTGAAGATCTTTTATTCTTTACCAGTTAAACTCTACTGTGACAACAAGGTAGCTACGAGCATTGCCTAAAATTATGTTCTCCATGACAGGACAAAACATGAGGAAGTTGATCTCACTTCATCAAAGTAAAATTAGATGATGGAAGTGTGTGTAAGACGTACATTCCAACTAAACAACAGACAACAAACATTAATACTGAAGACTTACATAGACCAGCATTTGAAGACATTATTGGCAAGTTGGAAATGATCAACATATGCCTCCCAACGTGAGAGGGAGTGTTGGAAATTAGAAAAGATTGCTTCCATTTATTGGGTATATTATCAAATCCCTAATATCTCTTTATAATTCGTTTTTATTTTCTTTTATTAGGAGAGATTTATTTCCCTATTTAACTGGAATGGGGTGTCTATATATATGTGTAACCTATTGTTAATAGAGGATTCACAATTCGTGTTCATTTTTACTCTTCTAACAAAAACCAACTACAGCATATCCATTCTTCTGTATAACGTATAAGCTGTTGATGAATTTCCTTGCAGCTGATTAAGATCAGTTTTTACACCTCTAGAGTCCTAGAATGATTGACACACCTGGCATGCGCATTCTAAGCTTAGAAGAAAATTAAAGCGATGTCTATACTTACGTGAGATTCTTCGAATTCAAGATGGCCATTGATCTACTGCCTCCATTCTCCAATATCACAAGAGCACAGTCAGTGTACTTCTTTGCAACTGCTCTGTGCAGTACAGATTCACCGTCATCATCCACAGCATTAGGATCAGCTCCAGCAAGTAGTAATTCCTGTTATTTTACCACAAACTTACATGAATGTAGCTATCGTAAACAGGAAGAAGCATCTTAGTATAATATAAGCAAAACATACTTTCATGCAATCTGGTTGGCCATGATCGGCACAAACATGAGCAATAGATGGGCCAAAGCCATCTCTCAATCGTGACCTAACATTAGCATTTCTTTTGACAAGACAATGAACACATTCCGGGGATCCAGTAGCTAATGCAAAAAAGAGAGGAGGATCTCCATCTTTGTCCAAGACATCAACATTTGCCTCTGGATACTCCAAGATTGCCTCAACAAGCTTTGCACAGCCACGTCTACAAGCCAAGTGGAGGGCAGTTTGTCCATCAATATTTTGTACTTCGAATAGAGAAGATATGTAGTTGCTGCCACGTTCTGATGCAGCCTTTACAAGAAGATCTCTGCGCAAGAAGTACAAAGAAAATGAATGAATATCAAAATTTAAATGAAAGCTTGATCACGGAAGATTGGTTGTAGGACCAACCAACCTAACACCTCTGACGTCCCCCGCAGACACAAGTCGATGAAGATGGCTTGGGCTTTGCTGAGTAACATCTAAATCAGGAACAGGGGACAGCTCCATCACATGTGATGCAAAGCTTTTAACAAAGTCACTGTATTTACAGAAATATATAACACTGTGTAAGACAAATGCTGGACATCAATGAGAATTGTGGATTTGGCTCATTCACAAGCAAGCTCACATTGCTTATTAAAAACCATAAATAGCCTACACTTTGACTGCTCAATCAGATGCCATATAAACAGCATAGAAGATACAAGCCATGGATATAATAACTTTAGAGGCTTACTTATCAGGGCTCGAAGGAGGGCTGTGTGGTATTTCCTGCAAATGACGGAGAAATATTGCTAGCATTGCGCTAAAACTAGGCCTTTTAGATGGCTTGAACTGCAAGCACTCTCCAATCATCTTCCACAAATCCCTAGGTATTCCACCACCAACCACACTAGCATACTGTGGGGGCTGATTCTTTGCTTTGACAACCGCTTGATGAATTTCCTCTGAACTTAAACCAGCCCAACTGCACAAGCATAGATTTTGCAGTATGAAATTCTAAGAAAAGAAGTGAGAACATAAGGAAGAAAGGTTCAATAAAGAATGAATTGCTCCACATACGGAACAGAACCAGTGCACATCTCCACCAGTGTACAACCAAAACTCCAGGCATCAGACTCTGCAGATATACCTATTGCATCATCCCTGAACAAATTTAATGACTTCTTCACCGGTTCCCCCCAAGCCTCTGGAGCTGTGTAATGTGGACTGAGCATTGTACATTCCATACAGGAGTGTGTTTTTGAGGAGTCACACTCTGGTTGGGCCTTCCAACAGGAAGGCTTCTTTAGAATTGCAGCAAGTCCGTAATCAGAAACCACTGCATGACCGTCTGGATCAAGAAGAAGATTGGATGGTTTTATATTCATGCAAACAATGCCTGCAGCATGTAGCTCAGCAATCCCTCGCGCAATGTCTGCCCCATATCTACATTTGCCAAAATTTGAAGTCACTATTCACAGCTGTCACGGGCAATTGGTATACAATATGGGAGAACTCCAATCACAGGGAAATTATTTTTAAGCTGACCATATTACATGAATAAGAATTAAGAAAACAAGCAATCATCAAGCCATAGATAAAACTGTTCTTGTGAAATGTTTTCAACACAATTTCATCCAAACAATTCAACCCTTTTTTTATTCATGATTAATTGCAAAAAAAAAACAGTAAAGTACAGAGGCAGCACGTCAGTTAAATGATAAATGTTGGATATTGAATAAACCACTCCGATTAACTCCAGTCTGGATGATCACTGAGGTACCAGTGTCCCTACAAACAGTCATTAACATTGCATTTTCTTTAAATTTTCACCATAATGCAGTTCATCGTACTTATAACCTGTAATATTGGCAGCTATAATACTCATCAAACCAATCTATATAAATTAAACTAATCAAGCACGAAAATTGCTACGCTTCTTTTTTATTCCTAACTACCAAGTTCCAGTAATAAATTTCTTCCCACTAGCTTATCACAAAAACCATAGAAAAAAATACAAAAAAAAAAACAGAGAAAAGAAATGCTACAACCAGAAATTTGATTAGAGAAGTAAAACAGAGTTTTGTTAGTTCAGACTCAGTACATCGTATAGGTGACAACATATCTAAAGGTTTTTTTTTTTTTTTTTTTGGGTGAACTAACATATCTAAAGCTTTAATTTCATAATATCTTTAAAGTAACAATTTTTAATCATATTCATAGTCTATAATACGTTGACACATGGAGGATCATTGTGAAGTGGCAATATATCTTTAGACTGAATTCCAAAATATCTATTCATTTACAAGTTTAAATCATCTTCCTAGTTATAGGTGAAGGTATCAACATTAACCTTCATACTAAACTAATAACCCATATAAATATAAAATAACAAATAAAGAAATAATATATGCATATAAATTTTGTATATCTATTTATTAATAACTTGTATTCATATTCATATTTGTAAAGTGACACAAATCAAAGAACAAAATAAAACCTAAGGACTTGCTCCAAAGTAAGCCTGCCCTCGTTGCGGTGCATCTCAGACTGAAGCGATCCATAACACCTGTCCATGACAATGCACAAACAGTTATCCACCTTCACTGCCCCATGAAACGTGCACACATTCCTACACCACATCGAACCCCGACGCAACAATTCAAGCTTCTCCATCATCCACTCCACCACCTCCCCCACCACCGCAACCTTCTTCACCGCCACCTTATGCCGGCCGCCAATCACCGCCGTCCACATCTCCACGTCAGACCTCCTCCCCTCCCCAATCCGCTTCACCAACCTCAAATCCCCGATCCTCCCCGACCACGACTTCTGCGCCACATGGCTCCGCCGCCGCGCCACGTCCACGTCATCTTCTTCTTCGTCTTCGTCTTCGTCTTCGGTGTAGTCAAAATTGAAGTCGAAAACGGACCTAACTGCTTTAGGCGAGGGCCTGCGAAGGAGGCCGATGACGGCGTAATTCTTAGGGAGAGCTTGAACGGAGTTTCCGACGGTGGAGACGTGGCGGCACCGCGGACACGTCAGCGTGGTGTCCGGCGACGCCGAGAATATTCTAGAAAGGCATTCTTTGCAGAAACCGTGGCCGCATTGGAGCATGAGCGGAACCCGCTCCTCCTCGTTGTACCGCGTTTGGCAAATGGAACAGCACGGAACTCTGGTTTTCATTTTCCAAAATCATCCGAACCGAACCGAACCGAAACTCGAAGTTGAACCGTTGAACCGTAGGAATGGTTCTTTTTTTTTTTTTTTGAAGACTGAGGAAAATGACGATGATGATGATGATGATGTTATAGTTGGAGTTGGTTATGGAGAACTGAAGGTGGTGATGAGAGGTGGAAGTGGCAAGAGTATGAAATATGAATTGAGGAGAGAGGTTGAGGTTACAAGTTACAACAAAGTGATCAGTTGAGGTAATGGGGAGAGGAATTTAGAGAGAGAAAGGGTTTTAGAGAGAGAATGAATAACAGAACCAGAACAATGAGGAACTGGTAAGCTTGAGTTGTTTAAAAGAGGGGTTTTTTTTAATTTTTTTTTTTTTTAATCTTTCTCTTAAAATTTTCAACCATCTCAGATTCTAAGAATGGCTAAACAGATGACTTTGAATTTGAACCCTTTTCTAAGTTTGAAGGGATCATATATATTTTTTTAAGAAATTATTGACGAAAAATCTTTGGAGTTGTTGGGATTTAAATTTCAAAGTTGAAAATAAATAAATATCCTCTAAAACAAAACAGATGTAGTATAATGATATAGGTTAAATTAATATTTGTTATATTATATGAGATAATTTTATTTTTTAATACACATATAATTGTGTGAGATTCATATGTGCCATGTAAAAAGAAAAAAAAAATGAGTTTCATATTTTTATATGTTTTGTAGAAGATAAAATTATTTCTTATTTGAAAATATTAATTCTTAAATTTATATATAGGGTTGCGAAATAAATATTTGATTTTACGCAAAATTATTTACGTTAACGTGTGTTGTCAACTTGTGATGTCATACTATTACAAAATTTCACCTTTTATTTTATGGGTCTTATTGTCATTGTCAAACACTTCTATTGATGTATTAACATATGACTGAATGATAATATAAAATTTTATATTTAAAATTAATTAAAACAAAATTTCTTTACTTAAATTAAGTTGTTTTCTTTCACCAAATAAAAAAATTAAATTATTTAGTTAATCTACAAAGTTTGGTTTTAACTTTTAAATCATTATCACGAAGAAAAACTACAACATTAATGCATTATATAGGGGTGTCAATTCAGTACATCATACAAACATGACATAAGTTTTTTATATTTGGGTTGATTCACATTTATGTATGTTCGTATTGGTAAAAATAACATATAAAAGTTTATGTCATTTGCGTGTTAATATGTAAAAACAACATTGATTTATGATTTTGACCGATGGGTTATCTGTATAACGTCGTGTCATTATTTGGTTAATATTGTTAATTGATGAAAGAGCTACCTCATTTTTTATTTTATTTTTGGTAATTAGAAAGAGCTACCTTTAATACACATGTTATTCTTTGTGTCATATCATATAACCTGCATAACAAGTGAATCGTGTTGAGAATACGTTAATTTAAGGTTAATGAGTTATTTGTATTATCAACCCATAAAATTAATGGATCATATTTTTGTCGGAAATTTTGACCCAAATATTTATTTGTGTCATATTCACATTGAATATATTTATTATATTTATATTCATCTCAAATATTAACATAGTATCAACATGATTCCCTATCACAAATTACACCACCAATTAACAATCAAGTTAGATTTTTTTTTTTACCATCTAACAGGTTGAGTTTTATATAGTTCTAGTTCCGATCTGATATTCGAGATGTCCAACCTAATGATTGGTATATTTATTTTGGATCTATGCGTCCTTTCTCAGGTATCTATGGAAGAGATACCTTAGAAATCAGCATATCATTGTGCACTATAGTAAAAATGGCATAGCCAAAGGGTGGGGTGTGTGCACAGTAACAGCTAAAAGAAAGAAGGTTTAGAATGTGTGTACCTTATTGATCGCATTTGTGAATATTTTTATTATTCTTAGTATCTGAAAGTCGGCCATGTTCTTGGTCCGAGCCTTGTTAGCCTTTGATCTGTGGTGTATAGCTTCAACTATCTTGTTGTGCATAATTCTTACCTCGGACATCCTCCTTTGCTTCCCTACCCAATAGCCTGGATTTTTGAAGTAAAGCATATTGAATTATTAATCTTGTTGGCCAAACTTTCATGACTGAGGTCTCTTTTATAAGTAGAGGAGTTTTCTATTTAACCTCTTTGTCAGGGTTTTATCTCGACCTTCTTGAGCTATGCAATTTTAACTAGAACCAATATATTATTATCGATCCGTGTTCTGAATTTATTCTTTCTTATTTCACTTTTTCTTTTGTGTCGGGTTTCATGAGCCTGGTATCGAGTATGCTATTCTAATATTTCTCTCTCAATCTTTTTTTACTATCTTACCGAGATCTTTACCTGTGAAGGTTGTTGCTTTCCTCATTCAATTTTGATTGTTGTGTTGCTACACTTGCCCCTAATTCAGCCGTCCGGAAATCTACAAGACTAGCTAAAGTATAGCGATATATTTTGGAATGATCATAAAATAAATATAGAAATACATTAACACTGATATAAAATGTTAATAGTTAAAAGTGACAAAATAGACTCGGCCCGGAAAGCTGACCCACCACGCCAAACAAACCGATTTTTTTTTCCCGTGCATCAACACAAGTAATACACTAGTATATTCATAAATATGATTCAAAATAATTATATTTTCGTAATTTCCCCCTCCCACACACACAAAAACGGCGCCTGGTTGAGTCGCCATTTTGCACATATTACATTTATATAAGGAGCCACTTGTTGCGCCTACTAGGAACAGAGTGAATATAATATATCAGAAAAATACTTCTACAGTTATTGCAGATAAGTTATCTGAATTTATCTCTAAAACGACGTCGTTTTGGGATTGAAAGATTAAAAAATTATAATTATAAAGACTATAATAACCCTAAAATAAATTAAAATTACAAAAACACAATGATCTCTGTCCAAAACGACGTCGTATTGGACTTACTGCAGATAACTTATATGCACTGCAGAAAAAGTGAACTCATAAAATTGGTTCAAAATAAGAGTATCTAATCTCCATTAGATTAACATTTTCTCTCTATAATAAATTAGTAGTAAGAATTTTTGGTAATTACAATATCCTCATCTTCAAAATAATTATATTTTCGTAATCCCACACGCACACACACTTTCTTCTTCCTAAAAAAAATAACACTTTTTTTTTTTTCCTAAACAAAATAACACTGAGGCGAGGCGCGCACAGAGAGAGAGACACTGAACACTTTCTTTTTCCTAAAAAAATAACACTGAGGCGAGGCGCACACACACAGAGAGAGAGAGAGACACTGACTGACGTTGAGTACAGAAGTGAGGTGAAGAGAGTGGAGTTCATTTATCCCCTTGAAAGGTAACTTTTCAGAATTTATTCCTCCATTTTGCGCAATGGGTTTGATTTTATTGCCCCCGTCGTGCTTTGTGTTATGTTAAATTTGATTTTGCCCACAAACTGTTTGATGTATGGTCTGAATTATGCAGAGAGCGCGTGTGTCTGCGTGAATGCTGAGTTCTTTTGGTTCCTGTGCAGTATTGCACCCCGTTTTATTTTCATTGACCTGTGAAGACGTGTGGGGTTTATCCCTCCTCTCTGTGTGTGTGTCCTTTTGTGCTTGGTTAATAACTTACATAACTTTTGATGAAGTTTGGATCATGAGACTTTGTTCAAGTGAGCAGTTTTATTCTCCAATTAGGGTGTTTTCCTGCTTCTGGCTCTACATAGGAAAAGCATGTGTGGCCTGAGCTGATCTATGTGAAGTCATTTTGATTTATAATTCCTTATCCTCACTTGTATGGAAAGTTCCCTGTTTTAAGATATGTTGTTTGTTGCTTAATGGAGAGCTGTAAAAAACTTCCTTCACGATGGTGTTTCAGATATAAGCATAAAAATGAAGTGGTAAAACCTGAATCTGGATTGTCTACTAGAAAATTATGTGAGAGTGCTATTATTTTTGTGTGATATTATGTGCTAACTAACAATAAACATGCTTTTTTATTTATTTATTCTGTCTGTCAATTTTCCCCAATCATTTTAGTTATTGAAGGGGGTTTTCTTTCTTTGTTAAGTTTAAACATAAAAGAGAAAAAGAGGAAGAAAAATCAAAATTCTACAACCCCCCCCCCCCCCCCCCCCCCCCCCCCCCCCCCCCCCCGTTTCAATTTCCTGGTTTTCTATCTCCTTCAATTTCTTTTGATTGCTTCTCTCGTTGCCTTCCTTTTCCTTTGGCCAAACATACCCTTTGAGAGAGTTGCTTGACTTTAACTCCATGTGATCCATCTACTCCATCATTATCATTATCTCTGACCTAAACTTCATATACCATCCATCAATATCCTTATACCATTGATCTACAGTTACACATCAAGGTAATGCACTGATTTCCTATTGCTATGCTTGATACTGGAGATGTTAAAGCTCCTTTTGTGGTTAAGTTTCTGAGTTGTGACTTGAAATTCACCAAACCTATACCTTGATATGTTCATTTCTTTTGTTGATGTGAATGTGGTTTCTTGAAGGGCTTGCATAAGTTAAATGCAACTTCTTTTGTAGTTTTTCTGTTCATTCTGTGTCAACGGGTTTTGAGAGAGTAAGAGACTGTATTCAGTCAACATGATTATATTTGGAATCTGTCTTTCCTGGATAATTTTCCTGCATTTGTACTTATTCAAGTTGATTGGGAAAGTAGAATGAAATTTATCTTGTCATTTAACTTTTCAGTCTTTACCCCTGGGTGATCAGTTGTTTGTAGAAATAGATATTACTAGCTGTGTCTACATATATTTGTTAATGGTCTCCGATGCTATGTTTGCATAGAATTTACGAATCTGATAAAAAATCTATTATTCAAGCCAGTGTTTTACCTGTTGCTTACAGGTTGTGAAAGTGAGTGAGTGAGTGATAGAAATGGGTTTAATTGATTTTCAGATACTGGTTTGTGATCAATGGCACTTTTGAGATTTTTTGATCTTTTTTTAGCATATGTACTAAATGTCCATGTCTTCAATTATTTGCTGAAAATCCTACTCTTTGAATGTTTAGATTCTGGTTTGTTTAAAAATAATAGTGAAACTTGGAAAGTTTGGTATGTTTGTGAGAAAAGAGTGCCAATATCATTGAAACTTCAGGACTGATTGGGTTGTGACTTTAGGTCTGATTTGTATTTCAGTTCTTTATAGTTGGTTTACTACATTTTCTTGTGGCATATTATTTTGTTATCTATTTCAATTACTTAGCCTGGTCTATCTTTCTCTCTCTTGGATGTCAGGGCTAGTTTCACATGTTACTTTGAGTTGATGTGGGGCATTACATGACTGGTCTGTGTTTAATTCACAAGTTGTCTACTTTTTGTCATTTTTAATTTCTTTCCCAAATAAAAAGGATTGATTGATATTGGAGAGTTTCTACAATTCCTATAAAAGCTATATTGAGCTTGTTTGGCTGATCGGGAGACAGCTTAGAGTTATGAGCTTGAATAGTGGATTTGGAGCCCCTTCCCTTTTCCCTTTGGTCTAGATCTTTGATATTCTGGTAATGTGGTTGATTTATGCTTTTTGATAGATGTACAAGCATCATTCTAGTGGCTTTTCCTTTTCCGCAATAATCACCTTCTCCATTTTTTGTTCATGCCTGAATTGACCATACCTTACTACTGTTATTCGTCCTCAATTGCTACTAGTGATCTTTCAACACCATGCTTTCCCTAAACACTTAGATCTTGTTATAAAAAAAAAAAAAAAAAAAAAAAACACTTAGATCTGACATTTACTTGGCTTGTCAAAGGTGAACAAAGCACTTATCTTCCACTAAGGATAGCAACATTCTGGATTCATACCTGGGGAGAGAGGAAAAGGGAAGTGATGGGATTGAGAAACCTGGGGCCATTTGGGACTTTTATTAAAGAAGCATGGGAAAAAACATTCTCTATTGCTAAGGTCTTCTGTTGTCTACATATTACCAACACCTATCTGATCACCCCTGTTCAGGTAAACATAATTTCTCTTTGCACTTATCTTAAATTCTATTTCATGATTAACCAGTAACAAGTTCCAATGCTGTAGACCTATGGTCCTAGCATGCTTCCTACAATAGATTTGACAGCAAACGTGTTTTTCGCGGAAAGTATCTCAACTCGATCTGGTAAAGTCACTCGTGGAGATATTATAGTCTTGCGCTCACCTCAAAACCCTAGAAAGTTTATCACCAAACGCGTGGTTGGAATGGAGGGTGATAGCATTACATACATTTCTAGTACCGAGAACAGTGATAAGCATGAGACAGTTTTGGTATGGTTAATTTCTTATAAAAAAATTTCCCCTTTTAGTTATTTTTGATGATTTTGATTATGGGTTTTGCTTTGCTAGTTTTTGAAGTTATTTGTTTATTTTTGGGATAACTGCTTTGTGAAGTGGCTTTGTTTTGGCTTCATCATTTTAAGCATGGACTTGATATTTGCTTGTTTATAGTGTTTGGTCTAGGGAAGTTTGACATTTATTGATTTTTTCCTTTGTGGAATGGATTTGGGAGAATTTTTTTTCTAAGTCTGCCTTCCTTCTATAGATTCCAAAGGGTCACATTTGGGTACAAGGAGATAACATGTATAATACCATAGATTCAAGAAATTTTGGACCTGTTCCCTATGGCCTTATTCAGAGCAGGATATTCTGGAGGGTAAGATTTTGTGTATGTTTCGAGGACACGCACCACCCCCCTTTCCCCCCCTCTTTTCTTCTGTCTCTTTCCTAATCGTTTGATGTTTTGTCTGTAGGTATGGCCACTTACAAAATTTGGACCTTTCTGGAAAAAATGATCTGAAGCTTTCAACCATGAAGTTACGATCTTGTGCAACATAACCAACTTTATGTTTAATTTTGAAAGGCAAAACGCTATCCATTTGGACTCTGTCCAACCTTTCTTTGCGATTTGGAGTTCACTTCCCAGACTTGTGCATTTTAATCACCTTCAAAGTGTTACATTCTTTTCTATTACTTATAGGAACAGTTTACCTTTTAGGGATTAATTATTCTTCTATTGTTCTTAAAAAATGAAGTCACAAGACATGGTAGTGGATGATCACTATTATCTACTCCGATTGGTTTGGAATAATCTGCATAGCTACAACTAAAGAACTGGGCACCTCCATAGAATTTTCTGTTGTTTCAGCATATGCCCGATGCTTGGAGGAAGAGTGTGCTTGTGCCTATTTACAAAAACAAGGGAGATATCCCGAATTGTTTTAACTATAGAGGCATTAAGCTTATAAGCCATACTATGAAGTTGTGGGAGAGAGTTATTGAACATTGTTTGAGGAGAGAGACCAAGGTTTCTGTTAATAAATTTGGGTTTATGCCAAGAAGATGTACCACAGAAGCTATTTTCTTGATGTGTCAATTGATGGAAAGATATCGAGAAAAAAAGAAGGATTTTCATATGGTGTTCATAGATCTTGAGAAAGCATACGATAGGGTCTTAAGAAAAGTTTTATGGTGGACTCTTGAGAAGAAAAAAGTACCATCAAAGTATGTAAATTCAATCAAGGATATGTATAATGGGGCTACTACATGTGTGAAAGTTTGTAATGGAACATCAAGTTATTTTCCTATTACAGTAGATGTACACCAAGGTTTAGTTCTGAGTCCTTATCTCTTTGCCTTAGTGATGGATGAACTAACAAAAGACATTCAAGAGGAAGTGTTGTGGTGTATGCTTTTTGCAGATGATATTGTGCTTATTGATGAGACCAAATACAGTGTTAATAGGAAACATGAATTGTGGAGAAGCACTTTGGAGTCTAAGGTTTCATGTTAAACCGGAGCAAGATTAAGTATATGAAGTGTGAGTTTTCTCTGGTAAGAGATGGAGATCAAGACCCCGTGCATCTACTTGGTCAAGAGGTACCCAAGAAATATACTTTTAGATGCCTGGGATCAATTTTGCAAAAATGTGGTGAGATTGATGAGGATGTAAATCATAGAATCAGAGCAGGATGGATGAAATAGCAGAGTGCATCTAGGTTTTTATGTGACCGTAAAATTTCCCTTAAGTTAAAAGGAAAATTCTATAAGACAGCAGTAAGGCCTGCAATGTTATATGGAGCTGAATGTTGGCCAGCACATAGGCAACACGAGCATAAAATGGGAGTAGCGGAAATGAGGATGTTAAAGTGGATGTGTGGTTATACGAGGATGGATAAGATAAGAAATGAAGATATTCGACGAAAGGTAGAAGTAGTACCGGTAACTGAAAAGATGAGGGAAGATAAATTGAGGTGGTTTGGGCACGTAATGAGACGGCCCCTGGATGCTCCTGTAAAACAAAAGTTTGTTACCAAGAGCTCGACACAAAGAGAGGTAGAGGTAGACCGAAACTTACCTGGGACTCGTCACACTTGAATATCCCAACAATCTTCCCCTCAAGTGTGAAACTCAATATTTGTATGCTCCCCTCAACTGAATACTCAGGCTCAAATACTAAACTCGCCTCTAGCCAATCACCAGGCTAGCTTAAGCCAAACCTGACTTTGATACCACTATCAGGTGAGTTAGGGGGAGCCAATGGCGGGGGACCACCATCAATAGGCTAAGCTACACCGACCATAGTAAGTGGATCCGTCATCATGTCTTAACCCAAACCTTATCAGGTAGGTCCAGAAGAAGCCCGTGTCGGGGAACCACCGCCAATGGGCTAAACTAGACCATCCACATCAAGTGAGTTTGACACCATGACTCAACTCAAAATCTTAAGACATTAGGTTCATGGGTCCCCCCACTTATATACACTTTACTTAACCCATTACCAACTAATGTGGGACTCATCACACTTGAATATCCCAACAAGATTGAAAACAAGGGCCATCTCATTGATGGATATCAGCAAGTAAGTGTTCAGAAAGCCCCTCTTCCTTCTGTCTGTGGAAAATCAGATTTCCTTGACATGCATCAAGTGTGAATCACCATACAGAGTGGGTTGTCCGCATTATAACACATTATAGTCAAAATTTGAAAGAAAATCCCTTGCATATGGATTTATTGCCCTAGGAATCAAATGGCGAAAATACTTTGTTATGCACTAAAATATTATTTTTCTTGAACCCTAGAAATTACATATGGATAGACAAGTGCGCATATTAGGCAATAAAGATCACAATTTGGAAAATTATGATATTTTTGGGCAAATATCCTGCATTCTATCATAAGATATCTGGATACCTGGTTTCAAGTATCCGGATACCAGGGGAAAAACTATTCAGACACTTGGAAGGAAATATCTTGATATTAAGTTTCAGATATCCGAATATTCCTTGACAAAACACCAAATTTTCATTCAAATAACGGGAAGTTGAATGTAATAATGTAATTTTCTTTGTTGTCAGTGTGCTCATACGTTACAGATTTCTTTAAACATCCAAAAAGTTTACTATAGTACATACATTTAGCATTGGTTGGTGAATTTTGTTCCATATTCCTTTACAGCACGTTCCAAGATATCTAGAAATATTTTAGTTGAAACCTTGAGGGACGTCTCATTGTATTTGAGCTCAAATTACATACAGGTCAACTAGTGCAAGAAGTGCACATATAGTAGCTTAAATCTTGGGGTTGTAATGATGAAGACAATAATTAAGAATGTGTAAAAATTCCTTTCAAGAATGATATGTAACTTTGATGTATGGCATTCCATCCTCAAATGTAATATATATCATATGGGTTTTCATATAATTTTGTTATCTTAGTCTATGTGCAATGTGAATTAATTTCAAAATAAAATATTTTTTAAAATTCATAAAAATTAAAATTTCTACCATTATTATCCAATAATTTCTTTCTAATTTTTTAACCATGCAATGATTTATGATGTTGTTGTATGATTCTCCATCCTCAAGCATTATATATATCATATGGGTATTCGTGCAGTTATGTTATCTTAAACCTTGTGCAAATATGGATTCATTTCCAAATAAAATTATTTTCTCTCAAAATTTTAAAATCAAAATTAGTCTTCTATTTATTTAAGAAAATTGTTTTATTTAAACCCTAGCAGCAATGCACGACATTGTTGTGTGGCTCGTCATCTTCAAGTGTTATAAACTTCGCTGGAGCTTACAAATACAGTATAGCTATGCTATTTAAGCCCTATGCAATGATGGGTTCATTTTCAAAAAATAAATTATCTCTTTCAAAAATTAAAATTAACCAACACACAAGTATTTGCTACAGAACGACATAACTTTGAGTTCCTTATTGCACCGAGGGATACGTCGAGTGGAACCTTTCTCGTCAATCCCAAAAATAAATTTTCTTTTCCAATAAGCAATCCTATTTAATTCTTTGGGGTGAAACAAATATTTAAAATCTTATCAATAATTTGCACAATTAATTTAAGGTAATCATTTTTAAAAAAATTGAATTGTATAGGGTGCTAACACTTTCCATACTTGTAATTGACTCTTGTACCTGTTTCTGTTTTCACATACCAGTTTTCTTAAGCAAAATAATTTTTTTTAATGTTTTCCCAAATAAATATTGGTAGTGACTTCATTATTTTTAAAATTTAATTTTCGTCGTCACCTCGCGATCCGGGGTTGACACATGGACTTAAATATGAAAATTGTAATTTCTTGTAATAAATGTCTATATATCTTTATAAAAGTTCATAGGTATAATTTATCCATGTACTCTGTCAATGTTTATGAATGATGGGTTCAATAATTTTAAACTAGGAAGTTTCATGGTATATCCCCACCAATTCATGCATTGACTTATTCATGTAATATATATTCAATAAAGTTTTTTTTTTTTTTTTGTATAGATATTCAATAAAGTTTTAGATTAGTTGTTGACTGCCTAACAATTTTCATCTTTTATCCGAATTTGAGACCGGCCATGTAGGGATTTTGCAACAAAGCACAACATAGGTCAAATTTTCATGCATTAACTTTAACAATAATAAATGATGAAGTTATAATACTCATTATCTTACTCAGACTTTGATGAGTTTTTTATTTTTTATAATTCCAAAGCTTGACAAAGATTGTTCAAATAGAACTATTAGTACATACTCTTTTATTGCTTAGGAATATTTATATAAGTATTGATCTCATCATGGGACTGCAGAACGATCAAGTTCATATTTATTACATAATAATACACCATATAACAACCACATGGGAATTGTATTTGTTTTAGATCTGCTTACACAGCCCAATACATATGAGTTGGCCAATAAAGACCCATTAACAATTTATTCCCATGTCTTCTCATAGTGTGCACCTAAATCTCAATGTAGAGAATCTCTCACTCTTTGTACAGCTTACCCTTTATAAACATTGTGATAATGATGCAAAACCTCACTTATATCATTAGGAGATATTTCAATTGACTAGTATACAGGACACAAACATTTTAAAAACATATGTATGCTATTATATAAATTTTCAATTTTAGTTTGTGGGGCGTAATAGTCCACCATGTATCGTTTAGGTTCGAAGTTTCTCCTAAAATATATTGACTAGAATATTATTCAAATGTATATATTTTTTTTAAAATACTCTATCAGTTCATCGTTTCGTAATTAGTCCGATTCGGAATGAGTCAATATTATTCAAATGGTATTAGATTTCCAAAAGTGAAATTGGGAAGGATCGAACACATGCTCTCATTCTCACGTGCTAAGTTTCTATGCGCCAACTGAATTACCATAATTTGGTTTCAAATGTATATTCTACCACTTGTAAGTGATGGTTCATATAATGAGCAAAATTGACCCATTTAGAGACCTATGTGATGCCGGGATTTCAAGTCGAGGGAAAACAATTGCCAAAGGGGTGACTTAACGAAAACACTTTCAGAACGAGGATTAATTTTACACTGAAAAGGTGTGAAGAAAATAAGGGGAAAAAAATTCCTGTATCCAACAATAGCTTTTGGTCTAGGGAAGTTTGACATTTATTAAATTTTTCCATTGCTGAGTGGATTATAGAGATTTTGGATTTTTTTTATTGTTTTCTGTCTTTTTTTTTTCTTTCTTAAAACTGTTTTCTATAATAATTAATAGAATATGTGTTTTCTGTGTTTTTTTTTTACAAGTTAAAATTCAAAGCACAAAACGAAAAATAATTGATACATGTTTTTTAAATCTGATTCTATAAACTGAAAAACAGTTACATATCGTGTCTCTTAAATTTAAATATTTTTTTATATCTAAAGGCCCTAATATAAATTAAATGGGAAAAGTATTTGTCATTTTAAATGACAGAAAGTTATGTCATTTTAAGAGAGGCACAGAAAATTTGAATTTTAAATTAAAAAAAACCACCTACTTTCTCTCTCACATGATTTTCGTTTTTTTATGTCTATCTCTCTCCTAAAATGACATCACTTATGTCATTTAAAATGACAAACACCAAACCCAAATTAAATTAACACAAATAACATTTTTTTAAGTATCAGATTGTATATATACTCTATTAACTTTATTTGTAATATAAAAATTCTAACCACAAATAATCCGTGTTTAAAAATCCAGCCCGGACATCGACCTGACCGAGGTTAGGAGTCATGGGGTCACCTGGAGGTCATGGGATCACTTCGCTTACCCGATTTTATACATTAAAAAAATATAAATATATATTTTATATGAAAAAATCAAAAAAAAAGTCAAATTACCAATCATTAAAGATTCAAAATATACTTAACATAATTCAACCAATTGCATCCACAAGTCAATATTTACAAGCAAATCAAAGTATCAAACTATCAAAGTATAAAACACATATTACAATGGAGTTAATAAAATGTTATATCATCAAACTTAAGTCCTTCTTGTCCTTCTCATGCACCTACAACAGTATGTGAAATGAGATCCCTTACCCAATAGATAATAGCATAAGAGAGACAACGACACTACAGATTAATAGTGGGACAGAATAATCAGCACAGTGGAGGAGATCATCGGAATAGGGAGACTGGATCTGGATCTGGGAGAGAAGATCGGAAGAGAAGAAGAAGAACGATTCAGATTTCAGATCTAGTTCTAAATCTAGACATTAGCGAGTTTTTGTCTATTTTTTACACACATCAAAGACGTCATCTCATGTATAATTTTAAAAAAAATGCAGTGACCCCTTTGACCCAGGAGTTACGGGTTCAACCGGGAGATTTTGGCTGTTAGAGGGGTCAACGTGCAAGTAGAGGGTCTAACTACTAACCCAAGCCCTCAGAGAGACGGGGTTAGTGACCTAAAGGGGTCGACCCCTGTCACTACAAAAAATCATGTGTTTTGTAGAGGTTATTTACTAGAGTTCAATGAAACCTCCACAAAATATATAAATTTTAGCATTTTTAAAACGCCACTTTGTATTTTTTTTATGTTGTTAATTTATACAGTTAAGTGGCGGGTTTTGACCCCCAAAATTTATATAATTTTTTTTTTAATTTTTGAGTGCTTTGTTAGTCTTATTTGATGACCGCTACAAATTTGTTAAACTGCACTTCCCATCTTCTTTCTTGTCATTCTATCTCCTAAGCTATTTTCCTCATTAGAATCATGGCGTCGATCTGCACTAAGGTATTTTCTTCGTCCTTTTTATAGAGGATGATGACATTTTCATCTACACGTTTTCATTTTTATCTCTGCTACTTGACATTTTTATCAGGGAACTAACGACATGCACCCAAACCCTTGTTAAGCACTCGATTTTGGAAATAAAGCTCGTCGCAAAGCACTTTATCTTCGTATTTGTAGGATCGGTTGGTTCGCTTTTTAGTTCTTAGCATCTCTCTCTCTCTCTTGGAAGTAGAATCCATTTTCCTGCATTTCACGCGAAAAATCTCGTTGCAGGGTTCTCATGAATTAAAATCCTCAATGATTAGCTTTTATGCTTCGATATTCTTTTTCATAATATAATTATGGGGATGAATTTTCTTATGTTGCAGTTGATAACATCATTTTCCAGCAGATACAAATGTATGCGGGTCCCATCATTTATCATTAAAGAAAATAAAAAAACAAAAAACTCAAAAATCAATCTCTCTCTGCAGGAGTTACTGCTCACATTCCTGCGGATGGAGAATAATATTTCCGTATAATTATTGACTTAAATCAGATTGCATGATTTTCCTTTTTTCCGTTTTGGCTTTTTTTCCCCTTTTCTCTTTCCAAGGATTCTGGAACACTCTGTGATCAGTGAAAATGGATTTGGTTTCTGGTTACACGGTAATTTTTTTCCCTTCTCTCTTAACTGTTGCCTCAGTATTTGTGCGGATGTGTACTCGAATTAGTGAAAATAATTGCCTGAATATTGTTTAATTCAATTCTTATTCATCTCAACCTTTACGATTATTGTTCATAATCACTCCACATGATATAGAATATGGATATTAAAATGATTAGTAGTATAGAGTAATATATTGAGAATATGTTGTAATAGTTGAAATCAAAGTGAAAATGGACTGTGATGGCTGTGAAAGAAGAGTTTGGAATTCTGTTTCCAACATGAAAGGTTCATACCTCTTTCTTTTTTACTCTCTCATATTTCTGTCTACAGGAGTTCCTTGTCAACTTGTTCACAAGAACTAAATATGATGATTATTATGTATGTGATAAACAACATGTCCATACATCACCTTGCTTCATTATTTTTCAAGCAAATTATAGAAGAAACCTTCCTATTTTCATCGTCCAATCTAGATAAATCAGTATACTAACCCCCAAAAATAAACCCGAGACACTCCAAACTTCCTAGTTCAAAGTAAATTTTTGGCTTGTAGGAAAGTTGGAAGCTCTTTGAAATATGCTTTTACTTTGAAGCTATGAATAACTTTGACATGATATTTCTTCCTACTTCCTTTTTTGCTAGAGCCATAAAGTGCAGATCAATTTTTTTAATTACTAGTTCTGCACTTTTGAATTTATCTTCTTAACTTAAATGACATAATTTTTTGACAGTTTGGTAATTTGCTCTAGCTATGAGAATGATCAAATTCTCAAAGGGCTCCATTCAAATGTTATTGGTTAGAGAAAATAAAGAACTTATTAATTATAACTTGGACTTAAACATTTTAGAACAATCCAGGTGTGAAGGAACTAGAGGTGGAACAGAAAGCAAAGCAAAGTAACATTGATTGGTTACGTGGATAGAAACAAGGTCTTAAAGAAAGTGAAGAGCACCGGAAAGAGAGCAGAGTTTTGGCCATATATTCAATATAACTTGGTGGCGATGTCTCTGCTATGGTTCCTGGTGGCATCAGGATGGGTACAGGCTCTTCATTGCTTTTATTTTTATTGTGATCTCATTATTCAATTACTTGATCTTGATAGCTCTTGTTGATTTCAGGAACTCCTGCTCTTACTTCTAGGGGATTTGTTGAAGTGGATTTCGTTAAGGTAGCAGAGTTTTTTTGATGCAGCTGTAAATTTGGCTGTGAAGATCAAGGCGGAAAGCAAAAGTTCATAAATCTTCAATGTCCTTCCTTCCCGTGTTTGTCTTTACGACACGGCTGGTATAAATTGTGTTCTTTCTACATTCCCCATTTTCAATTAATACAAAAGTTTTTTTTTTTAAAATAAATTGCAAACAGATATTCATGAAAAAAAAATATAAAAAAATATGTGAACCGTGATCAGTTAAAGGAGCTGTTGAGGAAAGATGGTGAGCGTAGTTGAAATCCGCAAGGCTTAAAGGGGAGAATGTCCAGCTAACATCCTTGCCATTGGGACTGCAAATCCACCAAACTGTGTTAACAGAGCACCTATCCCGATTTCTACTTCAGAATCACTAACAACGAGCACAAGATGGGGCTCAAAGAGAAATTGCAGTGCACGTGTAAGCAATATTTTTGTTTCTCCATTTTATTTTTCTGGTAGATACTTTCGATTTTAATTTAATTCTCTAGTGTGTGTATTTTCTTTTTCTTTTTCTTTCATGTAAAATAAAATAACTGATGTTTCTTCTTTTGGGATAAAAATTTGATATTTACCAGAAATCCTATAAAAGAATATAAATAAACTAGCATATGCGGAATTAGTTTTTTTTTTTTTTTTTAAGGGTAATCTATCCTTTTATATTGAATTATAGTACATTATTTTAAAAGTAACTTAATCTCTTAGATTATTTTCTTCTTTAATAATGATGCGTATTATCCTTGAATTGTATTTTTTAATTTATATGTCTTTACGGTATCAATGTCATTTCTTTCTAACTTTATAACTAATTTCAGGTGACAAGTCTATGATCAAGAGGAGATGGGTGTACTTAACAGGAGATCTTAAAAGAGAACCCCAATGTTTGTACTTATATGGCACCTTCTTTGGATGCAACGCAAGACACGGTGGTGATAGAGGTACCAAGACTAGGAAAAGATGATGCAACCAAGGCCATAAAAGAATGGGGCCAGCCAAAGTCCAAGACTTCCGTTGAGTTGCTGGCTATTAATTTTGGAGGGAATAGTCTCTTGATTTTCTTTGTTTCTATTCTATTCTCTCTCTTTTTCACCCCTTTTCTGCATTGGCAGAAGGATAATGTGCATTTTGATTTTGCCAAATAATGTTTTCTTTCAAGTTTTGAGAATAGTTGTCGAATGAAATTTGAATTAATAAGTATTACACAAGTATCATTCCAGCTCTTTGCGCACGTGCATAATTTTTACTTAGCTTATCAAGTGGTGGGACTTAATTCTCAAATTATGATATATAAACCTTTCGGCTCTTATAATTGGCAATTTAAAGCTATTATAAAATGTGACAAATAGTGAAGGTTTAAACCTTCTAAAATAATAAATAAATTATGGAGGTTTATGCCCTCTAGGAAGTGATAAATATTGTGGGGGTCTTTAAGTGACAAAAAGTTATAGTAACCTTCAAAATACAATATTTGTGGGGGTCTAGAACCTCCAGAAAATATAATATTTGTGGGGGTTTAGAACCTCCAAAAAACAATTTTAACAAATTGTGGCATTGCACATAAAGACCCCACAAAATGTGTTGTGGCGCATGCAAAACTGGAGGTTGATGAAGATGCCACTAATGTCTTTTGTAGGGGTCAAAGACCCCCATAATTTGCAAATATGACCCCCACAAAACACATGATTTTTTGTAGTGTGTAACACCCTGTGTCGACCCAGTTTGTTAACATCAGAATGGTATTAAGCACAACTAATTAATCAAATAAATGTGGAAGCTAATCATCTTAATTCATAATTAATCTCATGTAAAAACGTGAATAAAATTTTTTCATTCTATTAATTTATAATAATTATTTGCATGTCAAGTTAATTGCACTCTATATTACTTGTTCTTCCAATTATCTTATTTTCAATTTACATACATGATTATTTACATATGTCATTAACTTTATCTTACGAGAGAACGTCCTTAAGCTTAATGCCCCTTTTAAAACATACAAGTCTTGATATCTATATTATCAAATTACATTCACACTTGTCATATTTGGCCATACTTAGCACTCCCTTACTTATTTTATAAATTTCACACAACCATTCCTATTTCTTTCATTACCCAGTCGTTAAGTTAAACATGTGAATTCTAGGTACTTCATTTATGCATATTTATACATTTCTTAATACTCACATCATCACATCTCAAAATATTTATACCAATAGTACATACCTAATTGATATTTCCTAGCAATTCATTGTGTAGATTATCCTATACATACCATTATTATAATGATCATCACTTAATGAAACATGTCATAACATCATATGACCAACTACAATAACATAATCTTATTCAAGAAGGCATAGACAACCCCTATGCTCACATCAAATATAAACATATACAATAAGTATCCAACCGGCATTCATATCTCATACAGATACATATAAATATCAAATGAAAGCAATGCATGTGTCATGTCATGCTAAAATCACTACGCGGGCCTAACGCCACGAGATGCATCAACATCAATAATCTTAGTACCTAAAATATATTCCCCAAACGGGGTGAGATGACAATCTCAGTAAACTGGGGTTCTCGAGGGATCACTATGCCCAAAGTTCACTTACAGGTATAGTATAAGTATGAACAATACAAAACAATATAAAGATGCATCATATGTATATCATGTAGGTTCGCTAAAATTCACAAGTCTACTGGCTAGAGAACAAAATAGGCATTACACACGTCTACAACCTACAGACAAAGTATAAGGATTCACCCTATACCCACACTACATGAGTTCTACCCCTTGTATGGAATCACCATACTCAGGAATCCCATCCAGGTGTTGCTTCACACTACCCCACATACATACATATGAATACAATGCACAATATCTCATATTATCATGTATTACCAAATACATAAGATAAACATCTGTGCATAACCATTTTCAGAAAAAACATGTCATGCATATAAACCAACCTCCCATGGAGTTTGGTGGAATAAACAAGGGATTAACCCTAAGAACACGAAGCTTACCTTTATCTGCAATATACTCCAATGTACTCTCAGTATCCAAAGGACCACAATCACAGGCCCTCATAAATCACAATATATTTCAAAGATGTAACGACAATTAGCAAATATACTAGTTTACAACATTCATTTCAATATTATCTTTTAGAGTAAAGCCCCATTTGGGTCCCTAACAAAAAACACGGTTCTTACTTTAGTCCCTTACAAAAAAAAATTAGTCCCGAGGTCCCTAAGAAATTCAAAATGGACCCATTTAGTTGAAATCATTGTCCCTCGTAAATTCAAAAAGACTCACATTAGTCCCTCAAAATGACTAAAATGGGTCCACTTTGAATTTCATAGGGACTAGACGATAATTGTTTTTTGTAAGGGATTAAAGTGAGGGCCGCATTTTTTGTTAACGACCCAAAAGGGGTTGTACTCTATCTTTTACGTAGCCACTCTTTACATAGGGATACCAACTCAAGGTGGGAGGAATTAGATCAACTCCCTAAGGTCCTATACCTTTTAGAACCTCACCCACTAGCACAATAGAGTTTACAAGTCGTTTCCTTGAAATTCATTCCAAAGAAACTACTCTAATTGTAAATATGACAACAAACCTTGTTTACCATTTTTAAAACTGCGATTTCAACTCTTTACCAAAAATTCTGAGATTTTAATATGTAAACTAGACAATTTAAGTTTTCCAACGACATATTCTATGTCTCATTTGGAGTTGTATAACTCCAATTATATTTGTCGCAAAGTGACTGCTGCAAACTGAATTTCCAACAGCAAGTCGCGATCAATCCACTTATCCAATGGATCTGAAATTTTATAAGGTTTTAGCCCTATGTGTTAGCTTCACACAGGTCCAAACCTCACTCAATTCGGACCTCTGTAGCCCGAGATATCGCGATTTTACCAAACTAGTATGTTGTTGTCACAATTGCACTAGGTAATCGATTACCATACAGGAGTAATCGACTACCCTTCATGATAATCGATTACCACTCTAAGGTAATTGATTACCACCAGTGCAGAAACGCAAAAATACAAATTTTTCTGCATAATTCGAGTTCCAATGGCCCTCCAAGGTTTCAACCTTCGATTTACCAACAAACAGAAGTTTAATATACTATATCACATTTAAATTAACAACCTTTAACTTGAATCATCAAAGTTTCCCTTTTTAACAACCTAAAACTTCATATTTTTCATAGAAAATAAAGAGGAAAGAGTAGAGTGTATACCCAATGCTTGAAAACAACAAAAGAAGAGACTTTTGAGGCCTTGCTACAACTTCAAGCTACTGTCCAATAAAGTGCACGAATATAAGCTTCTAAGTTTGGTTCTTTCTCCACAAATGTAGCTCCTTGGTACCCCCAAAGTGTGTAGAAATGGCTCTATCCACACCAACAAGGATGTACAGCCCTCAACCTCTCCAAAATAGAAACTTGAACACACCAAGAATGAGTTTTTCCTCCTCTACAAGATGTTTTCTTTTAAGGTTCTATGGTGTTTAAGTGGAAGAAATAAGAAGAAATATTGCTTCTTTTGGTGTTTTCCATGGAAGAGGGAGGTGATCTTGCTTAGTGAGAAGAATAAAGAATATGACTAAGTGTGGGAGTTAGAAATGTGACCAAGAGTTTAGTGCTCTTTAACTATATATAGGTGCATTTACTTAAAGTAACAATATTAGTTTAATTAGTTTCGCTCTTCGTTTAACTCTAAAATTTTATATTCTTAACCTAGATATTTTTCTAAGAATTATCATATTTTTACATTAATTTTTTGAGACACTTTGCCGGTATGTACTTTCTACTGCGAAATAGCCGGTATTAGTTCCGATTACGCTGTTTATTATTCTCATCCCAAATTTGATATTCTTGACCTAGATATTTTTCTAGAAATATTAATATTTTTATCACTATTTTTCGAGTTACTTCGCCAGTATCCATTTATATTGTGAAATAACGAGCAGTGTTTGCACTTTCATTCTTAAGAGTGGCTGAAAATAATTATTATAATCTTTCTATATTTATCCATTGTCAATTATAGATTTATTTATGAAAATCATATTTAACTTATTAAATTCTTAATTTATCGGTGGGGTAGGGTGATGTTTTAAAATATTACAAATAACAATTTCTTACATGAGAGACAGCTGAGTAGAGAACTGAAGTGAAGAGAGTGGAATTCATTTATCATCTTGAGAGGTATTAGTTATAGGGATATATTTTTCTTATGTTGTAGGAAAAGAATTACCTCATGTTGTAGAAATAAAAGTATAAGTGGGACCCACATGTAAGAGGAGAGAGAGAAAAAAAAGTGGTGGGACCCAACCTTTTTTGTGTGTGTAGGAGAGATGTTTATCTCATGTAAAATGAGATAAACATAACCCTTAGTTATAAGCAACCCTGCATCTGCAGTGAATAGATGGAGAAGAAAACAAACTCTGTATGTTCATCATTGATGATGTAATCTGCACAAAATGAATAGGTACATAAAGGAGAGGGAAAAATGAGTAACAAATTCTGTTACAACCATTTAAATTACGTGACCAGTAAGAATAACAGATAGAGGAACAAAAATGCAAAAAGTGTGAATGCTGAGTTGTTAGTGGCTATGTCATTTAAGTGGTTGTATCAGAATTTGTTATTCCTTTTTCTCCTCCATCTTTTCACTGCAAATGCAGGGTTGCTTATAACTAATAAGAGGTAACTTTTCAGAATTTATTCCTCCATTTTGCACAATTTTGATTTTACCCACAAACTGTTTGATGTATGGTCTGAATCATGCAGAGAGAGTGTGTGTTTGTGTGTGAATGCTGAGTTCTTTCGGTTCCTGTGCAGTATTGCACCCTCTTTATTTTCAATTCCTATAGAAGCTGTTTTGAGCTTGTTTGGCTGAACGGGAGACAGCTTAGAGTTATGAGCTTGAAGAGTTGATTTGGAGACCCTTCCCTTTTCCCTTTGGTATAGATCTTTGATATTCTGGTAATGTGGTTGATTTATGCTTTTTGATAGATGTACAAGCATCACTCTAGTGGCTTTTCCTTTTCCCCAATAATCACCTTCCCCATTTTTTGTTCATGCCTGAATTGACCATACCCTTCTAGTGTTATTCGTCCTCAATTTTGTTGAGATATTCAAGTGTGATGAGTCCCACATTGGTTGGTAATGAGCTAAGTGAAGAGTATATAAGTGAAAGGACCCATGAACCCAATGCCTTAAGGTTTTTGGTTGAGACATGGTGTCGGATCCACTTGCTACGATTGGTGTAGCCTTAGCTCATTGGTGGTGGTTCCCCGCCACGGGCTTCCCCTGGACCCGCTTGACATTGGAGTTTGAGGGAACGAATTTCCCAACAAATTTACCACTAGTAAGTGTGTCTTTCAATGCCATGCTTACATTTACTTGGCTTGTTAAAGGTGAACAAAGCACTTATCTTCCACTAAGGATAACAACATTCTGGATTCATACCTGGGGAGAGAGAGGAAAATGGCAGTGATGGGATTGAGAAACCCGGGGCCATTTGGGACTTTTATTAAAAAAGCATGGGAAAAAACATCTCTGTTGCTAAGTTCTATTGTCTACATGTTACCAGCCCCTGGCCGATCACCCTTGTTAAGGTAAACATGATTACTCCTTGCATTTATCTTAAATTCTATTTCATGATTAACCATTAAAACAAGTTCCAATGCTGTAGACCCATGGTCCTAGCATGCTTCCTACAATAGATTTGATGAACGTGTTTTTGGGGGAAAGGATCCCAACTCGATTTGGTAAAGTTGCTCTTGCTCGTGGAGATATTATAGTCTTGCGCTCACCTCGAAACCCTAGAAAGTTTATCGTCAAACGCTTGGTTGGAATGGAGGGTGATAGCATTACATACAATTCTCGTACCCAGAAGACAAATAAGCATACGACAGTTTTGGTATGGTTAATTTCTTATATAAAAAAATCCCCTTTTTAGTGATTTTTGATCATTTTGATTATGGATTTTGCTTTGCTAGTATTTGAAGTTATTTGTTTATTTTTTGGGATAGCTGCTTTGTGAACTGTCTTTGTTTTGGCTTCATCATTTTAAGCATGGACTTGGTATAGGGAAGTGTGACATTTATTGAATTTTTCCATTGTGGAATGTATTTTGCAGAATTTGTTTTCTAAGTCTGCCTTCCTTCTATAGGTTCCAAAGGGTCACGTTTGGGTACAAGGAGATAACATTTACAATAGTAAAGATTCAACACATTTTGGACCTGTTCCCTATGGCCATATTCAGAGAAGGATATTCTGGAGGGTAAGATTTTGTGTATGCTTTGAGGACGCCCTCCCCTTCTCTCTCTCTTTCTTCTGTGTCTCTTTTTCCTAATCGTTTGATGTTTTGTCTGTAGGTATGGCCACTTGAAAAATTTGGACCTTTCTGGAAAAAACATCTGAAGCTTTCAACCATGTAAGTTATGATCTTGTGCAACATAACCAATTTTATGTTTAATCTGAAAGGCAAAACGCTACCTATTTGGACTCTGTCAAACCCTTTCTTTGCGATGTGGAGTTCACTTCCGAGACTTGTGCATTTTAATCACCTTAGATTCAAAGTGTTACATTCTTTTCTCTTACTTATAGGAACAATTTACCTTTTAGGAATTAAGTATTCATCTATTGTTCTCTAAAAATGAAGTCACAAGTCTTGGCAATGGATGATCACTATTATCTACTCCGATTGGTTTGGAATAATCTACATATCAACTCCTATAGAACTGGGCACCTCCATAGAATTTTCTGTTGTTTGAGCATATCCCTACCCTCATATATCTATGGTTGGTCAATTTGTTTTGCTGGAAGAACGCGTGCAGTCCTACTGAAAACTATTTTCCTTTTGAAGAAGGGTCTTGGACTAAGGATATCTTTACAAAGGGCACATTACTGATATATGAAATTGTGGATTGATGGTTGGACACTTTCGTCCATTACTTTTTCTTATATATATTTATTATGGATTTGATGTTTGTCATTTTAAATGACATAAGTTTTGTCATTTTAAGAAAGAGATAAACACAAGAAATGAAAATAATGAGAGAGAAAGTGAGTGATTTTTTTTTTAATTTAAATTTTAAAAAAAATATTATTTTGTGTCTATCTATCTTTTAAAATGACATAACTTTATCATTTAAAACGACAAACACTTTTCCCATTTCTTATTCAGATAAAACTTTTGATAAACAATAACTGCGGCAAGGAAATATATGTCTGATGTAGAGAAATGGATTATCAAAAATAGAGCACATACGGCATCTTTTTACAAGGCAACTGATTGAATGCAAAAAAAAAATTAAATACATTGGAGAAGAAAAGGACACAGACCGCAGCTTTGCTTAGTTTCTCATCATTTTCATGCATATCTATGTTTCCCTACAACTTATTGACACTGCAAGGCATTATTCACCTGTTTCAAATAATGTCATGCTAAATCAATCAGCACTAATTATATTTTTTTTATGGAATTATTCTAGTTTATAAGGGTTCAAGTGGCTTATTAATATGAATGATTGGAGGATTTATATGTTCATGCAATCTTATCCTTGCATATTTACAAAAAGAATGTTTTCTATATTCAAACCCCACGACCTTTTAGTCTCAAAGGAGCAGTTTTATTACTGCTCTAGACTGTGAAGATACTAATTGGGGATAAATTTATTTGTTTATTTTTTGTTGTGTCCATTGCATGATAATTATTCCAAGAATAAATTCGTAGATATGGTTATAGCCCATTGCTTTTTCAAACTATTTTATGATGATGTGGATGTAAAGAGTATGTTTCAAAGTTTGTGTGAGTTTGCCTTCATGCGGGATTTGCGTTCTGGCTTTTGCACCGTTTAAGTATAATTATAAATGAATGCATTGGTCTCAGTATCCAATCAAAGAGGCAATCAGAAATCTATGGTGGGCACAGAAGCAAATCTGTAGACATGCTGAATGTGCTGGAAAATCGTTGTTAGTATGTTCTTGTGCTGGCACCATCTATGGTCACCATGCAATGCATATCAATTATATTTTGAATGGTTAATGTCACAAGTGAGCTATTATTGGGAGAACTTTTTTTTAGGATTTTAGAAAATTGTCATAATATTAAACTTTGCATTAAAGAATTATGGTAGCAGAAAATTTTCCTTTTATTAAATTTTTTTTTGTACTGGTCCATTATTTTTTACTACAATACTTTTCTCTTCAAATGAGCTTTTGAATTGTAACGTTGGATGATTATTTTGACAACTTTCGAGCATTTGACTAAATTAATCCTAAAACACCAAATATTATGTAATTTTATCAAGTTAGTTGTTGAGATATATAGTCTCACATTGGTTGTATGTGCAACTAATGTGGAGTTTATAAGATTTTGGACACTCTCACCCTTTGAACTAGCTTTTGGGGTTGTGTATCCCAAGGTTCTTTACATTACTTTACCTCTTTAGTTTACTTAATATAAGATGATTCTTTATATGTAAAAAGGCAAAATTTTGGTACACGAGATTTCTGGATTTGTGAGAGGAGGAATCTTATCCTTTTGGATATTCTAAATATGTTTGTTATATTATATAAGATAATTTATCTCATGCAACAAACAAAAAAATATGTGGAATCCATTAAAAAGAAAAAAAAAATTGAGACTCATTCACTTTTTGTATGTTGTATGAGACAAATTGTCACATGTAATATGAAAAATATATTTCCCAATTCTTTATACATAATTCAAACAAAATCTTGTAAAATTTTATATATCTAGACATGAATTCATCTTTTGTTATACATAATTGATTTCTAATACAATATGTTATTTTCTTTTTTCATGGATAATCCAAACACATTGTAGTCTAATAGTCTATTTTCTGCACCTAAATTTAATTTCACCAGCTATCAATGGGATTTGGACCTGATAAGGTATTTTGTGCTATAGTGTATTTTGCTTTGATGAGTCAATATAATATACCTTAGATTAAAAAAAAATTAACTTAATAATGATAACACTTCTTCCTTCGGTAAACATCCAACCAAAAATTTTCCTTTTTGAAACTTCAAAACATTGTCTAAAATATATTTTGAAGCTTGAAATATCGTGTGCTTTTATAGAGAAATGATGTTTATAGAGTTAGATTTTCAAAACTTCAAAACATATTTGTATTTTATTTTGATGAGTCAATATAAATATACCTTAGAAGTTATGTTATTTTCACTTTAATACTTTTGACCATGAGAGCAATCAGAAAGTCGAGTTAAATTTTTTTTGCTATCGCCAAAAAATTGAAAAACAATAAAACACTCAAATTCAAAGGTAAACGCTCAATTCAAAATATATCTGGATTTAAACCATAAACTTCAAAAGGTCATCATGGGTGGATACCTAGCTTTATCAGGGAAATAGTTTTTGTGAACCCGAATCTCCATCCATCCAGTAGACAAACCAATCAAAACCAGAGAGAGAATATAATCTGTCTTGGAAAGAGAGAAAAATATTTTTGTAAGACAAATATCATCTATTGAGTGGAAGGACCACGTGGTCCGGATGTACTAAAAATATTCTCCTTTGTCAATTATCCCACCATTTACTTTTCCTTGTGTCTTATCTACCAAAACGATATCATAAAAAATGTAAAAATAACGCATAAGAGCACCACATTTTGAATGAGCCGTAAATGATACAACAACTCAGGGAATAGTTTTTGGACGAAATCATTGAGTTTGAATGATGTAGCAATTCCACTTCATCCAAACAACAAACTCAACAAATGCAACAGTTCACTTTGCCTTATTGAATTAGAATATGGCCATTCAAACCCATTTTCCCTCGAAAATAATATCGTGCAATTGTGTTTTAAGAGAAATATCACATTGAATGTGTTTTTAAGAGGGGTAAGGTGGATTTGACCAACAAAAAACTGTGGGAAGAGTTACTATTTTTCTCGAGATAAATGAGTTTAATTTTAACCCCTTATTGACTTAAAAAGTTTGCATTATCAATTTTATTTGTAACCTTTATTTTAAAAAAAAAACAAAAACAAATGAAGTTGTATTTGTATTCTTTTTTCACTTGAAAAAGTTCAAATAAAAGTCCTTTTAATCAGTAATTTTTTATTTTTAAAATAAATGACGTCAGATAATCCATTGATAACGAAATAATTATAAATATAACTTATTTAAAAGTGCCATTATATTGTTGCTAAACAAACAAAATATTAATGACTACATAAATATAATCTGCTAAATAACATTCCAAAATTTGTGTTATTAACCCTTTGGCCTCATGGTAACAAACATCATAACTAATAAAATAAAAGTAATAATATTCTAGAAAGCATGAACAGCATCATGCAATGGCTGAATCATGTCTAAAAAGCAGCTAAAATAACTGACTTGATGCCAACATATCATATCCTAAACTCTTAATTGATTGTCAGCTTCAATTACCTTATATCACCACTTAAATCTCTGCACCACCCTCCATGTTTAGTACTGAACATAACATACACAAATTTAGAACTAACTAGAAGAGTAATCATAAACACAAGATGCTGATCAACCACAAAGCACAGCAGCCTGCACAAATGTAGCAACTCCAAACCGGGTAGGTTGAGACTGAGAGACTCATCTTTTATGCATTTGAAATTGCCAGAATAGTCCTTAACATATAATGACTTGATTAAATGACACTTGGCTTATACCAGACAAATTTCAGGCCCCAGCAAATTACAAGGAGAAATGAAGCAGTGAATCCTCTGCAAAACATATCAATAACACCAAATCTCAACCTTGAGTAATTTCTTTCTCCTTTGCCTTGCATACATCTTCTGCAGTCTTGATAAATTTTTTTGTCAAATCATCAACCTGTAGGCAGGAAATATCATAAATCAAACTACCAAAGCTATGGAATCTGGTTATCTTATCAGCCGCAAAAAGCATATATAACTTACTTCTTTCTCCAATCTTTTTATGTCATCCTTGGGGAGACTTGAATATAATTTCTTAATTGTATCCATTGCCTGTAAAATTAACAACATCTTTAATCACAGTTTGCAGAAAAATATGTTACACCATTAGAAAAAAAAAGATAATGGCAAGAGGACTACCCTTTTAATTTGGAAATAGATAGACAGCCCAAAACCTTAATCCCAGGCCCTATCCTATTTTGTGCATTTTTTTTTTCAGTTTTGAAATGTTATATCTTATCTAATAGAAAACCACCCTTGGCATTAAACCCTGACTAGCGAGGGTAGGGGTGAGAGCAATCCCTGTACACAGCCTTAACTTTGCATATCTGCAAAGGCTATTCCTAGATTCAAACCAGTGACTTTTCAATCACAAAAGAGTGGTCGTATCTTCTCTAATAATAATAATAATAATAATAATAATAATAATAATAATCATGCATCATAAATCAGGAAATAAACAGGTTGGGCTTCAAGGGAGAATGGACTGAAAAGATAAGCACAAAGTAAATATTACAAAACTCAGCAGAATGCAGCAAATGAAAAAATTGTGCTAGCTAATGCTTCAACATGGCTGAAAAGATACACAGAAAGGGAGAAGTCTTAATTCTTTCAGCAACTATCCATTCCTTAATCCTGTAAGTTAATAAAAGGCAAATCTACCAAAAAAACGTCAAGAAATATCAAAAACCACACCATACCTTTTGCCGAGCTCTTCTAATACTTTGCCGGGTATCTTCACAAGATTTAGTAACAACCTTGCTCATGGCCTGAAATAAATGTCAAACAATAGAATATAGCAGCATGCTACCTGCTTAAGAGTGTTTAAGTGAAAACCATAAACAAATTGTGTGTAAGGAGCTTACCTGAATATGCTCTTTGGTCAATCTGGTCATTTCATGGTGGAGAAGTAAAATTAGTAAATTGATTAAAGTCAAGTTCTTTAATATCCACTATATATCCAAACAAACTTCACTCCAACAGGCATGAGTAACTAAATGTAAATAGAATAAGTGCTTACGGTGGAATAACAGCAATCAATCTCTCACCATCTGCTTTAGGATTTAACCCCAATGGAGATGAAACAATGGCATTCTCTAATTGTTTAAGTGTCTGCAGAAGTCAGTCATATCATATGCAAAAGTAATACTAGTTTAGTACTTAGCATTTTACGAAAAACAAACTCCATCTCCTAAGATAAAGTACCTCTGGATCATAAGGATTAACAGATAAGGTTTTTGCGTCTATGACTGAAACAACAGCAATCCGATTCAAAGGCATCTTCACACCACCAGTTTCAACAATAATATGATCAAGCATTCCTGTATAGACATTCCCATCATTAGTGTGTTGAGTATTAATTATCAGATACACAGATGATTCATAAACAATTATGACAGACATAATATACCTGAAGATGCCCTTCCTGTTCGTAGTTTGCTTAGTTCTGCTGATAATGCAGCCATTGCAGCCTCCATTTGTGAGACAGCATTTGCCTTAATGTTAGGCCCAACATCTGGTGGAACTTCAATTGTACTGACACCCACTTCATCTTCTAAAATGTACAAACCAATGACCATTAAAATCAAAGAACAATACTAATCAGTATTTGCACACACTGATTATTCAACAAAGAAAATGTTCACGCAAGCTATCAAGTATTAACATGTTTTAATCAGAAAAATCACCTGCCAAGTATCAACATAATCCGAAAAAGAACTGACCAGCATAAGAAAAATGATTTGTCAGCAGAGATGTAAAGACATACTTGACTTTCGCCCTTTGGCAAAGGCTCTGCGACTTTCTATGATAAAATTAGGTGTCACTGGAAGAGTAAGCACTCTATTGCTATCAGACATACAAATTTTAGTGGGAGAGACGTCACAAACATGAAGAGCAGAGCTTCTGAGCCAAAACATGTTCCGCCATGAGAAAGCTCGTCTAACATAGCCAGACATCACCCTTGTTTGATTCTTATTTTGGCCTGCCGATAACTAATAACATGAGTACATGAATCTATACAAATATTCTAACTCCAAAGATGAAAATTTCAGCCAGTAAAGTTGATATCAGCATCTTATATCCTATAACATTATAATGTCTCTCTTATCAAGAAAAAGGAATACGTGAGTGAACCTGGCCATGCATTATAGTCATAACATCTCACTTGGTACTTCAATAAGACTTTATAGTAGAATCATTTCTCAGCAATGAATCCCATGATACATACCAAAATTATTGCCTTAAAAAAATCAAAAATTTCTACACATAGATGAAGACAGCACTAACTTTGAGTTCTGATTCTGTACACAAGCCAAATCCCCTCTACAGCTTCAGGCTTATTTTTACGCTAGAGGATTTATCGAGAGCCATAAATATGGGCCAACCCACCCCAGCCCACAAAAGTCAGGGCCAAAAAGGCCACAAGGCCATGTGGAATATGGCCATCCAACTAAATTAAAAAAAAAAAAAGGAAAAGTTCAAAAAACCCACATTTAACACCATTAGTAATTGAACTAACTTGCCTATTTTATCCCTGTTTTGCCTACATCAAAAGCACTAATCTATCATTCAAATTTTGGTCAAAACCATTAAATCATCAAAGGCAGTTTGTTGTTGGTGACAATTAAATGTAAAAGAATACGTTGTGTATTGATCTGTGTCAGGGAGTTACAATATATAGAGACCCTAATAGGCTTAAGTGTAAGGCCCAAACCTAATCCAAATCTAATCCTAATACAGTCAAAATACAGTCAGACTATTTACGGATAAGACAGAATCCAATCATATCTAATCAAATCTAATCATATCATATCTAATATTCTAACACTCCCCCTCAAGCTGGTGCGTATATATTATGAGCACCAAGCTTGTTACAAATGTATTCAACCCGAGGACCTCTAAGAGCTTTAGTGAAAACATCTGCTAGTTGATTAGACGAGTTGACAAAAGCTGTCTCGATTTCTCCTGACTGAATCTTTTCCCGAATGAAGTGACAATCAATCTCTATATGTTTGGTCCTCTCATGAAAAACAGGATTAGAGGATATATGTAGCGCAGCTTGATTATCACAGATGAGTGTCATGGGTTGTTTTTGTTCACAAAGATGAAGCTCCTGAATCAACTGCTTTAACCAGATCAACTCACAAGTAGTATTTGCCATTGCACGATACTCAGCTTCTGCACTAGATCGGGAAACAACAGGTTGTTTCTTGCTTTTCCATGAGATTAAGTTTCCTCCGAAGAAGACACAATAACCAGAAGTAGAGCGTCTGTCCGAGGGTGATCCTGCCCAATCGGCATCTGAGTAACCACAAATTTCTGTATTTCCCTGATCCGAATACAACAAACCTTTTCCTGGTGCTCCTTTGATGTATCGGAGGATCCTCACAGCAGCATCCCAATGTGAATCACAAGGGGAATCAAGGAACTGACTGGTCGTACTGACAGCGAAAGAAATATTTGGCCTAGTCACAGTAAGATAATTGAGCTTCCCAATCAGCCTTCGATAACGTCCAGGATCAGATAACGGCTCCCCCTGTCTGGGCAATAACTTAACATTAGGATCCATGGGTGTATCAACTGGTTTACACCCCAACATACCAGTCTCCTCTAGGATATCCAAGGCATACTTCCTTTGACAGATAGAAATGCCCTGTCTAGATTGCGCCACCTCAATTCCCAAGAAGTAACGCAGCTTCCCAAGGTCCTTTGTTTGAAATGCACTGAATAAATGTTGTTTTAACTGATGGATTCCGTCTTGATCACTTCCGGTGAGGATGATGTCATCAACATAGACTAACAAATAGATGCACTTGTTAGGAGATGTAATCCTATAGAATACAGAATGGTCAACTTTACTGCGAATTAGGCCAAACGCCTGTACAGCAGAACTGAAGCGACTGAACCATGCTCGAGGAGACTGCTTGAGACCATATAAGGATTTTCGAAGACGACATACCTTCCCAGACTCCCCCTGAGCAACAAAACCAGGTGGTTGCTCCATGTAAACTTCTTCTTGTAAATCACCATGAAGAAAGGCATTTTTGATGTCAAGTTGAAGGAGTGGCCAGTGACGAACAGCAGCAAGGGCAAGAAATAGGCGGACGGACGCCATCTTAGCGACTGGAGAGAATGTATCGCTATAATCAAGGCCAAAGATTTGAGTAAAACCCTTGGCAACTAGGCGTGCCTTGAGACGATCAACATGGCCATCAGGTCCAACTTTCACAATAAACACCCAGCGACAACCAACTATAGACTTCTCTGGAGGAGCAGAAACAAGGTCCCAAGTGCCATTGGTATGAAGTGCGGTCATCTCATCAAGCATCGCTTGGCGCCATCCTGGATGGGAAAGTGCTTCACCTGTGGTCTTAGGAATAGAAACAGAAGAAAGACTAGAAACAAAGGTGAAATGAGGAGAAGAAAGGCGATCATAGCTCAAGAAGGTATAAAGAGGATAAGGGTTACGAGTAGTACGTGTACCTTTTCTTTGAGCAATGGGAAGAGCCTCTGGAGAAGGATCCGGAGGGGAAGAATCAACTGCAGAGGGCAATGAGTCAGCAGGGGTCGAGTCGACTGGAGGTACTGTCTTACGACGCTGATAAGTGAGAAGTGGACGGTCCTTAGGTACTGGAGCAATAGGTGATTGCTTATCTGGAGTAGAAGCACCTGCATCTGGCAAAGACAAGTCAAGAAAAGGAACAGGAAGAACATGATCAACCTGTGACAATGGAGATGGGATAGAATTAAAGGGTTGTTGATCAAAAAAGGTGACATCCGCGGAAACTAAGTAACGCTTGAGGTCAGGAGAGTAACAGCGATAACCCTTTTGAAGACGAGAATAACCAAGAAAAATGCATTTAAAGGCTTTGGATGTTAACTTATCCTTACCAGGAGTGAGATCATGAACAAAACAGGTACAACCAAAAACATGTGGGGATAGAGGAAAGAGAGGAACATCTGGAAACAATAAGTTATGAGGAATATCATTATTAAGCACAGATGAAGGCATGCGGTTGATGAGAAAGCAAGAAGCAAGGACTGCATCAGCCCAGAAGTGAAGAGGAACATGCATGTGAATAAGAATTGTCCTGGCAATCTCAATGAGATGTCTATTCTTACGTTCAGCTACTCCATTTTGTTGTGGAGTGTGAGGACAAGTGGTTTGGTGTAAAGTACCCTGTGTGGCTAAGAAGTGAGAAAAGTCAACAGAAACATACTCCTTAGCATTATCACTACGTAAAATACGAATAGAAGCACCAAATTGAGTATGAATTTCAGCAGAAAACTTTTGATAAATAGAAAACAACTCAGAACGGTTTTTCATTAAATAAATCCAAGTACAACGGGAGAAATCATCAATAAAGGTGACAAAATACCGAAAACCTAAAATAGACACACTACAACTAGGACCCCAAACATCTGAATGAATAATTGAAAAAGGAGCATCAGCTCGTTTATTGACTCGATTAGCAAAGGAGGAGCGTATGTGCTTTCCTTGCTGACATGACTGACAATCTAAAGTTTGAAGACCGGATAAAAGAGGAACCATCTTCTGCAATTTCGCAAGACTAGGATGCCCGAGACGACTGTGGATGAGCTGTGGAGATTCTGTGAGAGAACAAGCAACTGAAGGACTCGACACATCAAGGTAGAACAGACCCCGTGACTCACGGCCCACTCCAATCATCTTCCCCGTACCCGGGTCCTGCACAGAAACAGAATGGTTTGAGAATGTGACAATACAATTAAGAGAATTGATCAATTTACTAACCGATATTAAATTATAAGGGATGTGAGGAATGTAATAGACAGATGTCAAGGTCAATGAGGAGGTTGGACAGATTGGTCCAATCCCATGAACGGGGGCCTTAGTTCCATCAGCAAGAGTAAAAGAGGGTAAATTATTAGAATATGTAAGGGAAGAAAAGAGTTCCTTATTACCACAGAGGTGATCAGTAGCACCTGAGTCAAATATCCAAGGACCAAGTGATGCAGAATGAGAAACACAAGCAACAGGATTACCAGTTTCTGAAGTAGAGGCCTGAGATTGAGGAGAGGACTTCCTGAGAAGGGCCTGGAATGCTGCATATTCTTCAGAGGAGAGAGAGACTGAACCATTTGAAGCAGTATCCGATTGAGCTACATTAGCAGCAAAAGAAGGTCGCATGTGAGGATACTTGGTGTAGCAGCGTTCCTCATAATGACCAAGTTGCTGACAGTAATGACAACGAGGTCGCTGACCACGTCCGACTGGACCTCCTCGGCCTCCTAGGCCACGACCTCCTGGGCTACGTCCTCCTGGGCCCCGGCCTCCTGGGCCTCTACCACGACCACGTCCACCTCCAATATGCCCGCGAAAATCAGTATGGGAAACTAGAGCAGTAGAATCAACAGCAGAAGACGATGCAGGAGCAGATTTCTTATTCAAATTCAGAAGACGCTGATACGTCATGGATAGATCAGGCTCCCCACTAGTCAAGATAGTATCACGAACATTATCATATTCTTCGGGAAGGCCAGAAAGTGTGGCAACCATAAAGAGACGTTCCACCTGTTTCCGATATGCAGTAGCATCAGTAGGGTAAGGCAGCATATCCAAATATGCCTGCATCAAAGAGCGACTCTTGCCAATATATGTCTCCATCTGAATGTCGGATGATTTGCTCAATTCCATAAACTGAGAGATGATGAAATAGAGCTGCTGAACATCATTAGTGTAGAGGTTTTTTGCTTCCTCCCACACTTCAGTGCAAGTTTGAAATGAATAAAAGATATCCAAGACAATCGGATCAATGGATTGCCAGAGGATACTCAGAAGCTGGTTGTCAATCTTTTCCCAATCAGACTTGTCCTCCTTAGGGACATCAGTAGACTTAGTTGTGAGATGGTTCCCATATCCTTGTCCAAAGAACCAAACTCGAACAGAGGTGGCCCAGTTCTTGTAATTAACAGATCCCTTCAATTTTGAAGAGGTAATGGACCCAATATTGGTAGAGATGATATTGGGAGAATTTCTCAAAGGAGGAGATGGAGACTTGACCTCCGAATGAATTGGAGGGTTTGCTGCCATAGTATCAAATCACAAAGATACAAACCGAATAAAGAGAAACGAACCTGATCACCAATCAAGAAGAGGTGCGCACAAAAAGTCAGACCCACAAAGAACCAACCACAGATCCAGAAAGAGGAGGAGAAGACGAGCTTCTCTGTCCAAGACCGGCCGGAAAAAGCCGCCGGAATAGTGCTCACGCGCCGGCAGAAGGTGGCGCGTGAAGCCCACGCGCAGAGAAGACTGGAGGCGCGTGACAACTCCGATGGTGGCCGAACTTCCACAGAGCAGGTCGCCGGGAGGAGAAGGTTCTGTTCGCGTTCGTTCCAGACTGAAAACTCGCCGGAAAAGTACTCCGGCAGCCTGAACAGTGGCTAACGGTGGCTGATGGTGCTCCGGTGACTGTTTGGGGATGTGGACACGTGCAGAAGATGCCTGGAGAGGACTTACAGCCCTTGATGTCTTACCGGAAGGACGCACGGCAAAGAAAAGATGACTCCTAAGCAGTGGGCTTAGGTTTTAAAGCGAAGAACAAGATTTCTAAGCGGAAGCGAGGGTTCCCAGAACGAAATAGCTCTGGTACCAAGTTAAATGTAAAAGAATACGTTGTGTATTGATCTGTGTCAGGGAGTTGCAATATATAGAGACCCTAATGGGCTTAAGTGTAAGGCCCAAACCTAATCCAAATCTAATCCTAATACAGTCAGAATACAGTCAGACTATTTACGGATAAGACAGAATCCAATCATATCTAATCAAATCTAATCATATCATATCTATAGAAAGTTTTAATGATGGAACCAGTTTTTCCATTAAAACTAAAAGAAAAAAAACGTACAATAAATAGACACCAGAAATATTCCAGTGCAACAAATCCCTATAATCAGGGAAAGAGATAAAACTAGAAAACTGAATCCTATTTTAACTAAACAGGAAAAATATCAGAAACAAACTAATCCTAGGAATTTAAATAACAAATAACGAAACAAACTCCTAAGATTAAGGAGGAAAAATAAAACATTCTAGATGCTGAAAACTAGGGATTGCAACACTCCCCCTCAAGCTGGGTGGTAGATGTCCAGCATTCCCAGCTTGGAAATTAGTCCTTCAAATTTAATTCTTGATAAAGACTTGGTTAAGATATCAGCAATCTGGGACCCTGTGGAAATGTGACTTAGATCAATAATATTTGCATCAATTTTTTCCTTGATGAAATTTCTATCAAGTTCAACATGCTTGGTACGGTCATGATGGATTGGATTATTGACAATTCCAATGGTGGCCATGTTATCACAGAAAATCTTCATAGGATCCTTGTATTCGAGGTGTAGCTCCTTTAGGACTCTTAAAATCCACATTCCCTCACAAGTGCCTAAGGACAATGCCCTGTATTCGGCTTCAGCACTGCTTCTGGCTACCACAGACTGTTTTTTACTCCTCCAAGTGACCAAATTTCCCCACACATATGAGCAATAGCCTGTGGTTGATCTTCGATCGATAATGGATCCTGCCCAATCAGCGTCCGTGTAAATCACAATATCACGGCTGGAATTTTTCTTGAAGAACAATCCTTTACCAGGAGTCATCTTTAAGTATCGTAGGATTCTGTAGACGGCTTCCAAGTGCTCTTCATTTGGGCTGTTCATAAATTGACTGACCACACTCACAGGGAAACTAATATCAGGCCTAGTGTGGGCTAAATAAATGAGTTTTCCAACTAGTCTTTGATATCTCTCAGTGTCTACCGAAGCACATTCTTGTTTGAGTCCTATCTTGTAGTTCGCCTCCATTGGTGTATCAGAAGGTTTACATCCCAACATCCCTGTTTCATTCAGCAGATCAAGAGTATATTTTCTTTGAGAAACTGAAATTCCTTCCTTAGTTCTTGCCACTTCCATTCCAAGAAAATATCGTAATTTTCCAAGGTCCTTGACCTCAAATTTGTGAGCTAACGTCTCCTTTAATTGCTTTATCTCATCCTCCCAATTACCAGTAATCACAATATCATCAACATAGACAATTAATATTGTAATTTTCTGATGAGGTGCAGTTTTAACAAACATAGTATGATCAGTTTGACATTGGGAGTACCCTTGATTTTTGACAACTGCAGTAAACTTATCAAACCAAGCCCTTGGAGATTGCTTCAAACCATAAAGGGATTTTAATAATCTACATACCTTTCGAGATCCTTGACCATCTTCCACTCCTTGGGGAATTTCCATGTAAACCTCTTCTTCTAAGTCACCATTTAAGAATGCATTCTTCACATCCATTTGCCAAAGGGGCCAATCTAGGCAAGCAGCAATGGACAAAAGAATTTTAATTGAATTAAATTTTGCTACTGGAGCAAAGGTTTCCTGGTAATCAATGCCCTGTGTCTGAGTGAATCCTTTGGCCACAAGTCTTGCTTTATGGCGATTAATACTCCCATCTTCATTATATTTGATGGTAAAAATCCACTTACAGCCAACCACTGATTTTCCTTGTGGTAAGGTAACTATCTCCCAAGTGCCATTTTTTTTGAGTGCATGCAATTCATCCTGGATAGCAGAACACCATTCAGTAGTCTTAGATGCCTCAAAGTAGGATGTAGGAATGGTTTCCTTGTCAATGTTCTTGACTAGATGCTGCATCCTGGAGGAAAGATTAGCATAGGATATAAAATTACAGATGGAATGACTTGTACATGTCCTTACCCCCTTACGAAGTGCAATTGGCATGTGCAGAGCATCATCAGAACTTGGCAGCAAGGATTCAGTTTGGTCAAGTGCAGGACTAATGGTTTCTTCAGTTGGACCAGGAGCCAAGGTAATCTGTTTGTCAACATGTTCAAGCATCTCAGAAGCTGTTCTGTATTTGGGCCGTCGAGTGTAGACTTGCAGGGGCTGCTGTTCAGGCGGTTTCTGGAGCGGGCCGGAAGAGGATAAGCCATTAGATGAAGTGTCATTTTCCTGAGATTCACCTAAGACCGGTGTAGGGGCTGTTGAAGCAGAGTTTTCTGGAGTATTAGTCACAAACAACCATTCCTTGGAATTAGGGATCTCCCCCTGAATGGCGGTTTGGGAAAAATAAGGCTGATGTTCAAAAAAGGTGACATCTTTAGTAATGTAGAATCGATGTGTGGCTGGACTGAAGCATTTATACCCCTTCTGAGTAGGGGAATAGCCAAGAAAGATGCCCTTAAGAGCCCGAGGATCCAATTTACCACCTTGAGAGTTATGAATGAACACGGTGCAACCAAAAATTTTTGGTGGGAGATTTGGGGTTAAGGTCAATGAAGGGAATGCAGTGAGGAGTGTTTGGTAAGGTGAGGAGAAGTGTAATACCCGAGATGGCATGCGGTTGATAAGGTAAGTGGCTGTAAGAATAGCTTCCCCCCAATAATTTTTGGATGTATTTGAGGCAAAGAGTAGGCTACGAGCAACTTCAAGTAAATGGCGATTTTTTCTCTCAGATACACCATTTTGTTGTGGGGTATTGACACAAGAGCTCTGGTGGATGATGCCATGGTCTTTTAGGTAAGCTGAAAGGTCCAAGTTAAAATAATCACGTGCATTGTCAGATCTAAGGGTAAGGATTTGGGTTTGAAATTGGGCAAGGATCATTTTGTGAAAGACTTTAAAGGTGGATGTGACTTCAGATTTATTGGCTAATAGGTACACCCATGTCATTCGAGTATGATCATCAATAAATGTGACAAACCAACGAGCACCCGTAAGGCTTTTAACAGTTGCAGGTCCCCACACATCACTGTGGATAATGGCAAATGGTTTAGAAGGAACATGCATTTGTAAGGGATAATGAGATCGAGTTTGTTTTGCAAGTTGACATATATCACATGAAGGAAAATTCGAATTCTCATTAAATAAAGAAGGGTACATCTTTTTCATATATTGAAAGTTTGGATGCCCTAATCTAAAATGCCATAAAAGAGCCTTATTCAAATTGCTAGTTGCTGCAAATGTGCTGTCTTGAGTCTTCATAACCGCGGCTGTGTAAAGTTGATATAAACCATTAGAGACCCTAGCACTGCCAATCGTCCTCCCCGATGCCAAATCCTGAAAAATACAATCAACGTGGGTAAATTTGACTGTGCACTTTAAATCCTTGGTCAATTTGGTAATAGAAATTAAATTGCAGGTAAGAGATGGAACGTAGAGAACTCCAGTTAAAGATATGGTTGACGATAGGTGAACAACACCAATTCCGTGAACCTTGGCTAAGCCTCCATTTGCTGTTTTTACTGATTTTGCCTTGAAAATGGGAAAGTATTCAGAAAGAAGAGAGGAATTACCAGTCATATGATCTGTAGCCCCAGAATCTACCATCCAGGAATCACATTTATCAAGATCGGATTGGAGAGCTGTATGGAATGTACCTGATTGATGACTATCAGATGAGGGATTAGATTTGTCCTTATTGCAATCTTGCAGCATGCGTTGTATGGCTATCACTTGTTCCCTTGTAAATGTATGGCCTTCGGATTTTGCTTGCGGAACATCTTCTACAACTGCAGCAACATGATTAAAGTCTCTGTTTTGTCTTGGCTTCCAATCAGCTGGCTTGCCATGGATTTTCCAGCATGTATCCCGAATATGCCCAGTTCTGTTGCAATGGTCACACCAGAGCTTACCATTTCGCCTAGGTCTGGAGTCTGCATTGTTGGGTCTAGAGACAAAGGCTGCTGCTTCCAAAGGTGCATCAACTTTTGGGATGCTATTGGTCAAAACTTTGCGGCTTTCTTCCCACTTTAATTCAGAAAAAACTTCTCGCAAGGATGGCAGAGGGCGAGTGGCCATGATGCGGCTGCGAGCTCCATCATAGATTGGATTGAGTCCCAAAAGAAGGTTGTAGGTGCGGTCTTGTTCAACAATTTTCTTATACTGAAGAGTATCGGCTGGAGTAGTCCATTCATGTTGATCATAAAGATCCAATTGTTGCCAGAATTTTAGGAGTGAATTATAATAGCTGGTGACATCCTTGTCCTCCTGTTTGAGATCACGAAGAATCCCCTTGATGTGAAACAAGGCAGCTGTGTTATCTTCCTTAGAGAAGGCTTCCTTCACGCCATCCCAAATTTCCTTGGCTGTGGAGCACAACATGTATGTTTCAGCTATTTCAGGCACCATGGAATTCAGCAACCAAGACATCACAAGGTTATTTTCAATGGACCACTTCTTGTATTGTGGATGACTAGTTTCCAGAGGAGCAGCATCACCCGTACCGGTGAGATGATCTCCCTTGCCACGGCCTCCAATGAACATACGAACGCTGCGTGACCACAACAAATAATTGTCTCCATTGAATCGATGACCAGTGATGACTAATGCTGGACTATCGTTGGTAATGACAGCTGCTGAGTTGTTGTTGGTTTGGTTTGATGCTGAAACATTGAGTGGGGTTGTTGTTGGAGTGGTATTTGTACCGGTGGTATTGGAAGAAGTAGTTTGGTAGGCTCTCATGGTGCCAAAGAGTGGCACATTGGTAGCCATGGGTGGATCAGTCCCTTAAAAATCAAGCTCTGATACCATATAGAAAGTTTTAATGATGGAACCAGTTTTTCCATTAAAACTAAAAGAAAAAAAACGTACAATAAATAGACACCAGAAATATTCCAGTGCAACAAATCCCTATAATCAGGGAAAGAGATAAAACTAGAAAACTGAATCCTATTTTAACTAAACAGGAAAAATATCAGAAACAAACTAATCCTAGGAATTTAAATAACAAATAACGAAACAAACTCCTAAGATTAAGGAGGAAAAATAAAACATTCTAGATGCTGAAAACTAGGGATTGCAACAATATCTAATATTCTAACAGTGACAAAGATCTTTATATCAGATTAATTAGCAACTTTTTATGCACGTAAAATGGGCAAGTTAATTCAATTACTAACGATGTTAAAGGTGGACTTGGATGAAAAAAAGATAGGGGAGGTAAGTGATAAGAAAAAAAAAGGGAGGTAAGTGATAAAAGAGTAAACCAAAGGAACGTTTTTGAACTTTTTCAAAATATATATATATATATATAGCTACCTCTTAAACATAGTAGTTAATTGTGCCGCAATAGCGCCGCGAGCCGCGCCTTATGGGCGTTGCGGTGCCTCGCCGCAAGAAACTGCACCTTGCCGCACCGGAACGCAATAGCAGCCATTGCTATCGCATATGCGGCCAAATCGCAGCCATAAGGCAAAATGTCAATTTTGCCTTAAATTTAAATGTGTAACAGAAAATTTTTAAGGGTTTTTTTAGTCTATCTGTGTTTTTCTTTGTCACTTCTACTATCTCTGTCTTTAAAAAATGTTTCTTTTTGTTATTATTTCTGTCATATATCTATTCTGCTATTCCTGCTATAGCGCTATAGCGTTTTTCAGGGGTGGCCGCAATATGCCGCAATTTGCATTTGATAAGTTTGCTCTTAAATGGGCTGGCCCTATGCATTACAATCAGCCTGTGTATGTGCACCTATGCATGCCAATTACTAATAACTACGGACATTAAAATGTAGTCTATATTACCAAATACACTGATTGGAATAAAATGTCGTCTATATTACCAGTCTTAATATCTAAATAACTATTACAGATTTCCAAGTCCAATAACACAAATGAAATTGAAACGAAATTCCTATACATGAAAACAAAAAAAAAAAAAACAAAAAAAAAAATCAGGTCAAGCAAACAAATAAATTGAATTTAGAATACAAAAAATTCTCTAACATAAGGCCTCTATGAACCTGTACGGGAAGTTCAAGCTTTGATCTCAAGTTAGCTTGATCTTTTCCTTCCTCCCCTTCCTCTAAAAGCTATAAAAAGAACAAATCAATGATATTATTATTAGGTTAAGAAGAAACACAACAACACAGACTAGTAACACAAGAGACTAAGTTGAACAGACGTTATATAAAATAATACCAAATACCATAGATGAAATTATTTAGAGTAATGCAGCCACTTGAATTCTTCAAAATAAACAAACCATGAAATTTCTAAAATGAATGCAGACTTTTCTTCTGTTTTGTAACATAACAAGTCAAATCAGTAGTTGGGGCATCGAAATAAACGGAAAGGAGACAGCATAACCATTTTAAGTATGGGATCCACACACTCCAACCAACCAATACAGAAGTTTGTTCAAGAGTGAACAGTCCAGTCATGCCAATTAGGGACTATCAGAACAAACTACTTTTACAGTTTATCACCATAAATTATTCCATGAACACTTAGGACTGAAACATCACAAGTACACCAAAATCCACCCCTTCAATTGCAATACCAACAAAATGATGTATTAACACCACAAGAAAAAATATATTGCTTCTTCACAAAAAAACAAAGTGAAAAGCTATGTAATAAAGCACATTGGCTATTGCAGAAAGGCAGACCTTACTAACAAGCATGACTATCATTACTTAACACGAAGGTGAAGATTTAAGGCTAGCAGGGAGCGTTCCTATTTGGGGAAAATAAGTTGGTATAGCAGGAAAAAAATAAAAAAAAAGGAATATAACCATAAAAGAATAAGCTTTGTCAGCAAGGACACTTCAATCTCACTAAGACTTAAGTAATGATAGTGAGATTGTCCTAAGGAAATAATACTGAAAGGAAAAATAAAGGCCATGGCAAAATATTCCTCAAAAGCTTCATAAGATTGCAGCAATACACAATGATGCATCCTGTTTAATACAATTGATATAAAATCCATTTTTCCTTCATCACAAATTGGAACATTGACAGCTGCAACACTATAGGCTTTCTCTTGGAAAGTGAATTCATTCACTGATCCTCACTAACAACTTAGCAATAAGCATCACACTTCTACTACAAAAAAAAAAAAACAAAAAAAAAACAGCAACTGCAGTGATGCAAATCATATCCCAGTCACAAGCTACAACAACCAGAAGCGTCTAGGTTTTAAAAAATAAAAATGAAAAATGAAATTTTTCTTGGTTTTGCATAGTGGGTAGCGTAAAATTCGTAGAACATGATGATTATATATAAAGCAAAATTACCCTTTTACATTTTCTCCATTGGGGGGAAAAACACACATAATATTTTGAAATAAAGAAGAAACAATCAAGCAAGAAAGGTGAGGGTAGATAGTATTACCAGGGTTCAACGACAATGGTGCTCCAGAATCTCTTCTGGTTTTTTAGGGTTTAGGGAGGATTTTGTGATCCCAATGGATCCGGCCCAAATCGGAGGGTCAAGTTTTCTGACCCGGATCCGATTAATAGTTTTGAAGTTTTATTAATTTTTTTCTTTTAGGGCCCCTTTTGGTACATGGTCTTATTTAGTAGGGGTGTTTATCAACCGATCTAAGAACCGAAAGATCGATAACCGAATAAATCGAAAATCGAAAAATCGAAAATCGAAAAAAAAATCGTAAATTTTAATTGGATTGGATCGGTTTTCAGATGGGTTGATGAAAACCGATCTAATCCAAATCGATTCAATATATTAATTTTCCTCTACCTACTTGAGCTTTTCCCCAATCATAGCCCAAAAATTTCTAAGCTCAATACCTGTTAACCCATCAACTACACCCAAGAAAAAACCTAATCACATCTCATCAACAAAATTTTATCTGTGTAGAGCTTCATATCTCATTGCCAAAAAAAAACTATATTATTGTTTACTGATGCGTTTGTATTTAAAAAAAAAAAATTACAAAGCCAATATATACAAAAGATGTTATTTGCACAATAATCATGAAATAAATTTTAGGATTTTCAAAAATTCGAAAACCGCTCTCATCCAAACCGAAAAATTTTGGATTGGATCGGATCGGATTTGAAAAAAATCCAAACCAAATGGATGATTAAATTATCAAACCGAAGGTATTGAATCAGATGATTTTTGCTTCTAAAATCGATCCAATCCAGACCACAAACACCCCTATTATTTAGGAATCCTTGAAAAATGGGATTGAGAAAATTATTTTCCCACATTCTGGTTTTTTAGGGTTTAGGGAGGATTTTGTGATCCCAATGGATCCGACCCAAATCAAAGGGTCAAGTTTTCTAACCCAGATCTGATTCATAGCTTCAAAGTTTTATTTATTTTTTTCTTTTAGGGCCTCTTTTGGTACATGTCTAATTTAGGAATCCTTGAAAAGTGGAATTGAGAAAATTATTTTCCCATGTTTGATACAAAGAAATGTAAAAATTTGTCAGAAAAAATTTTATTCCCAGGATTTGATTTTACACTACTGATTCCTATTTTAAAATACCATTCAAAAAAAGGTATTCTTTTTTCCCATGCGATGAGAAAGCAGTCAAACAATTTTTAGACTATTATACCTTTATGGGCCCTAGCTTATCACTATGTGGAAAACTGGATTTGTTATGTTAAATACATAGTTGCTCTGGAACGAATCCAGATATCAAAGCTTCTGATGCCCCAAATGAGTTACTAAGCAAAGGCTGACTAGAAGAAATCAATTCAATAGCTTTTACAAATGGAATTAATTTCGTAATTCTTTATATCATGGGACTACAGTTCATTCTCCTTGCCAATAGACTCACTATTGCCTATAGCACCAATAGAAGCAAGATGAAGATCGATACTAGAAGTGGCTGCCAAGGAATTAGTTCGTTCTTGCACAACTGTGTATTTTTTATTTATTTATTTTGTTACTAATCGTGTTTCTAAAGAGATGTGTTATTAGGTTATTTTTGTAAATTCATTTAATTTTTCCGATAATATTTTGGCCTACCAAACAACTTTTTTATAACATTCCCAAGAAACTAACTTTCTCACCATATTCTCAGTAATCGTGATTCCCAGGTAATAAAAAATTCCTCCTATACCAAACACCCCATTAGATTTTTAAACGAAAATGTAATGGGTTTCTATAGGGAATTTTGATTGTGGGTATTTTTCTTTTAGTGATAGATTGATTACATTATAAGAACTGTTATATCATCCAAGTTTCGAATCGATGTTATGTAAAATGTTTTGTAAAGAAGACAATTTCTTTTAAAAAGTGATTATACATAAAATGTGTTGCATATATGTATACGCAAGACGGTGGATGTGGATATCTATTATGAAAATGGATTATGTATCGTTAGTGGGGCTGCGAGCCCAATATGTAACCCAGAATGGGTGTGGTGGTCACTATAAGGGTACCAACGTTAGTAGAGGTACATACCAAACTAAACGATGATGTCCCAGGTGTGGTGCAAAATGATTAGAGTAGGGGTGATGATATGTGAGAAGGGTTACAATGGCTTGGTGGTTCAGGGTAACGATATATATGTTGGAGATGCCCTCTGTTAGGTGAAGATGGGGGTATTTATAGGAAGGGGTGATGCTCTACCTGTGTGGGAGAGTGAGCTAGGACAACTCTCCTGGGGAAGGGCCAAAAGTGTCATGTCATGCACTTTGCAACCCCTGTTACGCTGATAACAGTGGCTAAAGCAGTAGCTATCAAAGGGGGGGTGTTTATTTGGGATGTTTGGGAGGCTACCAAAAGAAGGTAGTGTCCCAACGTAAGATATTCCGGTGTCTTATGTTGGGGATCCTGTTACATGGGGACAGTGGCAGCAGAGGTGGTACAATAGAGCTGACGTGGATTGATTCCTTGGGGTTGGGCTTGCCTTATTGGGCTAATCTGGTTAGGATATCCAGAACAGGAGCCCTCCAGCTTGGTAGCAAGCATAGTCTTGGTGTCGAGATGATCGTGCAGGATAGGGGGCTATCGCGCCTAAATCAGGCTGGAATCGCGTCCTTTAATGGTTGGAGGCATGTAGCGTCCTTAGGCCATCAGACACATTTGGCATGAGGAGTATAGTGTGTTGGTTGGTTCTTGTTGTCGTTGATCACCAAGGGGCCCTGATCTGGGTGTTGTGTATCTTGTTATGTTGTTGACCGTTCTTGATTTATCCTTGTTGCTTTGGGCAATCAATTCTTGTGGTGTTATGTCTGGTAGTCTGTTTTGTTCGCGGGTTTGATCAAGACCTCGTGTAGGTTTTTGGATGGGGACAACTCCTCATTTTTCAAGAGTGGGTAATGATGTCTACGCCGATTACTTTTATTTCTGAACAGGCAATTGAGTGTCGCAGGACGTGTCACATTAAATGCGACATCTGAGTTGTCTTTTCTCTACGAAATTACAGTGTTTCCCTTTATCTGGATCGTTGTTTCTGAGCAGATATTCAATCTGATGGTTGGTGGTCCTGAAACGTCATTTTAGAAACCCTATTTTACGTGGCTTTATTTCTCATTGTTGCCATTTCACATTCTTATTGTTTCTCTTTTCTGAGTTTTGCACTTTTCATCTTCATATTTCTTTCTTTCTCTTTGTCTCCATCTTCATATCTCTTTCTTTCTCTTTGTCTCCATTTTCATCCTTTTTTTTCAGTTGTTTTCTTCCTGTTGACTTTGGGTCTCTGTCATTCTTTGGGTTATCTTCATCATTCTTCGCAGGAATTACTATCTTAGGGGATTGTGGTTCTGTTCTATCTCCTACATTTCGTCTTCAACTTGCACAGGTATATTATAACACCTCACATTTATAAATCAAATATTAAAATATTAAGTGAGTAATTAAGTGAAGGATTAGTGAAAAATCTTGAAGATTAGGCTAAAATACAAAGAAAGGGCAAAACGGTAATTAGCCAGCACGCAACCCTAGGAAGATAAAAATTGAGTTTAATGTCTCAGATGATAAAAATAACCCTGGAAATGGATTCAAAACGAAAAATTGAGTGGATAGGCAAGTTTCAGAAAAATCAGTGAATAGTGTTTTTCGCGGGTAAAAATATCGCGGTACGATTGCACCGTAAAACGTGTCAATTGAGTTTTGAGCTCTAGGTTTCAAATATGAGTTATAAATGGTTTATTGAGTTAGGAAATATGATTTTTGATAAAATTTGATGGAATTAAGTCATTTTGGGGAAGCGTGCCAACGTCGCGCGCAATAGTTTAAAACAGTGTTTTCTCCGAACGACCAGAAAACTCCGGACTCACCTAATCAAGTATAATTAAAGGAGAATGATTAATGTTAAAAATTAGAGTTTCTAAATAGGTTGTGAATTTACGGACATTTAGTGGAATCGTAGAGAAATCCGGATGAGTTTTAAATCGCGTGAGGTGGCGTGGGACCCACCCCACTTAAAATCCACTTAATCCACCTCATCACCACTATTCATCATCACATTCTCTCCCCTCCTTTCAGCCCAAAACCGTGCAGCCCCTTATCCTTAGCCATTTTAGGTTCAAAATTTTCTTCCTTGATAAATCCTTCATTTCTCAACCAAATCCCTTGATTTTTGTGTTGAAATTCAATGGAAATCACCTTCTAAACACATTGGTACCACTCTTGAGCCTTGAAACCGCGTATTTGGGGAGATATAGGCCAAAGCCAGATTCGAATTTGTTGGGAAAAATGGAGGTTCATGGAGTAATTTGAGCTTCCATTGCTTGGAGGAGTCTTGGGGTAGCTTCTAGCCTTTGTTGTGAGTATGTTTTCATCCCATTTACATGGTTTAATTGTGATTGAATTTTTGGAAACCTAAATCTTGATTTGATGATGTGTTGTGTTAGGGAGCTCAATTGGAAAATGTGTATTAGATGATAATGTGTTAGAATGATGTGTTAGAGCTAGAAATGCGATGAAATTTATTGGTGAAAAATATGAATTTATAACTTAGAAATTTTGAGGATTGTCATGACTTGGATTTTTGGAAATGTGTTAGAATTGATTAATGAGTTGTTGTATGATTGAATGATGATATAATGTAATTGGTTGAGGTGTGGAATGGTTGAAATTGATTGGAAACCCCTTGGAGTGTCATAGGACACAATTCGACCCTTTGAGGAAAATGAGTGAATTGATGTTGAAAAATGATTTGGATGATGATTTGTGTAGTTATATGGTACTTAGATGGGTTGTGTGGTGATTGGAAGGTGTTAGAATCAATGGAAAAATAATAACTCGTGTTAGGGACCTAAATGAACCTAGAGTGAATTATTACGCAAAACGATGAGTAAAAGACGTAAAACGTAAAAATGACACTTGAATTGGCCTTATGGCAACCTAAGGATGGGTAATAAAATGATAAAGAAAATTTAGAAAAATAATTCTCAAATTAACACATGAATGGCCGAACCATCAAGGGAGGATGGGGAGGATTTTGTGATTTTTGCGTTTTGACGTTATTTGACGCGTACTGATGGCTGTACGTGATTGTATAGGTTGCCATACGTCGACTTGAATCCCGAACCTTAAATCAGTGAGTTGCCCTTGGTCCTGGACCAAGTGGATTGAGGTAAGTAATTGGTTCAATGCATGTATAATTGTAAATTAGCATGTATTGTTTGAATTGTGAGTGATTGGAAATGTCCTCTGTGTAGGCATTCTGCTGTGTACCAAGTTGAGGGATAAGCTGCTGCGGAGCTAGTGAGAAAACTATTTAAGGTAACCTCTTGGTACTGGGGCTTGTTCCCCTTTTCTGTTCCACCTTGCCAGTTGATGGCAATGGTAGGAAGTGTATATGAGTAGTGTAGAACAACATGAGCATGCATGCATTATCACAGTGGGTACTTATGTACCGAGTCTCTGGCCAGTAGACAGTTTTAGCCTTCGGGCAATTTCGGACTTCCACTGGATAGGTCTCCGAGAGGGAGTTCCAGTTAACCTAGGGTCGTGGTGTCTGATCCGGATAGGAGCACACTAGGAATGTCTCGGGTGTTATGGTTGGTCTGGGCATCATGGTTGTGGTTCTTGGAACACACCTTGGATGATACATGTAGGCTTATATATGCCCAGGGCGTGCGTGGTATTGGTAGCTACCATCCCGCATCATCATATTTTGTATCCCGATATTCCCCAGTTTCTCTAAATCTCTTGCTTTATCCCGTTTTGAAAGTGGTTGTTTTATACTATTGATATGCATCGAAGTGAACCATTGGGCGGAGTTTTCTCCAGAACCTCTAGGTTACTGAGATATATTCGTATATCTCACCCCGTCTCGGGGCATTTATTTCAGGAGGTAGCAGTGGAGCTGGAGCAGCGGGCAAGAGGCCCGCAGAGTGAGCAGTGGAGTGCTTAACATTTTGCATTTTGTTGGCCGTGTGACCTAGGCTAGACTTAGGGCATGAATATCTCATATGTATGTAGGATGAGCTTCATTATTCATGCCATTTTGCCTAAGTCTAGTAGTCATGTCATGTAGTTTATTTTACCATTTGTATTTAAGTTGTAATATTGGAAGATTGTAATTAAGTTTAATTTGTAAGTTGTAAGTTGTAAAGCAAATATTGTAATTGTACCTTGATGCATGACAAGTTATGATGGAATGGCCTTACGCCTATTTTAGATGATGATTACAAGTATGATAAAAAATGCATGAAAGTGATGTTAGCGATTGCAACTATTTAAGAATGATTAAAGTGAGCTATGTGTCTAATAACTATAAACTGGATTGGGTTGTAAGTGCCCCAAGGCGTTGTTGGTCCTTGTGTGTGCCACCCATTGGATTAGTACTGTATTATTATGTGATTATTAGGTACATTTGAGACATAAATAAGCTTGTACAAATTGGGGATTTTAAGGAAAAACAAAGGAAACTCTGGCGAATTTTCTGTAGAATTGGCATATTTGGACGAACTTCAGGAGAGCATATCTCCCTCCATAGAGGTCCAATAGGGACGTGCCTTACGCCATTTTGAAGGTTGAGATGTCCTCTACCTTGTGTCATAATTTGGGGAAAATCTGGGTTGGTCTTCGACCTGAAAAAAATGGAGAAACGCAGACTGCTCATGTGCCTACTGCACATGTGGCAGTTCTGGACCAGTTTTGGGAAATTAATTCCCGCTTCGTTTCTCAGTCAAATTAAGTGTATGATATATCAAATAGAAGATTGAGGTGTCTAGTTTATGTTTTAAAATTTTGAGGGCAATTGGATTAGTGGATTCAGTGCATTAATTCAGAGAGTGAGAGAGGTTTTGAGCTGTTTTGGGGTTGGTTGGTTGTTTTGCTTATCCAACTTCAAACGGCGATAGCCGGAGCAAACGAGCTCCGAATTGAGCGTATGATAGCTTGTTGGAAAGGGAATTAAGTAAGACAAAAATATAACCTGAGAAGAAGGTTTGGTTGTGAACGGTGTGTTCGCAGAAAATTAATGAGTGAACCATGTTCGAAGGAGTAAAAACGTAAAATTGAGTAATTGGCTAAGTGGGTTTATGGGGACCCCTTAGTAACTTATACTAAGTAAAGTAAGTTATAAAAGTAGTTTAAATAAGTATTCCGCAAGAGTTTACGGTTACAGTCACAGCTTTTAATTATTACACTTTTTATGTTTTAAATGCTCGCGAAATAATCGGAAAAAGTTTATTCGCATTTTTATAAATGAATTGCTGTGATTGTAACTGCGCTTAATATCATAATTAATGTTAACAATACTAGTGTACAACGGGCTGTTACATTTTATGGTATCAGAGCAGTTTTGTTAGGGAACTCTGATAGTGTATAGTTGTGTTGTGTGTTACATCGTTGTATGTAAATTCTTATCGATTACTGCATATGTGATTCCTTAGTGTGGGTCTGATCAACCCATTCCTTTGTGTTACATGCGTAGTCATCGTAAGAAGCCTACATGGCAACCCTGAAGCAGCGAATGTTAGTCCTTAGCCTGATGTTGTGGTTGCAGTATTGACTGCTCCATGGACAAGAGATGGCAGTAAGTAAAATATGAATATTATAGGACTTAAAGGAAACAGACTTAAATGTTTTGTCTGACCTTGTAGATGAAATTTATAAAGCTGGATTATAAGTGAAAGTTGTAAACAAATCTATGATATGTACGGTATTACCATGGGTGAACCTTGTAGTACTATGAATAATAAAGATATATGATTGAGATGAGTCCATAGTATGGAAATGGTGTTGGTGAAACTTCCAAGTATGTGTGTAGTATAGTGTGTACAAGTGGACTTGGTGAATAGACTTCATCAAGGTGAGAGATTTAGAACCTGTTGGATTATTGAAGATGGGGAACATGTATGCTTAGGTATGAGTTTGAATATTCTATGACTGATTAGAAGTTATAAGTCCCTGGTGGATGATGTACACTTAAACAAATTGAGATGGTTCATGCAGAGAAGTAAATAGAATATTTGAGGATTAATCCTATGGGATTTGACCACTTGAAATTATGATGCATGTGAATTAGTAAAGTGAGAGATATTGAAATATGGGATTGAAATCCATAAGGATTTAGTGTTGAGCAAACATAGGTGAGATGAAATAATTATGTAGTATGAGTAGAAGGAAGAAATTGAGAATATCGCCATGGATGACATAAGATAAAGGTACGACGAAGGCACTATTGTAATTAATGGGTGTCGATGCAATTTGGCAGATGTGTTAGAGATAAATGAATAGGACAATTGAAATGTATAGTCATGTATAAGACAGTAATGAGGATTGTAAAGAAACTGTGATCTTGTGGTCTATATATAGGTACTACTAATAGTAGTGTGCTTGTGAAATTATTGGTATTTGATATGGATTGATAGACGGAGTAGAGGTATTTTCAATGTAATGAATATTCTACAACCACCAAGGGTGGAAGTGATCAGTAAAATTGACGGGTTGTTATATAATATTGAGTATAGGTTTATGTGGGCCGTAGCAGGCACTGGATTAGAACGGTGACAGAATTTTGTGGGTTTTGGATGTACCACAATAAGATGAGATGGTATGATTGGAGAATGAACTAATGTACAACCTAATGTGAAATCATGTGAGTACTGTATGAACTAGGTTACGATAAATTGCGAGATTAAGTGGTTAGCGAAAGAACTGAATTGTCAAGGGTGCATAGAGTGTGAACTTATGTGTTTAGCAAAAGAGCTAATGTGTAATGTCAAGACGAAAATGATAAGATTAGTTAATGAGATGAGGTATAATTGTCAGTGCAAGGACTGACGAGTAGTTTTCAGTGTAAGGACTGATGTAGAATTTTAGTGCAAAGACTAATGTAAAATTTCAGTGTAAGGACTGAGGTAGAATTTCAATGCAGTGACTAATGTAAATTCCAGTACAAGGATTGAGGTGAAGTTAGTTCTCTATGATTAGACGGAAATGATTAGAAGACCCCGGTGTGATGGGAAATATGATACTTATATTAAGAGATGTGAGATGTGTACAGAACCTTGAGAAAAGTTTAGGATTCATGGAATAGAGATTATGCGATGAACCATGCTAGGTGAATATTCAAAGTAAAAGAGTAAACAATCTTTGAGAAGAATAATCAAGGAAGAAACATTGCACCATACATATATGTGATATGGTTAATATACTACTACTATGATTATGGGGGTAACCCCATGTGTATATACAAAAGAGTTTTGCCGTTATATACGGATATGATACAGACACCAAATGGACTTGGTCCATATGTAATCTGGTGTGTACTGGGTACACGTGGCTGTTATATACAGATGTATTATGAGTATAAATTCCTCGGTGCACTGGGTGCATGTTGTATGGCGTGAGATTATTGATAGCTCTGTGTGGCTTATGTGCCCGAAGTGTATGATTATCTCCGTGTGGAGTATGTTCCCAGAGATTGTTATTATCTTATATGAGTAATGTGAGACGAGGAAGTGTTCCTCATTGGCGTAACTGTTAGTATAGTAGAGATATTTGATATAAAAGCACAAAGAAGAAACATTTGGGGGATGCTCCTTGAATAGGGACAGCTAGTGGCAAGTTATTATTATGGAAGGGATCATATGGGTGGATTCTCTGATCGGTGGGTCATTATAGCTGGGGCCCTGAGGACAGCAAGAGCTCGAGCGGTTAAAACCTGTGAATGTTGTTACCCACTGTATTGAGAGAGTTCTTCCATGTGATTAATGCAAAATATGAGGTCAGATATTTGTAAATGAACAATAATATGTCAGATTTGGATATAAGAGGTGAGGCATAGTGTGTAAGAATTTAGAAGTGTGATAGTGAAGCACTATTGTGGGTGTAAAGTAAGTTTGAGGAAATAATATCGGCTCCAAGTGAGGTAGTAAGTGTGTTGGAATTCTCGCCTTATGATAAAGGAGATAATAATGTGATTTAATGTTGACAGATGGAGTAAGTGTCCTTCTAAGAAGGCTGGTGATGATCAAGAGTTCAGGTTAAAACGGTGAATTATAAGCCCTTATAAAAAGTAAAATGTGATGGAATCAAGCACGAATGTGTAATAATAGTTGGAAACTGGAATTGCGATCGGTTGCCTAAAAGTTGATAGCTTGGTTGTACTGATAGAGTGAATTGAGGAGTGTTATATATATAATCGCATATGCCACTTATGGTGGAAAGTGTGTGGAAGATGCACAATGTTAATGTTGTTTTGGTTAAGTATTAATGAGGTATGGCCGAATGTTTGTGGTAGCTTTGAATATTTCGAGAGATTGATATACCAATCGGTGGGGAATTGTATAAGTAGTGGCAAGGATGGATTTAGTTTTATGTGACTTGATAATTAAGTTTCAAAGATTCCTATAGGATGAGACTTGCATGTGAGAGACATGACATTTTTTAAGGGTCCATCAGTTAGTAGTGAAATGGGTTTGGAAAATGATTCGTCCCAAGGTGTTTGGTGGAAGTTGGTAAAACTGTAAGGTGATATTGTTTTGAGTTTGACATCCATGATTAAATGACGACGATTATGAAAAATTGGTATAACAAGTTTACTGGCCAGAGAACGCATGATTTACACACGTCTCCTACATGCATAAAGCATAGGGCACCTACCTTATACCCACACTCAGGGAATACCAGTCTTGTGCAGCTCCACACTACACTCAAGTATTACCATCTTGTGTGTAATACACCACATAACATACATATATAAGAGTGCATCATTTCATCATCTCAAATAATAGATAAAAACATATACCATATAAAACTACCATCCCCTCTTGGAGTATGGTAGAACAAATGGGGATTAACCCTGAGAACACGGAATCTACCTATCAAGTACTGTACTCAAGCTCAAAAGTCCAAATAGCAATCCACGGGTCACCAAATAGCAATCCACGGGTCTATTTATGCCAAAAATATTATTAATATACATAACCTAAAATTTCAAGTCAAATGGACTACGTTTTCTTTTTCGTTTAGCGATTGCACGCTCCTCCCAAAGCCCCCAAGCACAAAATTGCATTTACTCTTTTTAAAAATTTAATTATAACTCTTGAGCAAAAATTCTAAGATTTTAATATGCTAAACTAGGCATCCTAAGATTTCCAAAGACATATTTTATGTCTTAATCGGAGTTGTATAACTCCGGTTATGTTTTTCTCAAGGTGACTACTGCAAACTGAATTTCTAGCAACCAATTCATGATTTCAAACTAACACCTCGATAAATCCACTTATCCAATGGTTGTGAAAATTTGCAGGGTTATATCCCTATATGTTAGCTTCCCATAAGTCCAAAACTCTCTCAATTTGGAGCTCTGTAGCTCAAGATATCACAATTTTACCAAACTAGTGTGTTGCTGTCACAATTGCACTAGGTAATCAATTACTATACAGGGGGTAATCGATTACCACTGTAAGGTAATCGATTACAACCTGTGCAGAAATGCAAAAATGCATATTTTTCTGCATAATTCGAGCTTTAATGGCCTCTCACCTTCGATTTACCCACAAACAGAAGTTCAAACTATCATATTACACTTAAATTAACAACCTTTTACTTGAATCATCAAAGTATTCCTTTTTAAAAGACTCAAAACAAGATTTATTCATGAATTTACAAAGGAAATGGTGAGGGATTACCTAAGGGCCTTTGAAAACAGAAAAATGAGGGAACTTTGAGGGCTTTGAAGATGCTCCAAGCTATTGACTTTGTGGTTCACGAAAATCATATTCAAAAATAGGTCTTTTCTTCACAAAAATTGGTTCTTGAAACTTCCAAGAGTGTAACAATGGCTCCCACACCCCAAGCCCAAGTGGACAACCCCACAATACCCCAAAACAGAACCTTCAATGCCCCAAGAGTGGGTTTTTCTTTCACTAATCACAAGCTTTCAAGGGTTTAGAGGATTAAGAAGAAGAATGAAGCATAAAAGTGTATTTTTTGTGAATTTTCATGGAGAAAAGAACAATCTTTCTTGGGAGTGGTGGAGAGAATGTTCAAGATTTGAGAAGAAATGGCTGCATAGGTTTTTCTGAAATGACCTAGGGTTTAATGCCTATTAGCCATTTATAGGTACACTCACTTAAACTAACAGTATTAGTTTAGTTAGTTTCGCTCTTCTTTTAACTCTAAAATTTTAGATTCTTAACCTTGTCATTTTTCTAGGAATTATCATATTTTTATTATAACTTTTCGAGACACTTCACCAATACGCGCTTTATACAGCGAAATAGCCAGTATTAATTCTGACATCACTGCTTATTATTTTTATACCAAATTTGATATTCTTAACCTAGATACTTTTCTAGGAGTATTAATATTTTCATTACTATTTTTCGAGTTACTTCGTCGGTGTCCATTTATACCGTAAAATACCTTATGTTTACACTTCTCTTCAGAAAAGTGGCTTAATATTAAAGTTTATAATCTTTCTATAATTATCCAGAGTCAATTATGGAATTATTTCCTAACTCATAATTAAATTATTTAAATTCTTAATTTAGCAGTGCAGGTCATTAGACTTGGGGTGTTTGTTGAAAGTCAACATTTGTTTTTCTTTCGTACTTTGACTCACTTTTTGTTTCTAACTTTTTTCTTTGCAGTTGACAGTATGTCGGTGGATTCGTTGAAGGCCGCCCACGAGGCTCTTACCAAAATCAGGGGTGCTGTTGAGAAGGCGCCATATGTTTCGCCTAAGGTGGAGAGGAAAGACCGGAAGAAAAGCAATGGAAAGGATCCCACAACACACTAGGTCAAGACTAAATTTTGTTCTGCGGGAGACATTCCTCCTGAAGAACTGGAGAAAAGGGCTGGCAGGGCGATCATCCGAGACAATGAACTCATGGTTGGCCGATTGAAGGAGGTTCTGGTCATTCTATTCACTTGGGTTAAAAGAGGCACAACAAGGAGGATGTCCCTCCTCCTAAGAAGACAAAGTTGGCGAAGATTGCTACGGTAAAGTTGGCAGAGACTTCTCCCTCTTCAAAGGAAGGAGAACAAACCGTGGGAGATAGTCCTTCCTTCTTTGGGGGAGAGGGGGCTAAGACTATCTCACTTGTGCAAGGTGAGCTATTGGGTTTGACCGAGCACCACTTTGCTGAAAATGAGGTTCACGGCGGTCAGGTGACCAGGGAGAAGATTGTTGATGTGACCTTAGAGGTTGGTGAGCAGCCTAGTCCCGCGTTTCAGGCTTCTCTGGCACCTATTGCGTTGGACAAAGCATTGAGGTTGACAGAGAGAGATCTTAGCTTGTTCACGTCAGCTCAAGCTCTCAACATGGAAGTTTATGGGGCCATTAATTATCAGGCAGTGGTTGACAACACTCGGGTTCTTATTGCTCAGGCTTTTGCAATTCAGGAGGCAGCTCTAGCGAGCGGTTGCCAATGTAACGAGCGAGATGACTGTATTCGTCGATTACACCGTAAGGTTGAGGAGCTCACTGTTGAGGTTGGACGGCTTGGTAAGGAGGTGAATGATTTAAGCTTCGAGAAAAAGGTATTGGCGGACAACAACACTTCTATAAAGAAAGCCAACGATGGGATTACGCAACTTGCTCAGGCCAACGAGAGTTTGTCAAAGTCTGTTGAAGAGCTTACGACCGCCAAGGAGTAACTCTCTAAGGCCAATTGGGGGCTGGCTACTGATCTATTCTATTCATGTTTTGCATATTGATCCAATATCTAAAAGTGTCTATTGGAATACATGTCCTAGCATATTCACATAATCTATATTTTATGTTCTTGTTGTAAAAAATCCACACTTCATATTCAATTTTAATCAAACTTAATGTAAATCTTTTAGATTCCAACGTGATTTTTCATAAAAAAAATTTAAAACTCATTGTGATCTCATCAATAAATACAATATCATTTGCAAATAACATGTATCATGACACATCATCTTGGATTGGATACATTTTATTAGCTCATCCATAAAAAGGACAAAGAAATATTGACTCAATGCAGAACATTGGTATAAACTCATTGTTATTGAAAAAAAAAAAAAAACAAAAAACTTGATATTACATTACGCATGAAGTAAAATCATTACACACGTCATTGTTTGCCTCTACATATTTTAATGATATCTTTTTCCTTTTCAAGAACCTGCCACAAAATCTTTATTGAAATTTCATCACATGTCTATTCAGGATCATTTTATATATATATATATATATATATATATATATATATATATATATATATATATATATATATATATATATTATATAGGGGTAAACATTTTTACAGCTACCCCTTTTTAACTATGTTCTCCCGAGAGAACATAGTTATAACGTTAAAGTTGCCTTTTTTTCTCTCTCCTGAGTTACTTTTCAGAACTTGTTTGCTGACGTGGAGAGAAAGAAAAAAGTATTTTATAACTATATTAGAAACATAGTTATTGGTAGTAGTAGATAACCATATATATATATTTTTTTCATATATATATATCCTTCTATATTTCTAAGTTCTTTTCATCAACTGTGGTATAAGGAAAATAGGTAAATCTTCTATGTTTTTATGAAACTAATTTGGCGTATTGATAAATAAAATATAAATATATTGTGGAATATATATTTAGTTATAGAAATTGTATATATTTAATGGAAAAATATTTCTATTTTTGCTGCAGAAAATTATTTTCTGCCACACTCATATAAAAGTGAGAGGAGTCCATTATTATTATTTTTTTTTTCTTCTCACTATAATGAGACTCATTCTTCTTTATGTAAAAAAAAAATCTATAGCAAAAGCAGAAATATTAAATCCATATTTAATATTTAATTTTATGTTGACAATTAATGTATATTCTGAATTAATTATACTCTAACGTATATCTTTTGTTTCAAAATATCTGATGCTTTAAGAAAATTTATATAAAAAAATTTATTTTGTTTAGGTTTAATTGTAATTTCAAAGAATAAGAAATTATTTTTAGTTTTTTCTTTACCTCTTAATATATTTAATAACTGGAGTGTAACAAAACATTAATAAACTGATATAACAAATTTAGGTAAAGTTTGTTGGCTTTTTGACCCTTTTGTCCCTCATTAATTAATTAATAACCAATTTGCCCCTCACCCAGAACTATTCATCAACCTGCTTCTCTTTAATCGATTAACTTGAAGATTTAATCAATTAAATGGTCAAAATTCAGAAATTGCATTGACCCGAATTTTAATTGATTAAAAATCCCTCTTGATATATTAAATTTCGGGATGTTTAATCGATTAAAATAATTATTTAATCGATTAAATGTCTACAAAAATGTTTTTAAAAACCCCCTCCATTTCACAAAGGGGGTTTATTGAAACCCTAGTCGATTAAACCCCTCTCCCAAACCCCAAATCGGATCTCCTACAGAAGAACAACCCAAACCCCTCCCCCAGGCATGTGGATTGCACCATAAAAATGCTCTAATTCGTGAAACATAAAGGCTAGGTAAGGTTTTTTAACTTGCATTATGTTTTATGTTTTTTTTTTTCTGTACACATGTTATTTATACACTTTGGTGTTTTGTCTATGTTTTATGGTAGAACGTTGTACCTCTTGAGTTTTTCATATTGATTCATGAAGATAAACTTTAGGGATTCGGAGATTTTCGCGCTTTCATGATTTTGCGTTTTTTTTAAAGCACTAAGAGCATAATCATAGTGGTCAGAATTAGAGAGTTGAGGTCTAAAATAGGACTAAAATATTCTTGTCCATTTATTTTGTGTGGTTGTGAGTGCAAAGATTTACCTTTCTTGTCTTATGTTTCCACTTTCATTGTAGGTATTATGTAAAAATGGCGGGCCGCAGAAGAGCAAGCAATGCCGAAGGTGAGAGATGCACGAAGCAACGACAAGACCAGGCTTCTTCGTCAAGGCCACAAGACAAAGAGCCTGATATTGTCGACCTCCCATTTGGATACCTGTTTGAGGATGACCCCTCGGTTCACGCTGCGTTTGTATGTGACCATTTGAACCGGCCCTTATGTCCTCCAAAATCATTGGATACAACATTTTTTATGGCGGAGGGATTTTATATTGTGGTAGTGTTGGAGGCAACACATCTGAGGGTGTTAGCTGAGATGTTGTGTTCGTATTCAGAGATGATGGTGTGGGCCTTCTACCATAACCTCAGCTACGTACAGGGTGAGTTGAGGTCGAGGGTCTGCGGTGTGGACATCATCATGACGGCTCTGGTATGGTTGGAGATACTTGTAACATCCCCAGCCTCGAACCGGTTCAATTAACATACATATGATACTTAACAGAAACAACGGAAGACTTAAACTTATGAAAATACGAGCTAACTTTTTCTTTTTCTTAATCCTTTTTCACATGACCTAATCACATTGTACACTTCTCTTAGTTCAATTCTTATTCGACGAAGATGAAAATCGGACAGAGTAACCTCTATAAATTGGAAAACTGGGGATTTGCAAATCCCTCGCTCAAGGTATCCTGATAAACAGTTTATACAATATATACTTTTAGAAGTACCAGATTCCATATAGGATCATATACCCATCCATGGGCGCATGCATAACTTAACTCTGTGCCACTATGTCTAACAACATAAGTATTTCAGCACATGCACATATCTGAATACACAAATATACATGCATCGAATATGAACACTATACAACAATATATCTTTTCCAAAAATACGTCTAAAATAAATAGTAGCCTCCGGCCACCCAGAACTCCACATCCTCATACTAGTACCTCTAGCCACGGTTAGTGTCCTTGTCCCATGAGACTCTTCAATTAACTGTGTTCTTGAAATCATATCCCCAAACAGGGTTAGAGACGAATCTCTAGTAAGCTCCATGTTTATAGAGAACTCTTCATACCCTGGGCTCACTTCGTGCATGACAGTCAGATACATAATATACAAAACATCATATATCATACTATACTGAACATATCTCATATAACATATCATGTAATCCAATATCATAACTAAACAAAGCATATACACAAATCTTATCAGAGACGTACGCAGTCATTCCCAAGGGATGACCCCAAGCGGAAATCCAAGCACGTAACAAATATCTTTTACAAAAATCATCACAATACTCACATCAGAACAAAACATGTATCTCAGAACGTACGCAATCATTCCCAAGGGATGACCCCAAGCGAAATTCAACGTACGTAACAAATATCCTTTACAAAATCATTACAATAATCAAATCAGAACAAAACAAATCATATCAGAGGTGTACATAGTAATTCCCAAAGGATTACCCCAAACAGAAATCCACGTACGTGTTCCCAAGGGAGGACCCCAAGCGGAACCAGAACATATCGGAGGGGAAACCCTAAGAAGACATCAGTGCACATAGGATCAATGGCCAGATATCATCACATAACAGAGTGTGCACAATCAATCCCAAGGGAGGACCCCAAGCGAAAATCAGTGCACATGTTCCCAAGGGAGGGCCCCAAGCGGAACTCAACATATAACAGACATATACACAGTCAGTCCCAAGGGAGGACCCCAAGCGGACATCAGTGCATAAAAAAATCAATGTCCAGAAATCATAACGAAACATATCAAAGTAAACACATCAAAAGATATCAAAGTAAACACATCAAAAGATATCAAAGTAAACACATCAAAAGATATCAAAGTAAACACATCAAAACATATCAAATTAAACACATCAAAACATATCATATCGCATCATCATATAGCTCTATATAAATGCATCTATATCATATATCTCATACATATCATACAACCTGACCACAGTCCGTACACTATGGCGGAACACAAAGTATGAGCGAACCCTATAAACATGGAGCTTACCTCTCGAAGCTATATAGATGGCCTACCCGACAAACGAGTTACCAAGCCTCCTCTGAAGTAGGATCCTCAACAAGATTCTTAGGCACACTTAAAATAAGAAACCACACAAATATCAATAAAATGGTTCAAAGTCAAGTAATCAACTAGACATACCATTTATTGATTTCATCTTTTCATTATCAAATATTTCTTAAATATTCATACATACACAACTCTTCATCTCTACGGTACTATTCATGTATACGTCACTATTCACGTATATGGTACTATTCATATACGTCACTATTCAAAAATACGGTATCTCAATTTTTCCAAAATACATTTTCACTGTTAAAATCTTCATCTGAACACTTTTCTCATCATGAGTCAAGCCTCAATCAAGCTCTAACATGCTCAATCAAACCAAACTTTTAAAATGAAAACTTAAATTCAATCTTCTTCATAACTCAAAGAAAACCAAGATTTCTCAATTTAAACTTATCTAAAACAAAGGGGATGGCTTACTTCAAGCTCTCATGGCTTCAAACTCCTTCAAAATCTCTCATTTCAAAGAAATCCAAATTTTAGAGGAAGAAGATCTCTCTCTACAGTGAAACCCATCCAGAAATACTGGTACCAATGGATTCCTCTCGAAATTTCTCACAAGTTTGGCTTTGGAACGAAGTGATTTGGAGGTCTCTAGCTCAAGTTATGAGCCATGGAAGATTTGAGTTCAAGAACCCATTCTCTTATCTCCCTCTCCGTCGACGGCGTGAAGAAAGAAGAAGGAACAATGCATTGTTTTGAAATTTAACTTATATAGGTCAAGTTAAATTCAGCTGGGTAAAAGTTTATCTATCTACACACCTCCATTCATTACTAAACTTTACCAAATGGACTAGAATATTTTTCTAGTCATATTTTTAACTTTACTTTCACTTTTCGGATAACTTTGTTTATCCGCATTTTTACCCCTTAACTGCCAGTTTAACTCATTTTTCACCTAAAGTGACTTTATTTCTTTTACTTCTAATTATTCTTAATAATTAAATCCACAACTACTAGTGAGGGTTATTATAATATTGGGCTATGACTTTGATGCTTCGCTGACTGTGGACTGGATATGCCCGAGGTGATGCTGTGGAGGAGGCCAGGAGGCCTGATATCGGATGTGGGCGGACTATTCACTACACAGTGGGGTTGCTTAATGTAGAGGCCCGTATATTACACTCTGCCATCACCCACATACTGTTTCCGCGAGCTTTCAATCATTCCAGGGTGCTGGAACATGACATTCCTATCATGTGGGCTATCCGACATGGTGTTATGGTGAACTGGAGGCACTATATCTGTTGGATGATGTATAAGGCCAAATATTAAGGTGCACTTCCATTCGCCTGTCTGGTACAGAGGATATTGGTTCGCTTTGGTGTTCCCATGGACACTGAGCAGTTGAAGAGGCCCACATGTATAATTCCAAGTTCGGAAAGCGTCTACTGGAGCAATGCAAGATCTCCAAGAACAGGGCGGGTGTGTGGCAGTTCTCAGGTACGGTTGAGGTTGAGGTTCCTGATGTTTCCCCAGATGCACACATGGTTGAGGCAGAGGCGGAGGATGAGGATGAGGAGGATGATGAGGCTGAGGTTAAGGAGATAGCTGAACCTGAAGGTGGATTTTTATTGCGTGATGTCATGAAGGGCATAAATGCCACACTGAAGAAGATAGGAAAAATGGAGCTGAAGCATAAAAAATGGAGAAAAAGTCACATCCAAAAAGGGAATGAAAGGTTTAGACACATACAGGGAAGGTTCAAGGGTGTGGAAGATAGGCTTGCTCGTCTGGAGCTTGCACGAGGTGAGGAGGTAGCGGAGGCAGCAAGGGATGAGGGTCATGTGTCAGATGAGGAGGACGAGCAGACGGAATCAGACAGGGACGAGGATTAGATTTATGGTTTAATTTTTTTTTTTTTTTTTGATAACATATGGTTTAATTTTTTAGTTCATGTAGTTATGGTTTTTTTCATGTATTTCCTTTAAGTTTTTGATGTAATCAAGCAACTGTTTTGTTTATGGATTTATGTTTTGTAATGAATGGAACTTTTGTAATCAATGCTGAATGTTTTTCATGTTTTTTCTCATGTACTAAAAGGATCATCACGGCCCAAATCAAGATTCAACAGGTCACTATCGCCCATAACAACTCACAACAATGAAGTATATGTGTTTAAAATGCTTAAATCATGTATTGGTAAGCCTAAACAAACGTTATGATAGCATACGACGTCGTTTTAGGAATTTAATGTGCACGTTGCATTTTTGCATCAGGAATTATGTTCCCTAAGTCACACTACCTTAGTTCATCAGTGTAGAGTGTCAAGAACCTAAAAAAAAAACCGTGGAAAACAAATCTGTTGGCCAAAAGCAATGTTTTAATCGATTAACCTGTACTGGTTTAATCGACTACAATGATACGCAAATGGAGGCTGCCAACCGGAATGATCTCTTACAGCCCTTATGATGGGGATGATGATTAGATATTAGACAAATGTCATGCCTATACATCACATGAAAACGCATGAGGCTAAGAAACCACGACCAATCTTCCAATCTCTCACCCGGAGGAACAATAGCAAAGGCAATAGGCAGAATGTATCCATCTCCATCTTGTGACGTAGCAATCAAAAGGGTTCCTTTGTATTTACCGTACAAATGCGTGCCATCAATTTGAATTATGGGTCTACAATATTTGAAGGCCTCGATGCACTGGTGAAAGGTCCAAAATACCCTGTGAAAGACAACCTTATCGGTGTAAACTCGACGTTCATCAACACATTGGTCCGTATCAATCTTGAACATAGAACCCACATTAACCTGCGTCATGTATGTCAGCCAACCAGGCAAGAATGCATATTATTTATCCCAGTCACCAAATAACTTCACAATGGCCTTCATTTTAGCCTTCCAAGCCTTCCTGTAAGTTATGTTGTATCCATACAAATGTTGTACCCTCTCTTGAATAAGAAATGACTTTAAAGATGGATCTTCTTTTAACATACCTATATAAAATAAAATCTAAGTCAACACTGTCAGAATACAAACTGATAAACATAAACATACCTTAGGAAGTTAGATACATCGCATAATACATACTCATAATGGCTGCACATATAACATCAGAATCCAACTGTCTATGATCCTGGGTAAAACCTTGGTTTAGGCAGGTGTGTTCTTTGCCCCACTTATTGACCACCCAAGTATTTCCATTCTTCGGCAACAAGGCCCTCACATACCAGGGACAACCATCATTATGGTGTCGACACTTCATCACAAATCTATGCTCATCACTTTTTGCCACAACGGTAGTACGGTGAGCCTTCATACAATATAATTTGACTGCATGTTGCATTTCAGATTTGCTACGAAACTCCTGATACAATTATAATGGATCCCTTAATTGCCAGCCACCGTGTAAGTCATCGTCACCATACAATACCTCTGTTTCATCATTAGGGTGGGCCCAATTAATGAAGGAATAATGTGGGCTTTCGTTCCAAAATAACTCGATCTTAGAACCTACGTCAAAATTTAAAAAGCCATCGTCAATACCAATGATAACACAAAGAAGAAGTGTTAAATTAAATCTTTAATTCACTATCTTACCACTGCTAACAGGGTCAACACGGAGTGGTCGCATAACCTGGGAACTCAGGTTTCCTGAGCTTGTGTTAGCGTCGAAATCACCCTCTACGTCAGTATCTGACGTGTCACCTAGCGGAATAACACTCTCAGGTTCACCGACCTCATCACTGTCCATATCATCCTCTTGCTCATCCTCATCTATTTCCCTCAGTTTTATCTGACTTATGACAGGTGCAGGTGCAGATAAATTTACGACTCTGTCTTCTTGACCAAAATATGGTTCACTTCTTGTATGCATGGGTGCAGATGAAGATTGACCACAATCTAATTCAACATATATCTCAATTAAAGTTTGAAATTTTCGGTCAACAATTACATCTATGACACATTCCACATCTTCATCATCACATATATCGTTACCAATGTAGTATATAGCATCCTTATCAACTGTAGACTCTACCCTGGCGATTGTAAGAACCTGCACCATTAATTAAGGAAGTTAATTAATTAATTATGAGAAATTAGGAAATAATTCCATAATTGACCCTAATAATTATTATGAGGCTTAGATAATTATAGTAAGTGAGTAATAATGCTAAAAGTCGTTTTTCGGACGAAAAGTGCAGATACTGGTTCTGCTACTCGGTATAAATGCGTACCGATGAAGTATCCTAGAAAATCATAATAAGTGTGGGAATATTACTAGAATAATATATAGGACTTGTAAAACAAGTTTCAAGTTAAAATAATGAGAACTAGTGCCAGAACTGATACTGGCTATGGAAAAGCGCGTACAGGAAAGGTGCTGCGAAAAATAAAATAAAAATATGAAAAATCTTAAAAAAATGAGTAGGTTCAGAATCCTAAGTTTGGGATTAAATTAAATTGTTAAGCGTAGATAATAGCGCTAATACTGTATGATTAACTTTAAGTGGCCTATAAATAGGAAGCTACACACAACCCTAAGCTGATTTGATCAGCTCTACGTGACTTGTGTGTGCCTCCATTTCTGAACCTTTGGTCTCTCCTCTTGCCACCACCATTTTCCTTCAAGAACAAGCCCAAGTGACCATCTTTCTCCACTCTTTCTTCATCTAAACACTAAAGCCTTGTGTGAGTGGGCATTGTGAGGGTGTGAGAGTGCTTCATTCTCTGTGTTGGACCTTTGTGAGTGTTGGTTAGGGCCTCAGTTCTTGAACTCCTTGGCATGAGCCATTTTCTTGGCTTTTGATGGTGCAAGAAGCTACTTTGTGAAGCAAAGATCAAGTTTTGTTAGCCTTTTTTGTGTCCTTGTGGTGACAGAACCTTGAGGGCTGTTTGGTGAGCTCCAAGAGCATTCCTTTCTCTGTTTTGAGCTGTTGGTAAGCTTCATCAACCTTGACCATGTGTTTCCTTGGTTAAAAATGGAACCTTGATGCATGTAACAAGCTAATGATCATAACTTAAGGTTGGGTAAAGTTAAACACACCTAGAAATGCATGTTAAGCTTCTGTAATCAGTAAAAATGGAACCTTTGGGTTGATATCTCGCGAAATGAAGAATCTGAGTTCTGTCGCGAAATATCCGGATATTGGGTTAGAAATATCCGGATATTGATATCCGGATATTGGAAGAAAGATATTCGGATATTGATATCCGGATATGCCCCCGACAAATATCCAGATATTTTGGGTTTTCGAAGAACAGTAGCTGCACTGTTCATACAGAATGATGTTTCGGGTTTGTGGATCCTAGACTTGTTAAGTTGAGCTTCTGTATTGATTAGTTAAGTCAGAATCTAAGTGATTAAGGGCTTGTGACTTTGTGAGAAGCCTTAAGACACAAAATGTAAAGGAAAGACGTTGTCCTTGTGTCTTACTCTTGTTGAGCATGATTATTGATATATTGTTGGTCCGAAACAGATTGTGAATCTGCTGTGTTTGGGCTTTGAGATTGGTTGGACTCTTGGCTTGGATTGTTAGCTTGCAAGGTAAGCTTTCGTGTCCTCGATTTAGCCATTGTTGGTTCCACCATGTCCCATGGGGGTATGGTTGTATGCATGATGTTGTTTTCATGATATATTGATTTGTGAAATGTTGTTGAGTTGTTATATGCGAGTGCCTTTATGATATGCATGTGGTGTTCCACCTATATAGTAAGCCTGAGTATGTGGTACATACAAGAGGGTGAGGCTGTGGGTGAGGTGCAAGCGGTGTTCCTTGTACTTATTGTGGGGTTGTAGACGTACGTCCTGCATTTCTCTGGCCAGTAGAATAGTGATAACACACATGGCATGAATATCTGTTGCACTGCATTGAGTTTTGGAACTTATACTGTTAAATACTTTTGAACTTATATTGCACGTGTAAGTGAGCTTGGGGTGGAAGATCCTTGAGGACCCCTTGTCTTACTGAGATTTCTTTTTAGAGATCTCACCCCACGTTTGGGGCACATATTTCAGGTTCAGGTAATGCGGGGGTTGAGACCTCTGGCAGCAAGAGGCCAGAGCTTAGCTGATTATATATGTTGTATGCTGACATGACTAGATATTGGGTGCTGTTTATGTTTTCTGTCTTTATATTGATATTTGAGTTGAGACTCTTTTGTGGGCTTTGTTGCCTTATTTGGTGAGCATGAGGTCTGTCCATGCCACATTGATGTTAGTACTTGTAGCTTGAGTTGTATAAACTATCAGGGTTGTCTGGTCTACGTGTGGTAGTTCCGTGACTAGAGACACATTTATGCTATTTATATATGGAGGTATTTCAGTTAGCTGTCTTTTTCAATTTACATACAGGCGATGTTTTATGAAATGAATTAAGTAATTCAACTTGGTTAATGATAATGACGTCATAATTGAAAAGAAAAAGATATTCCGCATTTTTAAATTAAGCGTGGCTTAATACGATGATGTGATAACAACCGGATATATACGGGGTGTTATAGCGATCATCCGCTGAACACATTGGCTGGCTTGCAAACTCAATTTTTGGTGAATTCTCCCCTTTAGCTCATTGTATGTAATGCCCCGTTTAATTTTCAACATTTTCGTTTTTCCTTCAAATTGAACACCATTGGGGCCTTCATAATGCTTTCCATCATAGTAGATCATTGTTACATACATGTTTGGACTTGTTCTCATCTTTCACACGAATTTTAGAGTAGGGTTATGAAATTGGGGGTTTGGGCTCGGATTTTGGGGGTTTGGAGTTGTGCAACGACAATGATTTCACAATATTAAGGCTTTAGGGATGGTGGGATGAAATAGAATGTGATTGCAAGGATTACACATGACAAACAAGAGAGATATTAGTTTACACAACGATAATATTTGAAATGAGACTGAGAAATGGAAAAATATAGGGTTTTTGTCGACATTTAATCGATTAAATATTGTGTCTTAATCGATTAAACATTTCAAAATTTAATCGATCAAGAGAGATTTTTAATCGATTAAATTTCGGGTCAATGCAATTTCTGAATTTTGACCATTTAATCGATTAAATCTTCAAGTAAATCGATTAAAGAGGGACAAGTTGGTGGATAGTTCTGGGTGAGGGGCAAATTGATTATTAATTAATTAATTAGGAGTCAAAAGGGTCAAAAAGCCAAAGTTTGTTAGTTACATTTTCTATTGTTTGCCACATTTATAAACGTGGCTAAATAGCACTTTTTTTTGTATATAAGTTGAAAATGTTGACGGGGATAATTTAGTTAAATGTAATTGAATTTTTACAATTAACAACATTTCATAACTTTTTCAATCAACACGTACATACGAAAAAGATAAAATTTTAAAACAAATTAAGAAATAAACTTACAAGTCATCTAACTCAATCTAATAAATATATCTAACGATTTTAATTTTTTATTATGTAAATTATTAAATACAGTAGATCAACAATTAATAAATTAAGAGAAAAACAATTCTTTTGTTGTTGAAGAATTGTTTTCTCCTACTATGAATCATCGATTTTTATGTAATAAGTTTTTTTTAATATATGACGGGACCCACCATAACAAGAAATAAAATATTTTATATTGCTGAAGAAAATAGAAACCCATAAATTAATGACAAAAAATAGTGTAAAGCTGTATTTGGACCCTTCAAAATTCAAAATTATCACCAAATTATTTTATTGCAATTTTGTTTTTTGATTTTTACTAAAAATGTTAATATTTTATTCTTTAAAGTACAATTTAGATTTATAAAATACTTTTTCAATTGTCTAAAGATTTTGTGTATATTTGTTACCAATAATAGACTTCAATTATTTTGGTTCAGCGCTGTACAACTTCGAAAAATTCACCACCCGTAATTGGCAAGTCGCTTGTGACATTGAACAGAAACCACAACCCAAATGCCAAATTAAGGTTGGTGTCGTGTCGTGTCACAAAAGATACATGGCTTTTAACATTTCACGTGAGTCTTCACCTAATTTATTTATTTATTTTATTTAGTTTCTTTCTACATCGCAATGTCTTAGTCAAACTCATCATCCATTTCATTTTCTGTTTTCAAATCGATGACTTTCCTAGCCATTTCTTTGACTAACACTAACCCCCCATAAAAAATACATTTAACCAGTGTTGAAAAAACTGGATTGATTGGCCAGTTGACTTGAAAATTGATAAACCGATTATATCGGTCAAATAATAAAATTGGTGAGACTTGATATTTTTTGAGAAAATCGGTGACCTAGTCGGTTCAAATAGCCCGACTTGGTTCATAAAAAAAAATAAAAAAACAAAAAAAATCATAAAGTTACCATTTTTTTAAAAATTCACAAATAATTTGTTTTCTTTTGAAATACTTGAGTGATTTATTACTTATTGACTTACATAGGTTATGTAACATCTCCGTCTCGAGCCGGTTCAATTAACATACATATGATACTAAACAGAAACAACGAAAAACTTAACTTACGAAATTACGAGCTAACTTTTTCTTTTTCTATTCATATGATATATATATATAAAAGGAAAAGATATTGTGACAACCAAGTTGTGTTACTACCAAGTGACTACCAATCAATCTCACCGTTAGATCGATTATGTGGATCCAACGGTTATATTATTTCCATCTTTGCATGGTCATGATTCCCCATATTTAAAGTGAAAGTATTAAATATGAAAAATCATAACCATACGAAGGTGAAAATAAATATAAAGTATTAAATTTGGGGAATCATGACCATACAAAGATGGAAATAAATATAACCGTTGGATCAATATAATCGATCTAACGGTAAGATTGATTGGTTGTCACTTGTAGTAACACGACTTGGTTGTCACAATATCCTTCCCCATATATAAAATGCATACTTCTTCAAATTTCCTTTTCATTTGACGGAGACAAAAATCAGACAGAGTAACCTCTGTAAATCGGACAACTGGGGATTTACGAATTCCACCCTCAAGGTATCCTGATAGATAGTTTATATAATCAATGATTACAGAATATCAGATCTCCAATCAACAGTCACATACACATCCATGGGCTCATATGTAATTTGACTTCGTGCCACTAAAAGCCTGTTTGGATCATCTCTTTTTTAAGCTAGAAGCTACTTATAAGTTAAAGTTAAAAAAAAAGAGCTTAAAAAGAAAAGCTAAAAGCTGTTTGGTAATCACATAAAATTTTTAGGTTAAAAGTTACTTAAAAGCACATATTTCAAGAAAATTATCTCTCTCTCTATCTCTATAACTCTTCATTATAAAAAAACACACAATTCAAGAAAAGAAGATAAGAGCTTAAAAAAAAGCTCCTCCTATGAGCTTTTAGCTTTTAGCTTTTTTCTTCATTATAAAAAAGAGCTTTTCATTATAAAAGCTTTTTTCAAAACCTGTTTGGCCTAGCTTATGCTTATAAGTAGCTTCTAGCTTAAAAAAGAGAGGATCCAAACAGGCACTAAGTCTAACAACATGCATATTCAATGCGTAGACATATAACTGAATACTACATCATAATATAGACATGCCTGAATACACAGATGTACATGCATCAAGTGAAAAACATATACAGGCCATATACGTAATAACGGATCATACATCATGATCCTCAAAACGAATGGAATACTGAAACACATAAACAATCCTCAAAATAATGGTAGCATATTGCCACCCAAAATCCAGTCCGCGAAGCACTCTATCCACGGGTCGTGTCCCTACCCTGTGTAGGCTCACTGACAATCTGTACATCTGAAATGATGTCCCCAAACGGGGTGAGATAACAAATCTCAATAAGCTCCAGGTTTATAGAGAATTCTCCATACCCCTGGGCCCACTCCTGCATGAAAGTCAGATACAGAGTATACAAAGCATTATATAACAGATATCATAATTGAACAAAGCATATATACATATCTTATCAGAGGCGTACACAGTCATTCCCAAGTACGGGTGTTCATCAACCGATCCAACCGATTCAAATCGCGGTGACCGAACTAAAAAATCGATAACCGCATAAATCGAAAATCGAAAAATCAAAAATCGAAAAAAATCGCAAATTTTAATTGTATTGGATCGGATTTCAGATTGATTGATGAAAACTGATCCAATCCAAATCGATCCAATATATTAATTCTCCTCTACTTACTTGGGCCTTTCCCCAATCATAGCCCCAAAATTTCTAAATCCAAGACTCATTAATCCAACAATTAAATCCAAGAAAAAACCTAGTCACATCTCATCAACAAAATTTCACCTGCGTAGAGCTTCATATCTCATTGCAAAAAAAAACTATATTATCGTTTACTGATGCTTTTGTATTTCAAAAATAAATAAATTTACAAAGCCAATATATACTAAAGATGTTATTTGCACAATAATTATGAAACAAATTTTAGGATTTTCAAAAAATCAAAAATCGATCCAATCCAAATCGAAAAAAATTGGATTGGATTTAGAAAAAATCTAAACCGAATGGATGATTACATGATCAAACCGAAGGAATTGGATCAGATATTTTTGCTTCCAAAACCAATCCAATCCAATCCAGACTGCGAACACCCCTATTCCCAAGGGAGGACCCCAAGCGAAAATCAGAACATATCAGAGGTGTACACAGTCAGTCCCGAGGGAGGACCCCAAGCAGACAGCAGTGCACATACAATCAATGGCCAAAGATCATTACAAAAATCACATCAGAACAGAACATATCATATTATCAAATAGCTCTATATGAATGCATCTATACAAAGTATCAAGTACAATCATACAATCCAACCATAGTCCACTAACCATGGTGGAGCACTTAAGCAGGAAAAGACTCCTTAAACGTAGAGCTTACCTCTTGAAGCTTTATCAATTCGCTTACTTGTAGCACAAGTTACTTATATAGCTCTAACAAGATCCAAGCCCTCTCAGTCCCTGGGAACACCTAGAGAAAGAATTCAAAACAAAAATCAATAGAATGATACAATGCCATGTAATTTACACAAGACATACATTTTATTACTTACTTTCCTTTCTTCACACTTATGCCGAACATATGCCAATTCACAAGTCATGACCGTAATTTCTTAAACTCTTTTGTTAGACCGTTTTAAGGGTGATTATTTGAACCACAAGCACTCACATGGTTTCATACTCACATAGGGTCCTAAAATGACCCAACCAATCTTCTAAATATCATTTACAAATTTTAACGTTTCCTAGGTCCACAAATCCCTACATGGCCGAATCCAAGTCCAAGGGGAAGTTAGGAATTTTCATCTATTCATCTCACACAACCAAAGGTTCCTAAGTTATCTAGGCATCCCTTTAAAAGTTTTAAGTACAACTTAGGCATATTCTTCCTTCACATGGCCGATGAGACCCATACAAAGGAACCAAGGTGTCTCTCATTATTTCTTAAGCCATTTCACGTCAAAATCATACCAATGCCATGCATTGGAACCTACACACATCATCAAAATAATTTTTACACAATCATCCCCCATTGGAACCATAATGGCTGAAAGCTCCAAGGAGGTTTCCAAAGGATATACCTCTTCAAATTCTCACTTTAACACTTAATCCTCAACATACACTAACATAACAACCTTCACAACCAAGCAATTAAATTTTTGCACAAAGAACCCTTATATACCCATCATGTCCGAACCTAGTGGGAGGAGGTGCAAGGAATTTTTTTCAAACTTTTAACACATATTCATGCTTATCTCATTTAACACTTCATATACAACATTAATTCATCATCAATTTCAAATTTCAAACTCCAAATTTTTTCATAAGATATGCTTATAATATTCAAAACTTAAATCATATGAATCAAATCATTGGGAGGAGGATTTCTTACCTCAAATCACTTATACAAGGCTTGGAGAACAAAGCCCAAGCTTGGTTCCACCTGAAAACTCAATCTCTCACAAAGATGAATAGTGACTGAAATTTGAGAAGGAGAGAGCTCTTCACACAAGCCTTTTCAGCCTAAACCAAGTAGTGGGATGGATTCACAATGATCTCTACTTCAACTTTCATGTATGACACTTTGTGTTTTGGTGGCTAGATAAGTGAGAAAGAGAGGAGAGAGAAAGCAAACCCTTACCCCCCTACAACCATGGAAGTCACGGGTGAGAGAGAGAGAGAGAGAAGAAGGAAAGTGATGAGTGAATAGTGCTCAACTTAAGTGACTTGAGCCTTTATGTACATATGGTCTTTTTATCGGTTGTTTTTCTCTCACTTAATTTCACTTAACTTGATTCAGCACTAACTTAAAGCTATAGACATATTTTTATTTTTCTGAATTCATTTACATTAATTTTTATTCTCTAAGGAACAATATTTTCAATTCACAGTATGATTTCTGCACCGTTTTTGATGAAATGCACTGTGAATTACTAACTGTGCACTATTTACACACGAAACTGTAAAACTTATAAACTTATCATTCTTGGGTCTATTATGACTTGTTTGGCATATATTGGTCTTCCTTACTCTTATTTCCTCAATCATTTAATTCTGAACTCCACCGGTTTCTTAAACAGCAATACAAAATACCTGGTAGAACATGAGCTTTTCACATAAAGTGTCAGGCTATACAATTTTTCGTTCTGAACTCATATTTGGCATCCGAATTACCAAATTAGGTCTCTACACTCATTTTGCTCATTTTGAGCTCTACCGGTTGCTACACAACAATACATAACATCCAGCAGAATGCACTATTCATGACCTAGTCATGATTACATTCAAAATATTTAAATTAAATCTCTAATTAAGATTTATCAAATAGGGTCATTATAGGTTATGTACCTACAACACTAATATTATCTTGGTTATGACTATACAATAAATTTTGATTTAATTTATAGCTAGAGATGTCGTTTACTGAACATGAAGTATCAATATCACAAGCATTATAAATTTGAGCTAAGGCATGCACTTTCAGTAGTTTTTGTTGTTTAAATAATCACCTACCTTTCTTTTTTTGTTATGCTAGCTAGTGTTAGTTGTACTGGGGCAAACATGGTTTCAAGGTTTTTTTATTGAAGAAAAAGAAAATGGAAAGTGATAACAATTATGGTTAGTTTATAGCTTAATCAGTGGGAAAGTAAAAATAATTTCTAATTCACAATTAAAATGCATACTAACTACGAATAATTGCAAATATCTATCATCATTGGCGGACCTACCTATGCGCCAATGTCTGCAATTGCGGACATAAACTTCTGGAAATTTTTTTTACAGAATTCTCGAAGAAGAAGTGACAGAACTTGAGTGTATGGAAATGTTAACGTGAATATTAGGTTTGGTAAAAGTTGGGCCAGTTCAATCATTTTTTAACTTAATGGGCCAAATTAAATCTAATGCCCTGACTTAATGTGAATATTAGGCTTACAGAACTGACCAATGCTTTTTTAACTTAATGGGCCGGTTACAATTATTTTTTTCAGACTCAAAAGTAAACTTTGTGCTTGAATTTGATTTTATTAAAATGTGATTTTATAATAATAACTTATACTGACAAATTTTTATCTCAATTTTTAACTTATAGAAAAATAATATGATTTTTAAATATTTCAATATATATATATATATATATATATATATATATATATATATATATATTATATAAGTTTTCAACTATAGAAGCAACATTCAAGTTACAAAATAAGACTCACTATATTCATTAGATGTAATTTATTATTTTTTATATTAAAATATTTATAATTGGTATATTTTTAATAAGTATTTGAATATCTTTATAAGTTTTTCATATAAATTATAGATTTATAATATTTATCGGAATTTAACCAGTGACCCATTAGTCCAGTACCTCGATCGGGTCAAAGACCGGGCCAAATTTAACAACATTATTTGACACTGAATAAGTGATTACTATTTCAGTATAAATATAATAAAGCCTATCACTTTATTTTATTTTTGTTAAATTGGAGTTTTTTTTATATATTTTTTTTTTAATGTATTTAAAAAAAATTAAAAAAAAATTGGGACACTACCTCCGAATCTCGGTTACTAATTGTGCGGACATAAATAAATTTTTTTGGGTCCGTCAGAGTCTATCATATATATTTGACCAATAAAATTAATAATTGTATTTGTCTGGTCTGCGAAAATTATGGTTACTTTTCATTAATCATCCACATTTTTCGCTCCAAGTCAATTTTGTCCTTTTCAATTTTCAATCCTAAAATGCATCATTATGCTTATATCATGGTTTCAATAAATAATTGTGCAATATTATAAAATTCATGATTTCAACATGTCATCCTTTGAACTGCTTTTTTTTTTATTAAAAATAATCTGAAAATCCTTTTCAATTATTTATTGTTTATGGTACAAACCTTTGAATTACTTCGACGAAAGATGGAGACTGATTTATAAAATGATTTTTCATCTCATGGCATGATTTGATTTTTTTTTAAAAATAGTATTTTTTTTAAATATTTCATCAGTTCATCAATTAATCAATTAATTTGGTTGAGCCGAACAAAATCATAACGACGGCAAAACTCTCAATATCAAGTTTTTAACACAATTACACATTAACATGATAAAGAGAACGTCAATTTATAAGGCTACTTACACATTAACATGATCCATTCAATAAAAGTATTTTTTTACATATTTTTTAATATAATGATGATACTAAAATTTGAATATATGACAATTATCCAAACACTTTACCACTAATCCACTTTTTTATTTTAAAATAAAATATATATATATATATATATATATATATATATATATATATATATGCATGTGTGGACAGATTATTCTTATATTAGTACAAGAATAAAAAATCTTATATTCAATCTTGATCATTAATCTACTTACATCTAACCGCTCACACATTTAATAAACCAGAAATGTTAGATATAAATAGAAACTTTTATGGAAGAAATATTTATCTTTTATAAGCAATTAATTTACTCCAGCTAAATTTTTATAGGATTAATTTAGTAGTTTAATTTAAAAATTTATTGTATCTAACAGCGGGTCTCACAATCTTGCACCACATGACGAAATCATGGTCATTCGTCCCTAGCTTTGTATATACCTTCATTTGATTACAGATTCTATGTCACTCCCTCATTTTTACAATACTCTCCTCTCTCTATAACTTCTCTCTAGGTTCTCTCTCAAGCTCTATACCAAGTAAGTTTCTAATTGTTTTCTATTTAATTTTTTTAGTGTAGCACATTAATTTAATTAGTTACATGTATAGTGTTGATTATTAAAATAATAATTAATTAGTATAATAAGTAGTAATTTAATAATGAATTAGTATTGTATATAATTAAACATTAATGTATATAATTACTATTATAGTATAAATAATTAAGGGTTCATTTTTTCTAAAGTTATTTTAGATAACTTTGTCTAATGTTCATCAAAACGACGTCGTTTTGGCGCATAAATCATGGTGGTGTGTTTGTAATTTTAATTTATTTTATGGTTATAATAATTTTTATCATTTTAATTTTTCAACCCCAAAACTACGTTATAATAACCCGAATCATATGACTTTTAAATTAGAAGGTTATAATGAGGACCTTATGGTCATAAATGGAATGAGGATGAAATTCTAAGAATTTTGATACCCATATTGAGGGTATTCTACACAAGTGAATTTTTATCTGTTAATTTTGCTTGCTGACGCAGTAACAGACTAACAGTCAGTAGAATAGTTTCAAGTGAGCAAATTATAGTTAGAGAACTAATCTAATGATATAAACATCATGAATGAGGTTAGGATATGATTTGATGAAGATTGATACCCATATTGGGGTATTTCGGAAAAGTCACTTATGCTGGGTATTTTGTACTGCTGTAGCAGCAGCTAGAGGTGGCAAAGTGGGCGGCCCGCCCACCCCTCCATCAACCCGCCAAAAAATGAGTCAGCCCACCCCGCCCCGTTTGGCGGGTTGGGCGGGTTGGCCTGCCAGCCCGAGCTTATTTTACACTGACCCGCCTCGGCCCGCCATCAACCCGCCAAAAAATGAGCCCGCCCCGCCCCGTTTGGCGAGTTGGGCGGGTTGGCCCGCCGAGCCGAGCCCGTTTTGCCGGCTCTAGCAGCAGCCGGTAGAATTCCGGAACGGGAAAAAGATGAGAAAATGGAAATAAAGACCAATATATGCCTAACAAGTCATAATTAGACAAAAAATGTTAAAGTTAACAAGATTATGAAATCCGGGTACAGTTAAGAACAACGATAAAGACTACAGTGCAATTAAACAACTGTTAGTGGATCTGTGATTGACTAATCAAAATTTTAAGTTATGAACATGATAATTAGACAAAATTAATGTTAAGTACTTAAAGTTAGAGTCTTGAAGGTTTTCGGGTAAAAAGTTTGACGACGGTTCAGATAAAAATTATACCGGGTCTCACTAAAGGACGAATGTCTCTTAAGTGACATGGCACCCCTCATTAGGACACCACCCCCTCCATTTCTGATCAGCCTCCTTCCTCTCTCTCTCTCTCTCTCTAAGTTTCGAATTTTGAAAACTCTCTCACTTCTCTCTAAGATTTCTTCACCTAAATCTCTCCAAACCACCAAGCTTCCTTCACAAAGATTGTTCCCCTCACTCTCCTCTTCACAACCCTACCATTTTCATAGTGTGAATCAAAAATTTCGTGTCCCTTATCATCCCAAACAGCCATGGTTTTGTGAAGAACAAAGGCTATGGAGTTGTGTTCTTAAGCTCTCCTGAAGAACCACACTTGGTTGTTTGGTTCCTTTGATTTCTAGTGTAAGTTTTCTTAAACTTTTCTTGAAAAATCTCATCTTTTTCTCTTGTGTTCATGAGCTCTAACTCTTGAGCATGTTCTTGAAGGTGAGTTCATGTTTAAAGGAGAATTCTTGGTGGTAAAAGGTGGAGCTTGGTGCTAAAGGTGTGAGCTTGAAGCATTGGTGCTCATTTGAATATGTAAGCATGAAACTTTGGAAAAATGGAGATAAAAATTCCATCACCACCACCTAAACAATTCAGCCATCATGAGTTCTTATGGGGGTTGATGTGTTTAATTGATAAAATTTGGTTCTTGAGGTTGTTAAGTGTAGACAATCATGACTAGGACTAAGGGAAAATGTTAAAAATGCAACATTTAAGCTTAAAAATGCTAATCTTGATTAAGGAATGGATTTATACTCTAATGAATCTATTATATCAAATCTGTCCTAAATAGTATAATTAGGGTTTTATGTTTAAAATGTAATTAAATGATGGATTAGTTGACTAATTAAGTGTAGGACTTAATTAACTAAAGAAATGGTAAAGTTAACAAGTTAAAAACCTAGTTTGTATAACCTAAAAAATTTGGCCACCTAAGGATCAATTAGGGTTAGTATGTTAAAAATTGGTTTAAGACCTAATTGGTACATTAATTTAGTGGTTAAGTGAAGTGGATTATGCATAATACATTAATTAATGATTAAACTCTAAGATTAGACTTAAGTAGGGTTTAGGTGCACTAATCAAGCAATTAGTAAACTTTAAGTATCACGACATAATGGGACTAAGGAGATTTCATAATGTGACTTAATAATAGAAAAATCCAAGAATTAATGTGAATTAGGATTTATAATCAAAAGTAATTAAGGTTTGTTAAGTAAACACATTTAAGGCTAAGTAACCAGTTTTTAGGCCAAATTAGGGAGACCATATCTCTCTCCACAGAAGTCATATAGGGTTTTACTTTATATCAAATTGAAGCTTGAGATGTTAGCTATGTGGTGTCAAAATTCGGTATCAATTGAAGATATATTACATTCTGTATGTTCATTTGAGTGACGACTGTACAGGGAGGCCATGTGCAGAGGCTGTACATGGCTGCAACTTCCACAAATTATTTCTCCCTTTGTGCTTACTCAAATTAGGCTCATAATATGTCGAATTAAATATAAAGGTGTCTAGTTGTCTACATAAAAATTTGAGTGAAATTGGTTTAGTAGATTGTCCATAATAGCAGAAATGGTAAAGGATGTTTAGGGCTCTGTTCGGAGTTGGCAAACAACTTTACTTGTCTAACTTCAAATGATGATAACCGGAGCTAGGAAACTCCAAATGAGGCATGTGATACCTTTTTGGAAATTTAATTGGGTCTAGATTAACATACTAAAATATGATAAATTGATAACAAGTGAGTTGCGCTCAGGGACTAGAAAACAGAAGCATGTACAGTTATGGGAAAAACCGTAAAAGTGATATTTAAGCTAAGTGGGCTTAAGGGAACCCTTAGTAACTTATAATAATCATAAATATGGCTTGTATGAGTTGAAAATAATCTAAGTTACCTAAGTGAGCCTTGCATGTAATTCTAAGTTATGTAATTAATTGAAGATTTAGGTAGTTTGTAATAATGCACTAAAATACGTAATTGTGTAATAATTGGTCTAGACTTGTAATGCGCATATTATTGGCATATGAGTATGAAAAGTGGAATCATTAAATGATTAAGTCGTGAATATGACTTGAGTATCAATATTTAATTAATGATGTGAATGGTTTCTACTCTAGGTGTGCCTAGAGAATCGTGCACTTAAGGATATTGTTGGAGCATACGTATTATTATTGGAGTGTGGGCTTGTACTAAGCTCTCTAAGGTAAGCTCCTAGTTCTAGTTGACTCCTCTCTCTTGTGGCCCCACCATGATGGTGGGCATTATGGTTGTATTGTATGAAAGTATATGGTATGATGTATATTTGCATTCATTCACATTCATATAGATGTTATATGATCTTGATGTTATGATGATGCACTGATAATATATGTTATGAGGATCCTGGCCAGTGATCATGGTATGTAGGCTGCCTATGACTTGACTCTGGGAGTTATTTCATACTGAGGTTGTGTTGACTGTCTATGGCTTGACCATGGAAGTCACACATGTGTAACTGTTTATGGCTTTGACCCTGGGGTTACACAAGGATGATATGATGATGCTATGTTTATGCTGTGTGTATGTATTATATGCTTTATATCTGACTTGTCATGCAGGAAGTGGGCTCAGGGGTTAGAGGATCCTCTATGAACCTTGTGCTTACTGAGATGTGGTTATCTCACCCCGTTTGGGGACATCATTTCAGGTACCCAAAGCAGCGGTGATGCTTCTAGGGGCAAGGCCCCCGCATTGGAGTAGTTGATGATACATATGATATTTTATATTATGTTTAGACTTATGACGACATGTAAATTTGTTAACATGCTTAAATATTGTATTGAGATTATGTTTTGGATTTGTTTAGGCTCATGATTGTATCCTTAGAGCCATGGATGATTTACTGATGTTATGTTTTAGAATTAATATAGACTTGATGTATGCATTCAGTTAATTTGGTTATGGAGCCTGATTGTTTGTATTGACCTATTGAGGGGATTGCAGTCCGTGTGGGACTTGCAAGCTATCTGTTTAAATTATTGTATCAATTAGGTTATCTGTATGTGTGGGACCATGTTTCCAGTTATCCGAAATACAGTCGTTATGCTGTCCGTGAGACTCCGTTAGGAATGACACTTGATGTCATATCTTGATGGTCAATGGCCACTAATACTGGCTCATGGGATTAATTAGTAGATGTATGTTTAGATTTATGCTTTTGCAGTATCTCACGTGAACGTTTTCAGAAATGTTTTAATAAAATGTTTTGAAAAAAGTTTACTCGTATTTTTGTAAAATGTTTTATTATTCTTTTAAAATAAAGTCTTCCGCTGTGTATGCCAAATATCATGTATGTTAACAACCGGAGTACTACGGGGTGTTACACGTCGTTTCAGTGAACATTAGACAAAGTTATCTAAAGTAACATTAGATATTTTTCCCCAATAATTAATGTATAATTAGAGTAGGAATTAATTTAACAATTTAATTTATTAATTAGTGTTGTGATTAATTTATTTATAATTATGAATTAGAGATACAATATCTCCTTTTAGGTCTCCCCTCCAATCTGTTGGCGGGTCTCCTCACCAATCACCCCCATAATCCTCGCAAAGACGGATTGACCCGGCCTGAGTGAGACATTGTCTTGACATGACAAAATAAACACGTTTCCACCATGTGTGGAACGGTGTTGATGATCAATATGAGACGGGTTGCATCCCGTGATCACATCACATACCAAATGACATTCACGAGTACTGAGGCAGACTGGTTTCCAATATGTCACTCATCTTTGAAATCATTTATAATTAATTGATATTATTCATTTATTATTCCTTTAACGTTTTAAGACATAGTTTCCTATATGTGGCTAGGCTCTCTATTTATATTTATTGACTGAATTGGAGGCAACGATGGGTCACACATAAAGTGTTCACCAAAATCCACTTTTGCACACAGATCAATGAATCTCCTTTGGGACTAGCTAAAAATGTATTTACCACGCATGCTACATTATCATCGTCAACAACTTCCGCATCAAGCCATTGCCTATCACTAGTATCATGTCTAGACATCAAGTGAGAAACAATTTAGTTGTCTTGTAGCACCAATTTATTGGGATTGTCTTCCTTATAGCTACAATGAGGACTGATGCATATCACTCTTGAATCTCCTTCGAAAATGAGACTTTTGGAACAATAATATTTTTTACCTTTGTGCTACACAACCACCATTTGGAATTCACGATTAAAACTCGTTTTTGGAATATGTGGGTAAAATAATGACTAGGATTGTAACAAAATTATACTATAGGGGTATAGGTATATAATTGGAATTTAGTAAGCTATCGACTATGTTAGGGAAATGGTATAAAAACCCACACTTATATAATGAAAAAATAGAAATATTCCATAATTATGAGAAAGAAATCAGATTATAAGAATAATTCACTTTTTAGTAAAAAGTGTAACTATAGTAAGCTTTACAGTAAAAATACAGTTATGTAAAACTACCTGAGACTTTGATATAAATTAGTGAGAAGAATAATTTATGAGATTTATGAGTTAATCACATGTTTATGATATTAAGTCATGGCTCGTAGATATTTATAAGAAGAAAAGGATGAGTTAGTCATTAGTTGAGAAGAAAGTTGATAAAAGTCAATAAAGCATAAAACATATTAGCTTAAGTGACTAATCAAGTGGATTAAGCCATATAACTTCACCATTTTCGATTCTTCTTCTCCCCAAACCCGTAAGACCCATTGTTGAGCCATTCAAGAACTTGAAAACCTATTTTCTCTATAGTCTAGGAAACACTTTGAGGTTGGAATGAAAAATGCATATAATCTCTTGGTGAACAAAACCTACCAATTGGAATCCATCAAAAAGCCTTTGAGAGGAAGTGATTCATCTTTAAGATTTTGAGAGATTTTGTAACTTTGGTGTTTGGAAGTGTTTTCAACCCATATAAGCTTGAAAAAATCACCTCTCATAATTCTAGTGGACTTAATCCATGATTATACATAATTTTATCAATGTTGGATTTTGATGAATAGTGTCATGCGAAAACCTTGAGTTTGATGAAGATTGATGATTTTGTATGATATATAGGTGTGATAGTACTAGGGGTGTAAATAGACTAGGCTAGGCTAAGCTTTGCTTTAAATAGACCAGACCTGTGTATAAAAAAAAACATTGGGTCTGACCTGACCTGTTAGCCTATGTAGGCCCCAAATTATAAGTCTGGTCTGACCTATATTTAAAAAATAAAAGCTTTGGCCTAGGTTTGTTAGCCTTTTTAAGCCTATTAAACATTCAACAATTAAAAGAATAACTAAAATAATATTACTTTATTATTCAAAATTATTAAAATAATAATTTTATTTATTTATTTAAAATAAATAATATGATGTAGGCCGACCTGTAGGTTTATTGGCCCGACATATACAAAAAACTTATGGCCTATTTTCTAAATAGATTTTTTTAAAAGTCTAGACCTGTTCTATTTTACTATTTACAATAGGCCAAGTTTAGCTCAATATAGGCTAGGCCGTAGGCCCCTGTAGACCGGTCTAACCCATTTACACCCCTAGTAGTGACACTTTGATGAAAGATTGCTCGTTGGAGACCTTTTCTTGATCAAAATTCAAAACATAGACTTTTAATTTTTGGAGCTTTGGTAAGTTCATGAAAGATTAGAAATGATAAACTTCTAGCCATGTACTTAGTGTTTTATGTGATAAATGTATTAATGATCACCTTTAAACATATTGCAATAGTTTGCTTTGTGTAGAAATTGATGGTAGTGTTGACTTGAGATAGAAAACAAAGCAGAAAGAGCTAGGAATGAAAGTCTACAATAGCTAAACTTCTGGACCTTGTGTTTCAGTCCTTTGTGTGTTCCACCATGCTCCCTTGGGGAGGATGTTGTGTATTATGGTGTTAGACCTTGTAACGTATGATGAGAAAGAATAGACAGTAAACATAACTTCTTTGGGGATTTTATCCTGTCGGGCAATCCGTAGAAGTATACCATCTTTTGGAATTTCATCCTTTGGGACAACCCTTGGTAAGGTATTTATGCATTTTCCTTGAGGATTACATCCTTTGGACAACTCTTGGAAATGCTATGGTTGACCATACCAGAGAAAGAATAGACAGATTAGAAGAAACTTCCCTTGGTAAGCCTTCAGGACATCCTTGAGGTGCAGGCACCTAAGAGCCACGTTAGAGTGGAACTATCGTGGAAGTTCCATTAGAAAATAGATTATGTATGCATGCTTTGTTTTAATACTATTGATGCACTAAAAGTGAACTATAGGGTGGAGTAATCCTCCAAGGGCCCTTAGTTTACTAAGATTTTTTGTTTCACCTAGTGTTGGAAATATCATTTCAGGTACCTCTACTAATGGAGAGGGAGCATCTTATGTCAAGAGGCCAACATAGACTGTATTATATAGCATGCTGCTGCTGTTGATTACTTTTGCTATGTATATGTAATTTTAATCATATTTTGAGAAGAATATATTTTGATATTTGAGAGGAACTTAGATTATGATCATGTTTACCTTGTATCACTTATGATGTATATTTGGTGTAAAGGATTTTGTTGATATATTTTGTAATGTTCTAAGTTCTAAGAATGTAAATATGTAAAGACAATGTTGATGTATTTTATTCATGATGTAAGAAGATGTATGTTGAGAATTTGCATGAAAATCCTATATGCCAATAAGGGCTAGGTAATTTTATGAGAGTACGACATGTAACAAGTATGCATGAGAGATATGTGTAAGAAATGAGATATAATGTTAAATGTATATGAAAATGATGTAGAAAGATAACTTGAGATTCAAGAAAAGAAATGAGCAATAGTTGCAATCCAAGACATTTATATGTTTGTGGATGTAAGTGCATTTTGGGCATATAATGGCCAATCCAGGTCAATTAGGTACCAAAAATAGTTTGAGTTTCCTGAGATTGGTGCCAAGAAACCAAGGGAACCATTTAAGATACAGAGTTGCTCGCTGACTCGCTCACTCAAGCGAGCAGTCCAATGAGCAAATACGAAATGCAGACAGTAGCCATTGTCTAGACAAGGTGTTGCTCGCTCAGTCCAGCAAGCAGTTGCTTGGGATAGAAGAAACCCCTGCTTTGCCAGTGCAAAAAAAGAAGCTACTCGCTGACTTGCTAGCTGAAACGAGCAGCCTGGCAAGGAGAATCAGGGGATGGCAGTAGCTACTGCCCAGATTAGGGTTGCTCGCTCACATGCTCTCTTTAGCGAGCAGTGCAGCGAGGAAATACGACCTGCTTGCTAACTTGCTCGCTGAAACGAGTGGCTTAGCGAGGAAACATGGAATAGCCCCTGTTACTGTTTTAGATTTTAATTACTCGCTGACTTATGCTCGCTCAAGCGAGGGATCCAGCGAGCACATGAAAATAAGGAAATGTAAGAATTAGACCATGGATGTTTATGAGAACTGTATGGTTATGACGTATGCTTAATGCATGATACATTTTAGTAAGAAAGAGTATTTCCGCAATGTATGAGTTATAATTACGGTTTTAAATACAGAAAGTGTTTTTAATCAAAAAAAGCAAATTTTAACAGTAAAGAAAAAGTTTAGCTTTATTTTAATTTAATTATTGTGATTGTAACTGCGCTTAATATCGTATGTAATGATAACAAACTGGTCATGAACGGAGTATTACAAATAGGGTTTATGTAGGAGATGTATGTATGGGTTAGGTTGGACTTACGGATAGGACTATACAATGTGGCAACTTCTTCCGAGTCTAGCTGGGTGAAGTAGTGGATTTAGGACATTAAGTAGAATGGATGACCATGAATTACCATGTGGCACAACGTCCAAGACTCGTTATCAAACACAATAGATATTAAACTCGTTATAGGCCTAACAACAGGTCTTTGTCTTGTTGTGTCTGACAATAGGTTTCGAAACGCAACATGGCAAAAAATGTCATACGTAACCCAGTAGTGAAACTTTGCCTGCAACAGATTAGGAAAAAGCTTGGAAACATGACATTTAATTATATAATTTTTAAAAGGGTTTTATTAATCTCATGTTAAAGGAGATAGTTATCTCATGTCATAGAGATAAATTTGTAGGCTCCACCACCTGAAAAAAGAAAAGAAAAAAGTGGCATAGTTATCGAAAGGTGTGTAAGAGAAAAAACTTACCTCGCGTGACATGAGAATAGTTTTTCCCTTTTTAAAATCATGTCGTTTGGGTCATTGTTGTCACATATTTATTGGATTTAAAGGTTGTTCTAATTTCTTTACTATATTCTATGAAGTACCGACACTTCAAAGACTCTGACATGTCGTGTCCGACACTTCCCGACACTCTCTGACACTCTGACACTCCAAAACGCATTGTAGAAACTCAAAAAATGGTTCAAAGGTTGCGTTGTGTTGCTAACAGAATGTGAAAGTTGAAACATTTTCATTACTAAGAAAACTGAATTGCAAAAGATACAAGAGTTACTGTACATCGTCCTATATATATCTGAAGGAAAGTAAAGTGCAAAAGAAAACTAGTAACTAAACTAACCATTACTAGTGCCAGCTCAGCTAACAAACTAATAACAAACTAAATAGTGAACTAATTACAAAGAAAAGTTCTTATTTGAATTAAGAGGTATAATACCCCCCCCTCAAGTTGGTGGGTGGAGATCATACAACCCCAACTTGAACAGAAAATCATGAAAAGAAGCTGTATTGAGTGCCTTTGTAAAAATGTCAGCAAGCTGTTGATGAGTAGAAACTGGTAAAAGATGAATCAAACCAGATGTAAGTTTCTCTCTAGTGACGTGGCAATCTAGCTCTATATGTTTGCTCCTTTCATGAAAAGAAGGATTATGGGCCAAGTAAATTGCTGCCTGATTATCACAATAAAGACTGGCTGGCTGGCTGATGGGAACTTGAAGATCATGGAGCAAATAAGTCAGCCACTGGACCTCACAAGTAGTAGTGGATAGAGCACGATACTCTGCCTCTGCAGATGATCTTGAGACCGTACTTTGTTTCTTTGACTTCCATGAGATGAGAGAATCACCAAGGAATAAGCAAAAACCAGTAGTAGACTTTCGGGTGTCAGGGCATGTAGCCCAATCTGCATCAGCAAAGCCAGATAGCACAAGGGAACTTTGAGAAGAGAAGAGCAAACCTTTTGCTGGAGAACCTTTAAGGTATCGTAGGACCCGAATGGCAGCTACATAATGTTCCTTCATAGGCTTGGCCACAAATTGGCTCAATTGTTGCACAGCAAAACAGATGTCAGGTCTAGTATTAGTCAAATACATCAAACGACCAACCATTCTTCTGTAAGTAGCAGGGTCATCAAACAACTCCCCTTGATCCTGTTGTAGTCTTAAAGAGGGCTCCATAGGTGTAGATGCTAGTTTAGCATTGAGTAATCCACTCTCAGCCAATAATTCCAACACATATTTTCTTTGGTTTAAAATTAAACCAGTCTTAGATCGAGCAATCTCCATACCGAGAAAGAAATGTAAGGGACCAAGGTCTTTGATGCAAAACAAATTAACTAAATGTTTCTTGACAGCATTGATCTGAACCATACAATTCCCAACAATGATCATATCATCTACATATACCAGAAGACAGGTAAAGGTGTCACCTTCAGCCTTAGTGAATAAAGAATAATCAGCCTTAGATTGGATAAAACCAAGATTGTGAAGTTCCAAAGTCAGCCTTGCATTCCACTGGCGACTAGATTGCTTCAATCCATATATGGACTTATGTAGTTTGCAAACTTGATTTGATCTAGTAGATTCAATGCCTTGAGGAATAGTCATATAGACCTCTTCTGACAAGTCACCATGAAGGAAGGCATTATTAATGTCGATTTGCTCAAGAAACCAACCCTTGACAACAACAACGAAAAGCAATAACCTGACTGAAGTGAGCTTAGCAACGGGAGAGAAGGTCTCAAAATAGTCAACCCCTTCCATTTGGTTATAGCCCTTGGCTACCAAACGAGCCTTATGTCTGGCTACAGTACCATCAGGGTTATATTTGGTTTTATACACCCATTTAGATCCAATAGGATGCTTCCCTTTGGGTAGATCAACAACAGACCAAGTCTGGTTGCGATATAGAGCATCAAGCTCTTCATTCATTGCCAAAATCCATTCCTTGGATTTGACAGCTTGGTTGTAAGTACGTGGCTCAATGGAAGAACTCAGGTTGTGACAGAAGGAAGCATAAGAAGGAGAACATTTGGTATAAGTAACAACAGAAGATAATATGTGAGTGGAGGAGGTGTGTTTACCTGGAGAATGATTGGGTTCAGCTATAACTGTGGAAAGATTGCAATGAAAATCATTAAGATGATGAGGTGGCATCCTTACTCTATTGGACCTTCGAAGAACTGTGGGCAACTCTGGTATTGGCTCCTGGTTTTGAGGTCTGGTTGCTGTATCAGTAATTGCATTGGTAGGCTCAAAAAACGTAGTTGGAGGGTAGGATAGGAGTTTGGTTCTCAAGTGAAGATAAAACAGTGTATTGGTTGGGTTCTAAAGGAACAAATTGGTTTGCAACTAATGGTGAAGTGACAGGTTGGGTAGGTTGAGTGTTAGATACATATGTGTCATAGATGGGAGGTGTGAGAGTAGGTAGCACTCTAGATGATTCAGAGGATATAAGATCAACTTTCTGATTATCAACAAAAGGGAATTCTCTTTCATAGAAAACAACATTCCTAGAAATCAGGATTTCTTTGGAAGCCAAGTCATATAGCACATAACCTTTGGTTCCATCTCTGTGTCCAAGGTATATACACTTTCGGGCTCTTTTGTCAAATTTGGTGCGATGTGCCTGAAGAGTGGCAGCAAAAGAAAGACATCCAAAAGTCCTAAGATGTACTAAGGGAGCTGGCTTTCGGTAAAGTGACTCAAAAGGAGATGTATTCTGTAAAGCTGGAGTATTCAACCTATTAATGATATGGATGGCATGTTGGATACAATAGCACCATAATATTTTAGGAACATTTCCTTGAAAAAGGAGTGCCCTGGCTGTGTTTAAAATATGCTGATGTTTTCTTTCCACAACAGCATTTTGTTGGGGAGACTCAACACATGAAGTCTGGTGTAAGATCCCTTTTTGAGCAAAGAAATCAGACATTAAGAATTCAGAACCATTATCACTTCGAAGTGTCTTAATAGTTACACCAAACTGGGTTTCTATAAGTGTGACAAAATTATGGATATGGGTTCTAGTTTCTGACTTTAATTTCATCATGATGCCCCATGTAAAACGTGTGTGATCATCAACTATGGTTAACATGTATTTGTGTCCATGAATGGAAGGAACATAATAAGGACCCCAAATATCTACATGAACCAAATCAAAGGCTTTAGCAGAAACAGTAACACTCAAAGGAAAGGGTAACTTCTTTTGTTTAGCATAATGGCATATATCACAAGGATTGTCAACATTTCTACAAGAAATGAAAGGGTATTGAGTCATCATTGACTTTATTACAGAAGAAGAACAATGACCTAATCTTAGGTGCCACAAATCAATAGAACAAGATTGAACAGAAACTGTATTGGTAAGGTATTTATTTTGTGATGGTACAGTCTTCTGGTCAAGAGCTTGAGTAAGAATGTACAATCCACCATCAAGTTTAGCTGAACCAATCGTCTCCATTGAAGGATGCTGCTGAATGGTACAAATGAGGGGCTGAAAAATGACACAACAGTTAGTGTCTTGAGCAAGTTTGGTGACTGATATGAGATTAACACTAAAGGTCTCAACAAATAAGACATTTAACAATATAAGTGTTTGTGAAAGTACAACTGTTCCTGAGTAATGTGAGTAAACCTGACTCCCATTGGGCAAGGAAATGGCTATTGGATCAATCTTCTTTGGATGGATTAAAATAGCAAAGGAGTGAGTAATGTGGTCAGTGGCTCCTGTGTCAAGGATCCACTGTACCATATCATTGTTACCTGAAGAAGATTCTGACTTCTCTGTATTAACTGACTTAACATTGATTCCAGCATTAAGTGCCTTGGTTTGTACAATATTGCTAACATGTGAGGGTGCCATTTGCTGCTGTTGTGGAGATTGATACTTCATAGAATGTTGAATCATCTCCAAAATTGCATGATACTGATCCTTAGTAAAATTCTCTTTGTTCCCTTGAAGAGTAGCCACTTGATTATGACCAGCATGGGAATGCACCACTTGGCTATGGTCAGTATACGAATGTACTTCTTCAGAAGTATCAGTGCTTGCAATATTTGCCTTATGGACCTCCTTAACTTTATATCCAGGAGGATATCCATGCTTCTCAAAGCATGTATCAACAGTATGGCTTGTCTTGCCACAATAAGTGCACAGCCGTGGAGTAAATGCTCTCCCACGTCCTCCATGGTGACCACGTCCTCCATCTCCATTGTAACCACGTCCTCCATTATAACCACGTCCTCTTCCTCGAGGATAAAAATGACCACGTCCTGAATGCTGCTCTGCTGAGTTGAAAAATACCTTGGAATTTCCATCTGTGACATTAGGCATCACATTATTCAAATGCATCTGTCTTTCCTGCTGAGTAATCAAGGAAAATACACGGTTTATAGGAGGCAATGGGTCCATTAACATGATTTGAGACTTCACATGAGAAAATATCTCATTAAGTCCCTTTAAGAATCGAATAGAGTAGTCTCTATCCCTGATGTTTCTCACTTGAGAAGAAATTGAACAGCAAGGCTTAGCACATTTACATGTAGGTGTTGGTTGTAAAGACTCCAACTCATCCCAAAGGATCTTGAGTTGCGTATAAAAATCTGAAACAGAATTCTCTCCTTGATGCAAACGGAATATTTCATCATGCAAGTCAGAGATTCTGAAAATGTCTGACTGAGAAAACCTTTCTTTAAGGTCTCTCCATACATCAACAGCTCGATCCATCCAGAGGATCGATTGTGAAATGGAATCAGTAATGGATCGATGCAACCATGAAAGGACCATGGTATTGCATCTCTCCCAAGAAGCGTACCTTCTATCTGCCAGATCTGGAACAGAAATTGAACCATTGACAAACTGAAGCTTATTTTTGGAGATCAAGGCCATAGTCATGGCTCTAGCCCAACCATGGTAGTTCTTACCGTTCATTAGTGTAGAAACCAATACCAGAGAGGGATTTTCATTCGGATGTAGGTAATAAGCACTAACTGGATCTGAGAAATTCTCTAATGCATGTGTTGCTTTAGTGTTTGCAACTGCATGCGTGGTGTCTAAAGCATCTTCTTCATCCTCAGAACGAATATCAACTTTGGGTGAGCTCTGATTCGCCATAATCGTTCAACTCCAATTGTCGAAAAACAGAAGAAACTCAAAGTGTGTCTTGAAGGAAGAGAAATTGCAATGAAGAAAGCGCAGAAACAAAACGGCGAATATCAGAGCTCCGATGGAAGCTCTGATACCATAACAGAATGTGAAAGTTGAAACGTTTTCATTACTAAGAAAACTGAATTGCAAAAGATACAAGAGTTACTGTACATCGTCCTATATATATCTGAAGGAAAGTAAAGTGCAAAAGAAAACTAGTAACTAAACTAACCATTACTAGTGCCAGCTCAGCTAACAAACTAATAACAAACTAAATAGTGAACTAATTACAAAGAAAAGTTCTTATTTAAATTAAGAGGTATAATAGTTGCGTTTTTAGCTCCAACTATTAGATTCGTTGGATTACAATTACCATTTTATTAAGTTTAATATAAATATTTGGGATATCTTATGTTTCTTTGCAAAATTGATAGGTATTATGAGTTTAACTTCATTTTTTGTTAAATTATTAAATATTAAATATAATACACATTGCATAAATTAAAAATATTATTTAATATCAAAATGTGTCCTAACGTGTCGAAATCTAACATTTTTTAGAATTAACGTGTCGGAGTATCGTGTCTTGTCATGTCACGTGTCCCGTATCGGTATCGGTATCGGTGCTACATAGACTATACCTATCATTTCATGTTCGCCCCTATTAATTTCTCTCACATAAATTATAAAATATGAGGTCATCCATTCCCAACACAATTTGACAATGGACTATCTGATTTTTAAGTGTTATAAAATTGTTAAAAATAAGGAAAAGACAATGCTTGAGATTTCAAGTACAGGCGTTCCTCAACACACATGAGAAAGAATTAGCAACTATTTCGTATATTGCGTATATTTTTAAACTTAAAAAATAATAAAATATAAGTTATGTGAAAATGTTTAAATTTTAAGAAATAAATTATGATTAATTTATGTAAAATTTAGAATATATTAAATAATATAAATGTTTAAAATGACAACAACATATGTATAATCAATTAAAGTATTTGAATTTAAAATATAAAAATAAATAAATTAAAATAGCATTAAGACCAAGAAAAGAGTTGCGAAGAATGAGAAGATTAGATAAGTATATAAACAAGAGAAGATTAAAGGAATTCAAATTTAGTTCAATGTATTCTTGACTTATGCCACCTACTATAACTTTTATAAATTATTATTGATAGGTACATACTTCTAGCCGCTGACGTAAACTTTCATAAGCAATGAGATATTCCTCGCGTAATTAAAACAAATATGCAATTAACTGCCGAGTTTTATTTTAGGATTCGTTTTTTTGGCAGTTATTGCAGATAAGTTAACTGCAGTAAGTTTAATACGATGTCGTTTTGGGACGAAAATCGTGGTGTTTTTGTAATTTTAATTTATTTCAGGATTATAATAATCTTTATATTTATAATTTTTTAAAATTTCAATACCTCATTTTGGAAAAAATACAGATAACTTATCTGCAGTAACTGCAAAAATATTTTCCCCTTTATTTTATTTTAATATATTTTTAGCGTAAACAAGCTTTACATTTATATTTAATAACATATTATCATATTCATATAGTTAGTGTTAAAAAATTTGGATCAAACTAGTTGGATAGGAAATTAGACCATCAACTAGTTCGGTCCAGCTAATAAATTGGTTATTTAAGTACAACAGTATTAAATTAGGAAATGAATTATCTAATAACTAAAATTTCATATGACCTATAAAATTTTTGTGTCTTATCTTTATTCATTTATGATAATTGGGATCCACCTATTTAATATATGTGAAGAGAGGAATAGATACAAAATTTTCACTTCAGATCACAGATCGGATCCACTCCCGTTAAACTGGTGCTCAATTTTTAATTGAACTGATTTCTAAAATGTTGTGTACAATATTTGAAAACTTGTGGGCGTGTTTGGTTAAGGAGTTCTCAAAAAAATTTCAGCTAAGTGCATGTTGCATTCTCTATTCTCCCCGTTTGGTAGAAGGATGTCATGATTTTTACCCATAAAACACAGTTGCCTATCTAATTACAAATGCATCTAAAAAAGGTCCAATTACATTGTTAACAAAAGTAACTTCCAACATGGTATTTCTTTGAAAATCAGAGAAATGGAAAAAGTGAATGAAAATAAAGACAAAAATACCCTAGTAATATATGTTGTAACATTCAAAATTTTATAAAAAGGTTACTTTCGTAATTTCCATCCATTTTCTTATCAAATTTTTATTTTCAACCAAACCTACACTCAGCATATTTAATCTAATTTTTCTAGTAATATTTTACAGTACCAAACAATTTTTTTTAAACTTTCCTACTAAATTTACTTTCTTATATTTTTCTTGTAATTACATTTCCCTAATAATTTTTTTTTTCCTTAACCAAACATCCCCTATATTCCTAATATGACCTGATAATGAATGCTTATAAACAGTTATCAGTAAGCTACAAATGCTAATTAAATATTTCTATTATTATATCTATTTTATAATTTTATATTAATTCCATTTGGATATTTGAACAATTACTCAGTACTTGAACCGTTATTCTAGTAACTTGGTACCCGAGTGAATGATTGGTTTGAATTTAATAATAATAGTATTTTTTTCTCGACCAAAAATGAAGGTTCGTGAGTATTCTTGTTTCGCCGCCCTTCTCCAATCCTTAGCTAACAAAGTTAATTTCCCTGCTAGTTTTGTCATTAAAGGAAATAAATACTTTCGATAGTAAAAAGTTTAGCATAAGAATAAAAATGTAATTTTCTTAAATTAATTATTCGAAGAATATATGAATTATTTACCTTACACATTTAACTATTTGATTTTTTTTTGAAATGCATACATAAATAAGAAAATAATTTTCTTTTTAATTAAATGTATGAATCATAGATTTATATATTTATTTTTTAAATAGAGCAATTGAAGTTTATGAATTTCCAAAAAATAAGAAAAAGCCGACTCTGTTGCATAAAATAATATTATCGAATAGAGAAAAATAAAAAAGAATGAATGAAAACAAATAAATTTGAGACTTGTTTTGTTTTTCGTTTTTTAAGAATATAAAAGAGATGAAGGGCTATAATTTCATATTACGAAAAAGTGTGAAAGATAAAAAGTTATAATTAAAACCAAACAAAAGAGTTGTGATTTGTGAAGAATGAGAAGATTATTAAATTACCAAATTGTTGTAGTTGGTAATAAGGAAATTGAGTAAGTAGAAAGGAAAGAGGTTTGGTTCGATACTTACATGTTATTTTTGGGAAAATTTTAAATGTTTTCTTCCTTAACCTGCCATACATTCTGAATTAGTCTTATAATAGATTCAAAGAGTCAAAATTTGTTAAGAGAGCCAATTTCTCTAAAAAAATAATTGAGGTTGTGTTAACTTAAAAAAAAAAAAATTAAATGAATTGAAATTTATTTTAAAGTGTTCTTGACTTCTTGAAACGAGCCACCTACTAGAACTTTTATAATTATTATATACAGACACATAATTCTAGCTGCTGACGAACAATTTCGTAAGCAATGAGACGTTGTATGCGTAATACTAATAGACAATTAACTGACTGATGAAATTAATTTTAATGTATCTTTACCGTACACCCAATCAAGCGTTTTTTATATTCGTTGTACAGGGTTAGTGTTAGTCAAAGAAATGAATTTGTCAATTGACTCATGCGTAAAAATTTTTAATTTTGATGAATTTTTAAAACTTTTTCATATTTTTACACTATCACAACATCCCTTGAGAACTAGAGTTTTTTTTTTAACCCGCTGGCCCCAGTTTTGTCCTATTGTATGTGACAACTAGTCTTGAATGCTACATCACATGGCAAAAAGTGTCCTATTGAACCCAATAACAAGACTTTATTCATGGCAAATTGAAAAAAAAAAAAAAAAATCACAAAATATGACATTTCGGTAAAAAAAAAAATGCCAAAACTAGCATTTGAGTAGTTTTATTTTATTTTTTGGTGAGTAAATATCTCTCACTTTCGGTCACGTGAGATTAGATTCATTCCGGTCCCAATTGTGTCATTACCAAAAATAAAAAATAAAAAAATACCTTGATTCTAATGGTTCTAACTTCTAAGGCACGGAAGTTTGTCAGAATCACAGTCATACATGGCTGCGCACGTGCAACAATTTTTCATTGAACACAAACATTTATGATAAACAAAACGTAATATAAGTGGTGTCACAAAATAATATATCTAGCACTTACGGGTCACGTAAGCATCTAATTCTCATCCATTAGTTTAATTTCTCATTATATCTTCCATTTCCATAGTCAAATACCTCCTTTTTTGCCAACCCTTTTTTTCAAACCATACCCATTTTCCTCGAAGTTCACCCCTTTGACCAACACCACCCCACTTTTATATATAAACGCTTGTGCTTGTGCAAATTTAGCATTTTATAATCCACCAATACATACACACATGGTCTTATAATCACAAGACACACATAAACACCACTCTTTTTGTTCTTGTTGATATAGCTTCAAGATAGTGTGAACAATTAACACTAACCAGGTTATGATGAAGAACAAAAGGCCTAGTAGAAGGGACAAAAAGGAGATCAAAGTTACATATATTTCAAGCCCTGTGAAGGTTAAGACAAGTGCTTCAAACTTCAGAGCTATTGTGCAAGAACTCACTGGTCAAGATTCCAATGTTGCTGAAACCTCCATGCCCATTGAAGCAAATGGTTCTGAAAGAGTTCACAATGTTGCACAGGGCTATTATTTGCCTGAGGCTACTTTGTTGAAACCTGATTACAGTGAGTTTCTTTCGAGATCATTGATGGAGCCATTCAACCAACAGCTTCAATACGATTTGTGGAGTTTTGATATGTCCTAGGTTTTTTGATTATTTTATCCAGGTTCTCATTTCCAGGTACTACTTGTTTTTTTTTTTTTTTATGATGTAACTTGTAATAAAAATTTTGTAATTTCACTTTTGTGAAGTTGAAACTTTTTATTAGTTCACTTGTAATTTTTATCAAAGATTTTGTAATTTGTTTTGTATATGTTATGGACCTAACTAACACACCCATATCTCAACAATATACAACAGATAACAAACAATGGATAAGAGAGATAAGAATCTTATGATATCAACATGATAAGATTTCATAACAATCTTAGAATCACTATGATTGTGGCTCAATCAGATAACCCATTATAAAAAGGGGTTAAAGTAATAAGGTACACAATTTTTGTCCATTTTACTTTAGTTATTACTGTGCGTACACTCCATATTCTAGCCATGCTATTTCTCCTTAGTGCACCGTGATTCGGTATTCCTTGTGGTATATCTTTCGTGGATACTTGCAAGCATATATAAATCCCATATTGACTCACCATTCGAGTGGATATAATGAATCTACCAGGATCAAACAATATATAATATAAATCTCATTGCATATTAATTGGTAAGAAAATTAACACATAAGAATGTGAACAACACAAAAATTACAAACTTATAAAAAAGACAAAATTTATGTTAAAAATTGCATTTTCGTAATAAATTATAGAAAGGTTATACTTAGTTACTTACTACCTTTTTTCTTACCACTTTTTATTATCAATTTTATTATCGTTGAATTAAAATCAAATCAACGACTCTCACTTGATGATATTCTGTAACTGTTGATTTGATTTTGATCAAATGATGATAAAGTTGATACTAAATAATAGGTGATAAGAAAATATAATGGTAAATATAACCTATCTCATAAATTAGTTAAAAACTTATAAAAAAAAGTTACTATGTTATTATTAAAAGTTAAAGATTCGTTTTGAATCAAAAATAAAATCTATATTAAAAGTTACAAAATAATAAAAAGTAATAAATTCTGTGAACTTTTATGCATAAATATATGGAAATATTATTTTTCCTGTACAATACACAAAAAAATGAATTCACTAAAAAAAATAAAAATAAATAAATAAATGAGTTTGACCCACTTTTTATATGTTATATGAGATAAATTATTTCATTAAACAATATTCTCTAAATATATATGAAATTCTGTGATTGCTTTTGTTATGCTTCGGCGTCTTAGTTCTTCCCGTTCCCGTACTGAAACTATCATTGAATGGTGATGTCGGTTGTGGATAAGACAGGTGTTATGTATCCATCTAGTCATTGAAAGAATGGAGTCGAATAAATTAAGAAAAATATTAATCTCATGTGATAAAAAATAATAAGTATCTTTTACACACTAAAAAAGGTGTGGGTCCCACTTTAATTTTTTTTTCTCTTCTCTTATATAATGGGACCCATATAAAATTCTGAGAGCAACATGAGATATTATATTTTCTGTTGCATAAGAAAATATAATCCCATAAATTAATAGCTGATAAAGCGCCACGAATAATTAAATTTTATGTATTTTAAAAAAAAGTATATATTTTATTGTTCAACTCAATTATAATAGTTAATAATTAATTTTATATCTTGTAAATTACACTTAATTATATTTAATAACTCGGGTTTATTAATCAAGTAAATTATTAAATGTAAGTAAAATTAATGATTAATAATAAATGTGAAATTTATTAATTTTTTTATTAGTGCCAGTTAATGTTAATCCTCCCTTTATATATATTCTCAAGACTTTATTAGAAGGGGAATAGTTTTTTCCTAGAAAACTACCCCTTCCTGTGGAGACAATAATACATGCGTCCTATCATGAATTTTTTTCATCCCATTATTCTTCTGTAGACCCCATTTTTTTCACTACTCGTTTATTAAAATGTAATTTATTTGTAGATGTACCATAAAGTGACAAAGGAGTCTTTTTATGTCTCTCTACAAAAAGAATATATATTGTGATAAAGGAAATGAGAGGAAACAAACACTTTTCAACATTATGAAAGGCGAAAGAGACAAAATAATAAAAAAATAGAAATGATCATTTTAGTAGCCAAAGAGTTACTTTTCAATTTATGTTTCTCTGTCATGAGAAGCACTTACCCCACAATCAGCATCAAAAGCACTAAAATGTGAGCACACAGCATCAATTTTCACCCTTGCAATTTTCAATCATTTTTCTATCTCTTGTTCCTTAATAAGTCCCCAAGTCCCTAGAGTATATAAAATTTTCACCACCCCAATTCTCGAGTATTTCAATTTTTTTATGCACTTTAGTGTTGGGACTCTACAAGTGGGTTTTTTGACTCTTTTGCCTCTAATTAAATAATTAATAACTAATTTGTCACTCCCCCAGAACTATCCATCATCCTGCCCCCATTTAGTCGATTAAGTTGCACTTTTAATCGACTAAATTGTTTGCACTTTTAGTCGACTAAGCACATTATTTAGTCGACTAAAGATCGCGAAAAACCCTATATCCAGACCTCTCTTGGGCTCATTTTCAAAATATTCGAAATCAAAACTTCTCTCTTGGTCTCTTTCTCTTGTTTGTCAGCTGGGAACCTTCCAATCACCCTTCCATTTCATCCCACCACCTCTAAGACATAGTAATTGTGAAATCATTGTCATTTTTCTTTATTTTTCAATTGTTTCCCCCAAATCCGAACCCTAACCCTTAAAATCTGATTCCTACCCCCAAAATTCGTGTGAAAGATGAGCTCAAGTCCAAACATGTATGTTACCATGATTTACTATGATGGAAAGCATTATGAAGGCCCCAACGGTGTTCAATTTGAAGGAAAAACGAAAATGTTGAAAATCAAACGGGGCACTACGTACAATGAGCTGAAGGGGAGGATTAACCAAAAATTGGGGCTACACGGCAGCCATGGCGTTCAACGGATGATCGCCAGGGTAGAGTCTACAGTTGGTAAGGATGCTATATTCTACATTGGTAATGATATATGTGACGATGAAGATGTGGATTGTGTCATAGATGCAATTGTGGACCGAAAATTTCAAAACTTTATTGAGATATATGTTGAAATAGACTGTGGTCAATCTTCATCTGCACTTGTGCATGGAAGAAGTCAAAGTCAAGAAGACAGAGTGGTCGGTTTATCTGCACCTGCACCTGTCTTAAGTCAGATACCACTGAGGGAAATAGACGAGGATGAGGATGGGCATGACGAGGATATGGACAGTGAAGACGATGGTGAACCCGAGAGTGTTATTCCGCTGGGTGACACCTCAGATACGGACGTAGAGGGGAATTTTGAAGCTGATACTAGTTCAGGAAACTTGAGTTCCCAGGTTATGCCACCGCTCCGTGTTGACCCTGTTAGCAGTGGTAAGATTGTAATATAAAGTTTTAATTTTGCATATATATATATTTGTGTTTTCTTTCGTACTGACGGATAAGTTTAAATTTGGACGTAGGGTCTGAGATTGAGCCATTTTCGAACGACAGCCCACACTATTCGTTCATTAATTGGGCTCACCCTAATGATGAGACATAGATATTGTATGGCGACGATGACATCCACGGTGGCTGGCATTTAGGAGATCCATTATATTTGTACCAGGAGTTTCGAACTAAATCTGAAATGCAACATGCTGTCAAATTATATTGTATGAAGTCTCATCGTACTGCTGTGGTGGCAAAAAGTGATGACCATAGATTTGTGATGAAGTGTCGACACCATAATGATGGTTGTCCCTGGTACGTGCGGGCTATGTTGCCCAAGAATGGAAATAGTTGGGTTGTTAGTAAGTGGGGTAAAAAACACACCTGCCTAAACCAAGGCCTTACTCGGGACCATAGACAGCTGGATTCTGATGTAATCTGTGCAGCCATTATAAGTATGTATTACATTGATTTTTGTTTATGGTTTAATTTTTCGGTATATTTATTGATTGTGTTGACTTCGAATTTTGTATAGGTATGTTAAAAGAAGATCCATCCACGAAACCAGTTCTTATTCAGGAGAGGGTACAAAGTTTGTATGGATACAACATATCTTATAGGAAGGCTTGGAAGGCTAAAATGAAGGCCATTGTGAAGTTGTTTGGCGACTGGGAAAAATCATATGCCATCTTACCTGGTTGGCTGAACTACATGACACAGATAAATCCTGGTTCTGTGTTCAAGATTGATACAGATCAGTGTTGTGACGAACACGAGTCTACACCGATAAGGCTGTCTTTCGCAGGGTATTTTGGACTTTTCACCAGTGCATTGAGGCTTTCAAATATTGTAAACCCATAATCCAAATTGATGGCACGCACCTGTACGGGAAATACAAAGGTACCCTCTTGATTGCTACGTCACAGGATGGTGATGGATTCATTCTGCCTATTGTGTTTGCCATTGTTCCACCGGGTGAGAGATTGGATGATTGGTTGTGGTTTCTTAGCCAGATGTGTTTCCATGTCACACGTAGGCATGGTATCTGTCTAATATCCGATCGTCACCCCAGCATCATCAGGGCTGTGAAGGATCATGCCGGTTGGCAGCCTCCATTTGCGTATACGTGTTTTGTCTTCGTCACATTGGAAGCAACTTCAACACTAAGTTTAGGGATGTCGAACTGAAGAAAACGCTGATGAAACTAGGTAACCTATTTACATGAATGTGTACATGTTGTATGTAATGTTGTTTATGTATAACTCATTGCAATTTGGGTTCATTTTTTGCAGGTTACATGTGTTCGAAGATTCACTTTGATTTAAGATTTCAAGAATTTGTCGACAGTAACCCACAAGTAGCCTCATGGATAGATCAGATTCCCAAAGAGAAATGGTGTAGGTCTTATGATGAGGAGGGCCGAAGGTTTGGTCATATGACGACAAACCTATCTGAGTGTATCAATAAGGTCCTACGGGGTGCACGTAATTTGCCAGTAACGGCATTGGTCAAGATGACGCAAAGTAGACTTGTTGGGTATTTTGTGAAGAGGCGTGAAAAGATCCAAAAAGTAAAGGACAAAGGCTGGAGAATTGCAAAAAAGGTTGAGGACTTCTTACAAAAGAATGATCAGTTAACTGTCAGTCTCCGTGTCCGTGTTTTTGATAGAGACTTGCAGTTGTTTGAAGTTGAGGATGCCTACAATCAATCTACGCATGATGCCGGCGACATTATGAGGGTTGACTTGCTAAATCGTAAATGTCAATGTGGACGGTTCACAGCTAGACGATTTCCTTGCAGTCATGTGCTAGCGATGTGCAAGGTTGAAAAATTGAACCACTATGACTATGTCGATCCTGTGTTCTCAATTACACAAATTGAGAAGGTCTATGCTGCACATTGGTTTCCAATGGGTAATGAGTTGTTGATCCCAGAAATAAATGGTCCAACATTAATCCCAAATGCATCTTTGGTTCGTGCACAAGGAAGACCGAAGTCTTCAAGGATACAGAATGAAATGGATTGGGTTGAGTCCCAACCCACAAGCAGTCAAACTAGATGCAGCACCTGCAAGCAAATTGGTCACAATAAACGTACATGTCCTATGAGGATTAATCCTAGCTGAAGCAATGTTGTGCATGTATTTAAGGTCTTTTGTAAGAGTTCATGTAATTTTTGTAAGACATTGTGATGTTACTTTGTGTTACTGTTTAACTCATTATGTAATTTGACATTTCATTTCTAAGTCCATTATCTAACATTGGTCCATATTGATGGATTGAAACTCATAACTAATACTAATATTACCAAAAAATGAAATCACCAAGTTTCGGGGAGCGTAAACAAACGGTTTGGGGTAATACGTACCCAATCGCATACGAATCCTGTACAATACTATTTTGTACCTGAAAGTGTGTTCCCCAAGTCATTATATGCGTGTACATTGATATTCGATCGGTTCCGTGCCAAAAAAAACGTGCAAAACAGAATGGGGTGTCAAAACTAGTTATTTAGTCGAGCAACCCGTACTGGTTTAGTCGACTAAACTGTGTAGTCGACTAAACCAGTACGGGTTGCTCGACTAAATAACTGGTTTTGACACCCCATTCTGTTTTGCACGATTTTTTTTGGCACGGAACCGATCGAATATCAATGTACACGCATATAATGACTTGGGGAACACACTTTCAGGTACAAAATAGTATTGTACAGGTTATAAACCACAAATGTACATGTACTGCATAAATGCTCCAAGTTAGGGTATCCGAAACTTGTGTTCTTATTTCAACTCTGTTAAGGTCACCTGTTCTGAATTTCATTGGACATTTTAGACCCGTTGGACTGTGATTAGACACAAATTGAAAACATGAAGGTAAAAGATATTTGTTCCTTCATTTGGTAAACAAGAAAACAACAATAATTACGTAAACGGTTCACAACATAATGGGAACATCAAATAGTTCATTTCATAACCATAATATTACATAAGCTACAAATGTCAAATAGGAAGACTGAAGTCAATTACATAACAACATACACTAGAAACGTAAAATAGAAACATAAACCCTAAATCTAATCCTCATCCTCCTCGGACGCCGTCTCCTCGTCATCCTCATCTGACACATCAGCCCCCTGCCCTGCAACATCCTCAATCTGTTGTCCTCGTCCAAGCTCTAGACGAGCAAGCCTATCTTCAACACCCTTGAACCGTCCCTGTATATGTCTAAATCTTTCATTTCCCTTCTGCACGTGACTCTTCCTCCATTTTTTATGTTTCAGCGCCATTTTTCCTATTTTCTTCAGCGTGGCGTTTATGCCCTTCATGACATCACGTAATGAAAACCCACCCGCAGGCTCAGCTATCTCCTGCTGGTCACCCTCATCATCATCGTCATCATCATCCTCCACCTCGGGGTCAACCATGTCTACAACTGGAGCAACATCAGGAACCTCAACATCAGCCACACCTGTGAACTGCCACACTCCTGTTTGGGGGTTCTTTGTCATCTTGCACTGCTCCAGTAGACGTTTTCCAAACTTATGATTATACCCTGTGGTCTTCTTCAAGGTCACATTACCCATGGGAACATCAAAATGCTCCAATATCCTCTGAACAAGACAAGCAAATGGAAGTGCACCCTTGTGTTTGGCCTTATACATCATCCAACACACGTAGTGCCTCCAGTTCACCGAAGTACCATGTCGGATAGCCCACATGATGGGAATGTCATGCTCCAACACCCTGGAATGATTGAACGCTCGCGGAAACAAAATGTGGGTGATGACATAGTGTAGTATGCGGGACTCCACAGTAAGCAACCCCACCGTATAGGCAATGTGTTGCCCACGGACTCTCCTCTGCTCCTGCACGGCATCACCGCGTGTATATCCTGGAAGTATGGTCCCGCTGTCTGCGTCATATTCCACAGTGAGTGCGCAGAATCAAAGTCATACCCCAGTAACTCCAACCATACCGGAGCCGTCATGATGATGTCCACCCCGCAGACCCTAGACCTCAGCTCACCGTGATGGTAGCTGAGATTATGGTAGAAGGCCCGTACATGCAGCTCAGAATATGAACACGACAGTTCAGCCAAGGTCCTAAGATGTGATTCCTCCAACCACCTCACAATGTTAAAACCTTCTTGTTCAAAAAAGGCTGTATCAAGTGATTTGGCCCCACAAATCGGTCGGTTAACAAAGTCACGGACAAAAGATTCATGAACCACCGGGTCATTCTCGAACAAGTATCTGAATGGGAGGTCCACAGTAGCGGGGTCTTCCTCTTGTGGCCTTGACGAAGACGGACGGTCTTGTCGTAGCTTTTGTCGTCTCTCATTTCCAGTGCTAGACGATCTTCTACGGCCAGCCATGGGAACAACTGTACCTACAATGCAAGTGGAAACGAAAATCAATGAACAATAACAATATCAAAAAATTTAAAATTCAATATAAAAAACAAAACCTAATCCTAAAATAAAACAGAAATCAGAAACCCAATCCCTAACCCTAAAATAGAAACAGAAACCCTAACCCTCAACCCTAACCCTAACCCTAACCCTTACCCTAAACCCTAAAACAGAACACAAAAACCCATTCCTAACCCTAAACACTACAACCCAAACAAAACAGCAACGTAAACCCTAACCCTAACATAACCCTAAGCCTAAGCCTAAGGCACCACATCAACCCTAACCCTCACCCTCACAACAAACTTAGCACCCTACCCCTAACGTAAATCCACAAAACCGCAAACATAAATCAAATGCATGAAGAAAACCAAAAAAAATACTAAACTTAAAACCAAATGCAAGTCAGAATACGTTACCTAAATGTCGATTTCGCAAGTGTGAACCAAGGAAGCTTCAATCGCACCTTCAAGGGTTGAGATTCAGACTTGGTTGGAGAGAGGGGACGGAATGCAGCCTTTTAGTCGATTAGGGTTTGAAAATAACCCCCTTTGCGAAATGGGGGATTTTTTAAAAAACCTGATCTGCGACATTTTGTCGACTAAATAATGTGCTTAGTCGACTAAAAGTGCAAACAATTTAGTCGATTAAGGTGAGTTTTTAGTCGACTAAAATTCGCGTTTCATAATTTCTGAGTTTAGCCCATTTAGTCGATTAAAAGTGCAACTTAATCGACTAAATGGGGGCAGGATGGTGGATAGTTCTGGGGGAGGGGCAAATTGGTTATTAATTATTTAATTAGGGGCAAAAGGGTCAAAAACCCCTACAAGTGCATGGGTAGTAAAACTAATAAAATGATGAGTTATCGAATAATAAAGAAATATAAAAAAATTAAGAGATTTAAAAGTAAATGTAACACAATTTTATTTTATTGAAATCAAGAATTAAGATCTAATTATAAGTTTACCCTTTCATCTATCAATTCACTTGACTTGTAATAAATCTTCTCTTTTTGATTAAGAGCTTATTTTAGATTAATTAATCATGGTTCCCCTTGTCTAATATAATATCTTTATATTTATTTTCTAAATTTCTATCATTAAACTTAAGTTTTCTAAGTTATGTAAGGCAAATATGTATTTTCTTATTCCGTTGGCTAATCAACTCATCCAACAAATAAGATATACATTGAACAATCATAACTCACAATAGAGGTTTTTTTGACTTTTTTGCCCTTCATTAATTAATTAATAACTATTTTGCCTCTTACTCAAAATTATCCACCAATCTGCCCCTCTTTAATCGATTAACTTGAATATTTAATCGATTAAATGGTCAAAATAGACAAAAATGGTTGACTCAAGATTTAATCGATTAAATCTCTCTCTTAATCGATTAAATATCCCTCTTAATCGATTTAATCGATTAAAACTTATATTTAATCGATTAAATATCCCAAATGAAGCATTGATTGAATGAGACAAACAAGGAAAACTCGCTGGTTCACTGCATAACGAGAACCAATCTTGGTTCATTAACGCATTTGAATTGTTCCCTAAATCCAAATTTTCACACAATGCTCGCCAAGTGACCTTTGGCTCCCAACCCAGAATGTCCCTAGTTTAAGAACATCCCGAACTATGATTGGTTCACCTTTAATCCAATGTTGTTGGAAGAAAAATAGTCTTTCTTCTGACAAGTCACTTGACACTGGACAATATATGTTATTATCATTGGTGCCATCTCTGAAAGAAAACACCATAAGCTTTCCCTTCACATACTTCACTAACATATACCAAAAAAATAGCATACTTAGCAGCTAGTGTAAGTATAGTTAAAAAAAAAATTAGGATATAGAATGAGAGGGACATTACATAGGTGCTTGTAATTGAGAGATTTCTTACGGTCCTGAACAGAACAAGCATAAGCGTCTTGTGTGAATTGTTCAAGGAACTTCTCCTGGAAGTTAAAGGCAAACGCTGAAGAAGAAAAGCAAAGGAAAAAGTGAAATAGAAACTGAAAATGCTGTGAATAAAAAAATTATCGCAGCTTTGTTGATAGCCAATATAGCTTCCTGAGAAACACGCAAATCAGGATCTTCCCCTTAATCATCGTCCTTATACGATTCATCGGAAACACTTGGGGCAGCCAAAACTTAATCATTGTAATAAACTAAACATTAATCATCCCCTTTGAGCGTAGCGAGTTTCCTTGTTTGTCTCATTCAATCAATGCTTTCACGTTCATTTGGATATTTAATCGATTAAATATAAGTTTTAATCGAATAAAGAGGGAGATTTAATCGATTAAATCTCGAGTCAACCATTTTTGCCTATTTTGACCATTTAATCAATTAAATATTCAAGTTAATCGATTAAAGAGGAGCAGATTGGTAGATAGTTCTGAGTAAGGGACAAAATGGTTATTAATTAATTAATGAGGGGTAAAAGGGTCAAAAAGCCTCACAATAGAGGTGGAAATTCTTTTTTATCTATAATAAAGAGTGAAGTAACAAACTCATTTCATAAATCAAAGTCAAAGGAATTACACTGAGTTAAAGATATAAGATCCAAGGGATATAGAGTTTAATTCTCACTTTATTATTTTATTAATAAATAATTAAATATTATAAAAAATTTATTATAAGTGAGCCTGTGTATTATACATTCTTTGAGGCTAATGAATTTTTATGTGAAAGAATATATCAAAAAATATAATATAAAATATTTATGTGAAAAGAACTTTGAATAAATGGAATCAACTCAAGAAAAGAAATTACAAGATAGAGAGAAAAAGAGTAAGGGAGAAGGAGTCAAAAATTGTATTACTCAGTGTGTCCGAATACAAGTTATACCACCCCAATATATAGAAGAAGATGGGGGAAGAGTACAAAATATCTTCTCATCTTCTAGTCTATTCATAGTCTATTGTTATAATACTTAATCTCCCATAAAGTGTGATAAAGCCTAGTAATGTACATTTGTAACATTCTCATGTAGTGATGTCCATTTTGTAACACTCCTCCTTGGACATTACTGCACTAAGTCCATGCCTCCTTAAAATCTTGCAAGAAAAATCCAATGGGAAAAAAACCAGTGAAGAAAAAAGACTACAGGTACGCTTCAAGCTTTGCACAATCTGTCTCATTAAAAATCTTTCCAAGAAAAACCTAGTGGGATAAAATCTTGGTAAAGGAAAAAAGACTGTAGTGCATATAACTCCCCCTTAATTGAGTCATATAGCTACTGCTGGAGCTAAGGAAGTGGAGCAATAATTACAATCTTTCATAATAGTTATCTCGTAATCTTCTCCCAAAATAAATCGTACTATTGTCAATTCAATTGGATCATAATGTCCATTTATAACACTTCTCGTTGGACGTCATTGTACTAAGTTCATGCCTTGTTAAAACCTTGCTAGAAAACCCAAGGGAAAAAAACTAGTAAAGGGAAAAAGAGTACATGACATGCGTTACCAAACCTTTCATAAACTTCCTCATTAAAAATCTTTGGCCAAGAAAAATCCTTAGGGAAAAAATTTAACAAAGGAAGAAAGAGAGTACAGTAATAAACCTTCATGGTTCCATCCTTCAGGGATAATCATAATTAATTCGCTTCCCCTGATGAAAGTAATCTACAAAGGAAGTAGCGACTAGGCTAGCTTTTAAGCCTTCCATGACATTGCAGTGCTTCCACAAAGAGATACATATAATCTATGATTATTAAACATATGGTCAGCATCAAAATATTCCACCGATGTAAAATCTCCATATCATGGGTAGATACTTGAGGATAACCAAAATATAATTAACATCATTCAAATGTCTTAAGAGGTAACACCATATCTAGCTAGAACTTTTACTACAAATGCAATATAAAGCCTATTACAATTTACATAATATAACAGTGTTCCTATGACACGTAAGATTAAGAGCTTCAAGTCCTAATTCTTTCTCGTTATTTTCTTTTGGTCTAAATGGATATGTATTCACTTCTAGTGAATGGACCATCATTGAGTCACCTATATAGTAACATTGGTGAAATAACCATTTTTGGAAGATGCTCGATCTGCAGGCCGAGACAATAATATGTTCGAGACCACCATATAATGATCTTTGCAGCTTGGTGCTCAACATGCTGCGAATTTCATTCTTTTCATATAGGGCATGGAGAATCCTTCAGGGATTTTCATATAAATATTATCGTCAAGTGCCCCTGCAGTCACAAAATCCATTAAATGCATTTCAAGATACATCCTAGTTTCCATATTGATCAAGTAACAGAACGTACTAAAAGTTTTATTACAGGAGAATAAACATCATAATTGATGTAGGGTCTCTGTGAAAACCCTTGTTCTTTCTTAATTGCCTTCTATCATTCATTCTCATCTGAATGCTTATGACATTCTTATATTTTTGGGTTTTGGATCCAGATTATCTCTTGAGACAACAAGAGTTACTGAGAAAGCAATGATGTCGCCGGCGACAGATCATATTATCATATTTTTCTCCCATATCAGTATAGCATTGCAACTTTTATGTCAATATCAACCAAATCTTCATTGTTTTCCATGAAATTTAGATTTGGTTGTTTTGTGTTCCCGGGATTGGTGCAATTAGCAGCTGCATTTATTTCACTGAGTTCACTTTCTTCAGGATTAACCTCTTCAGGAGGCGCAATGAGTGTCTTACTTTCATTTTCCGCGAGTTTATGTCATCAATTTTATTCACGCTCCCGATATTGACTAGACTTAAACATATATTGTCTGATTAAATTCTCCACTACACATGGCTCATTTTCTGCAGATATTTGCCATTTATCTTGCTAAAGTTTGCAAGTTAATGATATTTTGAACTTCAAGTTCAGTTATACTTGTACGTGGACAAAAATAATTAATTTAGTTTTTTTCATTCAAAATAATTTCTCGGGATTCATCAAGCTTATGGCTTTCTCCCCTAATGTCGGGAAATGTCCTTCAATAAATATTTAATCAGTGAATCATGTATTAATAAGTTGCCCATCACGGGCTCCAAGTACTTGATTTTGTATTGAGCCTCAAAAATTCACGTAAATATCAAACTTTCACATGACATAATGACATATATAATGCAATAAAAAATGTTCATATAGGAAATATCAAATTGACTTCCACGTATAAGCTCAAGAGGGGAGTATGCTAAAAAATATATGAGTTAGTGAACTTCAAGTTCATGGTCAATTTGATCTTCAGGTTCATGGTAAAAAATATATACACAAGCATTACTTCATATTTTTCCCATCATATTTCTAGAGTATAATTTTCCTCTATCGGGTCCACTTTTCTAAAAATATGAATTTTCTTGTTAATTATTGACCTCTTTACGAGTGTCACTTTGAAGTTTTATTTCCTTTCCTTAAAGGACAAAATTGTGTGTGTACTATAAATTTATTAGTCATGATGTCCTTCAGGAACAATCAGTCTCATAATATTTGTAACTGTTTGAATATTATGCAAACTAATTATTATTTGAAATTCAAGTTCACAATCATTTGAGCATATAACGAGATGGATAATTTTTTAAATTGACTTATCTAAATAAATAATCAGCTCTTCTAGAGCTATTGCAAATATTGTTGTAGACATGCCCACGACCACATCCATGATTGTATTTCATTCGCTTCAAGGAATGACACAAAAATTGGTCAAAATTCTACAGGGTCTAATGAGCCTTTTGCCATATTTGGTTTTGAGATCTTCATAGAAATAATGAAGAAATATTATTGCACTCTCGTTCCTTGATTGCTTCCCAAGGTAACATAATACAAAGTCCTCTGGTGCCTTCAATCATATCTAAAATTATAATTTGGAACATCCACTGCAGGGAATGTGATTTAACTCATCAGCCAAACTTTACAAGTCTATTTTCTTGATATGACTACTTCTAGAGCATATTCAGGATGCATAAAATATAAGAAATATTTTCTCTAAATATTTTATTTCAAATTATTTATCAGATCAGTTAGATTTTTTCAATCATGATCTGAAGTTATTGTTCTTCAGACCATAGAAGACAAAGAGGAAAGACATGCATAATATGATGGAAAATGACGACGATAACTAATATTAACTGTATACCTTGCCGTAGGGCAAGTATCACATGTACCTTTACGAAGAGAAATGGGAAGGTCACTAGTCGAAGGTGGGACCGAAGCTAATAGAGGAGATGCAGTCGGATGTGAGCCCACAAAAACATCTAGAGAACCATGTTGTAACTCATCGGGAGAAAAGGCGACAGAAAGATAGTCAGAAACATGGACTGGTAAAGGCGGAAGGTATTCAAAGGTATTAGTAGGGAGAGATGATTGAACATAATCAGTGTCCACAGAAGTAGTAGAAGAGCCAAAAAAGGGAACTTATTCAAAAAAAGGAAACATCGGCCGAGATAAAGTATCGATGTAAAGTCGGGGAGTAGCAACAGTAACCCTTTTGAGACCGAGAATAACCTAGAAAAACACATTTATGAGACTTGGGAGCTAGTTTATCCAAGCCTGGATCGAGATGATGAACAAAACACGTAGAACTAAACATATGTGGGGTCAAAGGATATAAAACTTGATGGAGAAACAAAATAGAATGAGGTACCTGGTGATGAAGAACATATGAGGGCATGCGATTAATGAGATAGCATGCAATGAGAATAACATCACCCCATAATTTGTAGGGAACATTGCCATCAATTAATAAAGCACGAGTAGTCTCAACAATATGGCGATTCTTGCGCTCGGCTACACCATTTTGTTGGGCTGTATAAGAACAAGATGTTTGACGAAGAATGTCATGAGACGAAAAGAATTGCTGACACTGATGAGGTAAATACTCACATGCATTATTAATACGAAAAGCATGATTAGGAATACCAAACTGAGTTTTTATTTCATTATAATATAAATGAAAATAGAAAATAACTCAAAACGATTTTTCATTAAAAATAACCAAATACATATGGAATAATCATTAATAAAAGTAACAAAATACTTAAACCCTAAAGTAGAAGGATGACGACTTGGTCCCCAAATATTAGAGTGGACCACAAAAAAAGGGGACAAAACTTGATGACTAAGATGACTTGGAAATGTATTACGAGTATGTTTCCCAAACTGACAAGACACTCAATTTAAACTAGAAAGAGACGATAAATATGGAACCATCTTCTGAAGCTTGACAAGACTTGGATGACCCAAACGAGGATGTATAGTAAGAGAAAAATCCATAGTGAAGTAGACAGAAGAAGAAGGAAACAATTGATAGAGGTCATAAGACTCACATCCTTTGGTAATCTCCTTTTCCGAACTCTAATCTTGAAAGAAGACAAAGGTTTTAGTAAAGAAAACAACACAATCATTGGATTTTGTTAAACGACTAATAGAAAGTAAGTTAAAAGGAGAATATGGAACATAGAGAACATGATCCAGAGATAAATGAGGTAAAAGAAAAATCGTGTCGATCCCATGGGATTGGACCAGAGACCCATTGACTATAGTAATATTAGGAAATGAACCAGTGATACAAAGAGAAGTGAATAAGGACTTATTACCAAAAATATGATCAGAAGCCCCAGAATCAAGAGTCCAAGGGCCTAGATAATGTAAATGAGAGATCCCAGCAAAAGAATTACCAATGGGAGCAATGGATGCAGTAGGACCAGATGTTTTCTTCTCAGACCACCAAGTCACAAATTCATTAAGAAGAGCGGCAGGAGGTTGCACAACGGAAGGTAACCCTGGAGCAGGAGCACTAGAGGAAGCCTGAGCAACATGAGTATTCCGAGGAGGTTGAGGTGGCTTGCCATGGAGCTTCCAACAATGGTCAACAATATGATTGGTCTGATGACAATGAGTGCATAATAGCTTTTCCTTAGAGGTTTTACGTCCACGACCATAACCCTGAGCAACAAGGACAGAAGAGTCAACGGTGTCAATCAGAGGTACATGGGTCATATGAGGTGCTGATGATGTAGAGGACTTAGGTGGAATCCTAAGTAAGGTAGACATCACAAAATCTAGTGTAGGATATGTAGCAGACCCCAGAATTTGATCCTGATTGGCAGACAAATGGGAAGGTAAATTATATGAAATGAACAACATAAAAAAGGTATTACGCTATTCCTGCTCCTTAGTAACATCACCAGGAAGGGGCAGAAGTTCATTAAGATCATGAAGTAAACTATGAGCTTTCCCTAAATACTCAGACATAGGACAATTGAAATTCCAAGGAGCAAAAGTAGTTATCAGTTTCTGACACACACCATAGAGTCGCTGTGTATCATTAGTGTACAATGCCTTTGCTTGACTGCAAATAGCTTCATAGGTATTGGCAGGTCAAAAAATTTGTTTAATTGAAGGATGAAGAGTAGCTTTAATGAGACTACACAACTGAGCATCAATCATCTTCCATCGTGTGCGCTCATTAGTCGCAATAGAGTCAACCTTAGTAGTGAGATGGGATATATAATCCGGCCCATCCAACCAAAGTCACAAATCTGACGACCAAGAATCATAGTTCGACCATCCAATTTATCCACACTCAGTGGATCAAGGATATAATTGAAAAAAATAGTAGACTCTGACTTGGGGGCAGCCGGAGACCCAGAAACAGAAGAGATAGGGGAATCCATAATCAAGATAAAAAATCAGAAAGATAGATCACAAAACTAATCAGTAGAAGAGGGATTTGTGCGTAAAAAAAAACAATGTCGAAACACCAAAATAGGACCAGATCTAAAATCGTCACGGTGAGATGTGAAGAACGCAACCAATTGCGGCCGAAACAGAGCCTCCACGCTCCCCGACGTAGTGGGTGACCACCACCAATGAGCTAAGTGGATCAAATACATTAAGTGGATCCGGCACTACATCTTAACCCTAAACCTTAAGGCATTGGGTTCATAGATCCATCCATTTATGTGAAACCCGCCTCCCTCAATCGAGTACTCAGGCCCAAAGTACTCAACCCGCCTCCTAGCTAAACACCTAGCTAGCTCGAGCACAACTCGACTCTGATACCATATTGAATAACAAGAGACGAAAGGAACATTGAAAATAAATTTGTGTATTTTGAATTGATACAAGAGGTACAATATATATAGATACACTAATAGGCTTAGCCCAGGGCTTTTTCACCCTTTTACCCCTTATTAATTAATTAATAACTATTTTGCCCCTGATTCGAAACTATTTATCAATCTGCCCCTCTTTAGTCGACTACCTTGCATTTTTAATCGACTAAATGGCCAAAACAGACAAAAAATGGTTGCTGGGAGATTTAGTCGACTAAATCTCCCTATTTAGTCGACTAAATCTTCATATTTTACAAAAAAAAAATAAGTCAGTATGATTTTAATCGATTAAGTAGAGAGATTTAGTCAATTAAATCTCCCAACAACCGTTTAGTCGATTAAAAATGCAAGGTAGTCGATTAAAGAGGGGCAGATTGGTAGATAGTTTCGAATCAGGGGCAAAATGGTTATTAATTAATTAATAAGGGGCAAAAGGGTGAAAAAGCCCTTAGCCCAGACCTAACTCGAATCCTAATGAAATAAAGAAATAGATATTTACAAATATTCTAAGGATATTCTTTCTAACACCTTTTTACTTATTTATTTTTTAAAAACTCAACAAATAATTCAGTGGATATATATATGGATCTTGTCATGTGAGTGGATCTCAATTATTTATATATAAATTAAGGATGATACAAAAATGCATTAAGATAGAGAATGAGAAAATCATCACGGTTAATAAATATTTGAATGCCTAAAATCTTCTCACATGAATTTGTGTCTCGTGAAAGTATTCATTCCCTAATTTTATACATATTGCGTTATTAGTTAGTAACGGCGGAAGCAGAAAACTTTCTGAGAGGGGACGAAAGGTTAATGCATAATCAGATTTAAAGAATTATGCTCAAAGTTTTATTTATATTTAGTAATAGGAATAAATTATTCTATCTATTTTTTATGCCTATCTTGTTTATCATTTTTCAACACTATTAAATCATAATATGAACTAACTTTTATCATTTCTTTCTTCTTTTCAGATTCTGATATAATAATATTGGAGATTGATAGATAAGATAGACATAAAAAAAGATAGATAAAATAACCTATCTAAATAAATTTTCTTAGGATTTAATTTAATGAACTAAATTTAACTGGATGACGGATTATAATTAACAACACATTCATACACATTTTTTTCACAAATCAAACTTTTCAAAAATACAATTTTATACTCTTAAGACCATAAAATGCTTCATAAATCAAAGTTGGTTTACATATTAAGAAACTTACAAATCCCCAAACTTTCGATTAATCCAAAAGATTTACATATTATATTGTTCATGTTTAAAAGATCCAAAAAATAAGTACATGTACAAAACATTCCATCTTCAAATATATAAAATGAAAAATTACCATCCCGCTTCATGCTTTTATTTCACAATTATCTAGCATAGAATTCCAAAAAAGAGAAAAAAAATGTTCATGATGCTCTAAATGTTTTGAAATTGAGGCAAGTCATTCTTAAAGAGACCAACACTTAATAAGATTGAGACTAGGAGTGGGGTGAACTTGCTTGAAGGAAAAAAGACTATAGATGCAAATTGGTTATAGCCTTATAGGGGACCTTAGAAAGAGAAAAAGGATTTACACAAACCTAAGAAAAAAAAACTGAAAGACATTTATGGCTAAAAATTTAGTTAGAGTACTACTGGTAGTTGGTGCAATCCTAGATTGACTAACAACAGTTAAATGTCAAGGACACATTCTTTGAACATTTATTTTGAGAATCCGTCCTTGAATTTTTTGTGCTTTGGTCTTTTATTGCGTTGTGAATCATAGAAAAATCGCAGGGGAGGGGACGTTTAGTTCATGAGAATTTTTTTGAATACTAGAAAAATGTATTTGATAAGGAAATGGTTGGAAAGTAAGTTTGGTAGAAAAATGTAAAAAAAGTTGTTTGGTTGGAAAAAAATTTACCAGAAAAATTTGGTAAATATTATAAAGTCTATGTTTGGTTTGAGTTAAAACATTGATGGAAAAATGAGTTGCAATTACCAAAATATCCCTTATTTTTAAATTTTTTGAATCTCATCCTGCGGTGTCTATGTTTGATTGTGTAAAGAGTACTCTCATTCAGTATCATAAATCTATCTGAAATTGCCACATCATTTTAGACTATTCAAACCTCTAGAATTTGCCTCTGTGTTCATCGCACTCTCCTTCCAGTTATGGTGAAGGATGAAGGTAGCTTTATAAGAGGGTAATTTTGGTAGTTATGGTACCAAATTTTTTTCATTTACCTAGCTTTTGCGAAATACCACCTTGGAAGTGGGATTTGAGTACTATGCATTTTATCAGATTTTGCAAACAATTATCAATGGCTAGGCAAATCACTTAGCTAGGAAAATTTTTTAATACCATGTACCAAACATGGACAATCCCAAATGCCAATCTCATATGCCTAGGTAAATTTCAAGAAAGCTACTACCAAACACAACTTAAATGGTAACTCTGTACAAGCGGTTCTTTCATCATTTTGGCTTATTTAGTAAAAAAAATATTATTTTGGTAAGGTGAGAGTAAACTATTTACCTTAAATAAAGTATGAGAAAATATGTGTCCTTTTAAAGAATATTTAGATCCTTTTAAGAGAGAAATAAACATAAAGAGAGAGAGTTCGCACTTTTTTTTGTATTTATTTTTTCAATGAAACCCACATCTTTTTATGTCTATTTCTCTCTTAAAAGGATCTAAGTTTGTGTCATTTAAAAGAAAATATATTTTTTTGCTTTTTTTATTTCAGACAACAATTCTTAATTTAAAAACAAAACATGAGCACAATTTTTTTCATCCATTTTAAATATTTTTTTTGCTTCAATAAGACTTTTTTCTTGGGTACATATGTTCATGTAGTTCAAGGGAAAAATATTGGATAGTCTTTCTTTATTTCTCCTTCTCTCTCCTCTTTTCTCTCTTCTCTCCTTTAGTTCTCTCTCATTGTCTCTCATCTCGGCCCACATGTGCGGGATCACTAAATATTCACTCGAGTTCAAGGGATGGGTTGTCAATGTGTCTTGGATATCTTCATATTTCAACCTAGCAATGTGACCTATAGAACGAAGACGGCTAACCAGTGAGTACATTTGTCAATAAAATTTATTTTGTTTTAATCTATTTATCATTTAAAAAAAATTAAACAAGTATTATTAATTTAATGTGACTTATAGAACGAATTTGTCTTGATTGACTGCTAACCAGTGAGTACATTTGTCAATAATTTTTTTTAATCTATTTATCATTTAAAAAAAATTAAGCAAGTATTATTAATTTTTATATTTTAATAATTTTATAAAACAAAATATTAATTCAGTGATAATATCTTGCATATTTTAATAAAAATAATTAAATATAGTTAGTTTTCCTATAATTGCCGCTAAAAAAAATTATATACTTCGTACTATGAGGTAGGATATTATAACAACCAATTAGTGTTACTACTAATGTTACTATCAATCAATTTCATCGTTAGATCGATTATGCTGATCCAACGGTTATATTTTTTCATCTTTTGTATGATTATGATTTCTCATATTTAATGTGAAAGCATTAAATATGAGAAATCATAACTATACAAAGGTGAAAATAAATATAAAATATAAAATAGGAAAAATCATAACCATACAATGATGGAAATAAATATAACTTTTGGATCAACATAATCGATCTAATGATGAAATTGATTGATAGTAATATTAATAGTAATACTAATTAATTATTACAATATCCTACCCAAATATAAATTGCTTCATCACATGCAAATGTAAAAATCTTACATGCAATTGTTAGAGAAAATGGCATATTATTACATAACTTCCACGTGGCATAAATATGAAGCAAGTGCATAATAGCAACTATATAACTAACCGTAGAGGGCCATAGCTTGGGCGGTGGAAGCAAGCTACATATCTCCCTTGATTTTCTGATACAGTAAAATTGCATAGAAAGAAATTTTGAAATAAAAAATAATAAATTAAATAGCAAAGAAAAATACAAATTTAATACATGTCAAAGAACTGAAAAATTTTATTGTTAAAATGTACTTGATAAATACAAATACAATAATATCCAGACAGTAAAACATTACTATAAATTTTTTTCTCTGTCAGTATATCTTGCATCTATATATATTTTTTATATTATTTAATAACTAGTCGCATTTTTAAGGATTCAAATTCAAAATTAGAGTAAATATCCTTTTTCGTCCCTAGAAATTTTCACGAGGCACAATTTAGTCCCTAGGTAAAAAAAAGTCACATTTCAGTGTCTAATTTTTGAAAAAAAGGGACACGTTTGTTCTTCTGTTACTGGAAATGTGACGGCCCACTTGACATAGGCCAGCTGGAACGTTAAGTGGTTGAGTCACTAACGTCACAGCCACGTGGAGGAGAAAGGAACAACGTCGTCTTACATTGGAAGGCTGTATTAGGTGTGTAGAAGGGGACGACATCGTTTGATGAAGATAGACTTCTTGAACCTTTGTTGTTGACTCAGTTAACACAGTCAGACAACAAGTAACTTGTCCATACCCGCCATTTCCTCAGCTCGTGAGCTTCGTTTTCAGTGAAGGTTGGTGACCTACGGTGCTTTGTTGTTGTACGTGTCTTCTGCAGTTGCATGCTTTTGGAAGTAGTGTGGTTTAGGGTGAAGATCCTTAAAACGGTTGTGACTGTGGTGACATTCATGCAAGGTACGTGAGAGAAACCCTTTCTTTATTATCTGTGGTCCTTCTATCCTTTTTGGTCATTGTGTTTTTGCTTAATGTGGTCCCCCATGTGCAGTTTAGGGCAAGAGATGGTTAGGGTTTTTTTTATGTGGTCCCCTTTGGTAGAATATTTTTGAAACTTGTTGCATGTGGTCCCCCTGCTGTTATTTTAAGTTGCTATGTGTAGTGATTACAAAAAAAATCCCTAATTTTTTAGCAATGCAGCCATTTAAAATAACTGTGACTGTTACAGTATTATAGTAATATTGATAATAATTGATTGGTTGTATGATATTGTAAAATAATATTAAGGTAGTGTAAAAAATGATTATGTTATGTTTTCTATGCAGATGGATGAATATATAGTGATAAGATATCATCATGGGGGTGTGTTGGTTAGGAATGATGAAAGGAAGCTGAATTATGTGAATGGCAGAGTGGATGATTTACCTGAAATGGATTCAGACTATCTAAACCTTCGTGACCTTGAAGCTCTGTTCAAGGGGTATGGTTACCACAAAAGTAGACAGATGTGGTGGTTGAAGCCTGGTGAGAGTGATTTAGAGATTGTGTTGCATCTTCTTGAAAAGGATTCAGATGTTTTGCAAATGGTCAAGGCTGCCTTAAGTAATGGGAACAAAATAGACATATATTTTGATGGTTGCATTGCAGTTCCTGAGATTTTGGCTGGGCCTGCAGAAGAGTCTCCTCCTGAAAGTGCTGATGAGGAGGAGGTCTTAGGTGATTCAGTTGGAAGTTCGTGTGAGTTCAATTCTTTTTCTGCTTTTTCTGCTGATGAAAGCGAAGAGGGAGAGATCAATGGACTGTCATGTTATTCATACGACAGTGTAGAAGATGAGCCTTACAAGCCTCCGCCACCGGCAATGGATCAATTGAAGGTGTTAAGCAACTCCTGGACACCAATTTGGACAGGGAACTTGGAGCAAGATTTATACGAAGTGACTGGAAAAGGTGAAAGGGTTGGAGTCAACCTAACCTACAAGACTTGTGCATGTAATGTGTGGCAGCTCACTGGATTGCCATGTGAGCATGCAATTGCTGCAATATGTCATAAGAATGAACCAGCAGAGCTTTATGTCCATCAATGGTTGACAGTGGATGCTTTGCATGCCACTTATGCACATACCTTGAACCCTGTCAATTCTGATAAGTACTGGCCTGCATCATCTGAGCCTAAACCCATTCCTTCACCACTGAAAAGGCCAGTTGGTCGTCCCAAAAAGCATAGGAAGAAGGATCAAACTGAAGAGCATGACAGCAAAACCAAAAAATTAAAGAGGACACGTGCTGCAAAGTGTGCTAAATGTGGCAGTCTGGTTACTATGTCAAGACCTGTAAGGGACCAGCTGCAAGCAAGAGAGGGAGGAGAGCAGCAACACCTTTACATGCAGTTAATGTCAACATAGCAGCAAGACACGAAGAGGAGATCCCTCTGAGTCAAGGAGGACCTTCAAGGCAGTCCCAGGCAGCTGAGGAAGCCATTAGGGGCAACAACCCACCACCTACTGCCCCACCACCAGCACAACAATTGTCAACTGAACTGTCAATGCAACAAGCAGTGACACAAGGAGCAGGCTTATGGCATCTATAGCCACACCTGGGTTTAGGCCACCAAGGCCAGCTTGAATGAAGATGATCAGTTTTTTGTATAGGGGTTCAGTTTTTGTTGTATAGGCAACAATGGTCCTTAGTACCCAATTTTTTGAATTGTATGAACTGTCAGTTGTACCCCCATTATTTTTTTTGTATTTAAGGCCTTTAGGTGCTCCATTTTTTACTACAAGTTCCTGTGCTAAATTCATTTATGTACTGTCATTTGCTGCAATCCAATGTGTCATGGGTTAAAATGCAACTTTTAAAATGAGATTTTTAAATGTTTGTGTTACTGGAAATACCTCTTTTCTCTAAACAGCTCATGTCCATTTTTAAACTGTCAGGGACCAAATAGGGCCCCGATGGCATTTGTCCAGGACCAAATTGGCCCCCGATACATATTGTCAGGGACCAAATTGGGGTTTAGTTTCATCATTACGTACCAATGTCCACCTCTCAAATTCCCATTTGCAACATACCATTTGACTGGATATTTCACTACATCCAACTGTCATTTATCTGTAATGTCCATGTACCACCACATAACATCAGTCCACCCTCACTGTGCAGATAAAAATGGTTATGCCCCATCATGACAGTGGAATCATAACAGGAATAAACTTCATATGATGTATGGGAATGGGCTGTATTACTCCATAACTTTGTTCAATTGCAATTGACATATACTGTATTATATCATGAAGTTAGCAGTATACACAAAAACACATTTTATAGCACAAAAAACAGAACTACATTGCCATATAATCATAGCATCTTGTGAACTTTAATCATCAAAAAACAGAACTACATTTCATTGTTACAACAATTGCAATCAAAAAACAAATCATCAAAAACCCTACACAAGCAGCAACTAAGACCCTAGCTGCCCTACCAACATGCCTAATTTCCTTGTCCATCCTATCTAACTCCTCCACCATCTTCAGGTATAGGTCATTCAACTTTCTTTCCTACACCTTGATACTCAGTTCTTGCTCACTAATCTTCACACCTTGGTCATTCAACTTAGCTTGCAATTTCTCACTCATCATCATGTCCACATACTTCAGCTTGAAATCCATTTCAGCAACATCCAACTCAACCTTGTTGATTCTTCCATCTTCAAGCTCCAGCCTTTCATTACATACATCATCTACCCATCTAAAAAAATTACAAAAGGGCTTTTTATCCTGCCAAAATTGCAAACCACGGTAAGCAAATATTCCAAGTTATCAAAACTCAATTTACAAATGTATACCTTGAAATTAGGGCACCCAAAGAATGCCCTATTTGGGTTTCTCTCTGTTTTGGAGGTATAGACGATTGTTTGCCTCCCACATTTGCACCTTCGACCGCCAGTCTGTGAGGTTGTTCTACACCCAAAAGACGTACTCCCACTTGATCCCCCCAAGCCAGATGACATACTCATCTTCTTCTACGCACCAGAAAATAGTCAGTAAACACCTTCTACTTGACACTCTTTTTAATCTTCATCGTGGGGAGCTTTTGGGTTTTTTTTTCATGGTTTAGGCTGATTTAGGGTTCCTAATTTGACAGGGACTATATTGGGTCACTAACCCTTTCATGCAAGGGTCACCTGTCCAAACATCCAACTAGACATAAGGCATCTATCTGAACGACGTCCTATTATGTCCACGTGGCTGTGACATTAGTGACTCAACCACTTAACGTTCCAGCTGGCCTCCGGGCCGTCACATTCCCAGTAACAGCAGGACAAACGTGTCCCTTTTTTTCAAAAATTAGACACTGAAATATGACTTTTTTTTACCTAGGAACTAAATTGGCCTCGTGAAAATTTCCAGAGACGAAAAATGATATTTACTCTCAAAATTATTAGTTAAGTTTGAATAACTCCTTACGAGTTGATTTAGGTACTTACTAATAGTCTAATTTCTTGAATGAGGAAAATTTTGCAGAAAATTTTTGAAAATAAAAAATAAATAAATTAAATAGGAAACAAAATATAAGGACAACCACCAAATACATAGATGATAGATTAGTTAAAATGAGATTGTTCGGCTAAAATCACAAATTCAAATTTTAGATACACATTATATTAAAAATTTAGGGGAATATTATACTCTCTATTATTTTAGTTTTACTACATGATTGATTATTGTTAGATTAACGTGAAATCAACGAAAATTAATTTTTCACATTTTTTAATAATTAATTTTAATTTGATTCAACACTAATTAATTAAGTAATAAGAATTACTTAATTAATTAGCTTAATTAAGTAAATAAAAATAATAAGAATTGTTCATAAAAAAACTTATGTAATGAGAATAATATGGCTAAAATAATAATAAGAAATAGGAAGAATTTTATCATACTTAATCGAGTAACCAATAATAAAAATACAAGTATTATACATGTCATAGCAGACATTAATATCAAAATGTAATAATAACACGTATAAATATAATGGAAAAAATATTTCTGCAGTTATTGTAGATAAGTTATATGTATTAATTCCCAAAACGACGTTATTTTGGAATTGAAATCTTAAAAAATTATAAATATAAAGACTATTATAACCCTGAAATAAATTAAAATTATAAAAATACTATAATTTCCATCTCAAAACGATATCATATTAAACTTATTCAGATAATTATCTGCAATAATGATATAAAAGCGAACCCAAATATAATACATGTCAAGGCACTAAAACATTACTATATAAAAATGTAATTAAAAAATCATTAGTCCTTGGAAAGTGGAAGATTTAGGCACAAGAAGACGTCTAGAGATTGGAATCATCCTTGTCTCTCTCTCTCTCTCTCTCTCTCCCTTCTTCGCTCTTTCCTGGTTCCTTTACTTTAATCGAATAATCCAACGACAACATAAAGAGTTGAAAAAATACCATAATCACTCATCATCATCAGAATTCCAAGGTGGGTATGGTTCATCTTTTGCTATAGTTTATGGTGCATGAGTAAAAACCATCATGTTCATGGTTGATTTTACTGCAACTGGGGCTAGGTGATTTTGGAATTTTTGATCTTGTTGAGCTTGGATTTGGTGTTTTTTTAATTAAAAAATTCATTTGGGCATCTGGGTGTAACTGAGTTGATGTCAAATTAGTCTTTTTTTTTTTTTTTTGTCAAAGTGTGTTGCTTTGACTTTGAACCACCTCGTTGGTGGGGTGTATTCTCGTTTTCCGTGAGTTGGGCTTGTGGGTACACATGGATGTGCCAAAGTTTGCGCTTTTTTTGACAGCTGTTGGTGTATTTTGTTCACACTAGTTACTGAAACTAAGGGTTTTGGTTTTGTCCTATTTTGTGATTTTGTTTTTTCTGTTTCTATGGTACTCCCTGTATTCTTGTGATTTGAATTCACTTCATGCTTTCCAAGATTGCAATTTATGTTTTGTTTAGGATTAGTTTGTTTGTACTGTGTTTGTTTCTGATGCTGTTTTTACTTTCTATTAGTTCTGAGAGTTTTGTTGTTGGTTCTAACTTTACTGAAGCAGCTACTTTGTTCTTGAATTTTAAGTTTGCATATTTTGTTGGCAGAAGGTGAATTTATGATATGTTGGTAACAATGATGTATGGGGAGTAGAAGCAGGGTTGGTGTTGAAGATGACAAGGGAGCAGAAAGAGGGATGCCGAGCTTTGATTCTCAGTTGCCCATTTCAAATTCACGGTATTTTTCCTCTTTGCAGATACTCACTCAGTGTAGGATTTGAATATCTAGGGGCACAAACCTTTTTTTGTTTTTTCATTCATAATTTTTTTGCTGAATTTTTGTTTTGAATGTTGGTTTTAATTAATACTTATAGTTATTCATCTAATGTTGTTTACTACAGTAGTGCAAGAGAAGTTTCTTGTCTTTCTAGATTGAGATGTTTCTTAGTCCTTTGCTGATACATTAAGGATGATACTTGTAATATCTAGAACATTGTGATTTTCATTGTTGCTTGGGTTTCTTTTGTTGTGAATAAGGAATCGATACTAAAGGGTTTTATTATACTCTCCAGTTTGCTTGAATAAAACTATATAAACTATTGGTGCTCGAAATGGACTTATGCCCTTGTAATTGGACATAAGTACCAATCTTCTCCTGGAGTCCCCAATCTCTTGTGAAGGTGGGTTTCAATTCAAGATCCTAGGGGCTATGCCTAGAGAAAATTTCAGCAAATCACTTAGCAACTGCACTGACAGATGTAGCACAATTTCCCTAGATTTAACGTGAAAGCCTATGGCTACAGTTGGGCAGGTGGAACCATGATGATTACTGTTTCATTTCCAATTTTATTTAAGCTCTGGATCACTATGATAGATTCAATTAACGTATGGATATTATGATACGACCCTTTCTAATTTGAGGGTGTACAATAGGCAACAATTCAGGGGATCAGTGATTCAAAGTCTGTTATTACTGACTTAGCACAAGGGTGAATGACATTTCTGTTAGAAACAGTTAGCGTGGATTGTGATAGGAGAGCAAAAGGGTATGGTTATATGGGAGTGGGGGTGGCATTTTTGGGGATCATCTTTTGGGCATTGGCCTTGGGTCTGTGGGAGAGATCAGAAGCTCTCTATGTCTTCTGAAGTTATCTTTTAGTTTTGCTTTTTCTTGTTATTATACTCAATCTTTTCCTGAGATTTCTATTCAGACATGTTTGTACTGTTTCTTGGGCTATTTTCAAGCCAGAATATTAATTCCATTTGCTGAATCTTTTGGTTTAGCTTATTGGTTGTTGTCGTCTGTATCATATTACATCTTGGTGGACTAAATATATTGTGTTATGAGTAGCTGAGAACTTCATACTTATCTGTACTTTGTTGTTTATAAGGTCTAGAAGGGTCCATTTCATAATGTTAGAATTAGAATGTATGAATGTATTGTATTCAATTGTGTATAAAACTGTACAAGAATCCTCTATTTAAAGATGTTAAATGACCTAATGGGCTAAGCCCAAATAACCTTCTAGAATAATAAACTAATAATAATAAAACTAATATTATTTCTAACACTCCCCCTCAAGCTGGTGCGTATATATCATAAGCACCCAGCTTGTTACATATATGATCTATTCGGGGACCTCTAAGAGCCTTGGTGAAAACATCTGCAAGTTGATCACTGGAATTGACAAATGCTGTCTCGATCTCGCCTGACTGAATCTTCTCTCTAACAAAGTGACAGTCAATTTCTATATGTTTAGTCCTCTCATGAAAGACTGAGTTAGAGGATATGTGCAATGCGGCTTGATTGTCACAAATGAGTTTCATGGGCCGTTGTTCACAGAGATGTAATTCCTTAAGCAATTGCTTTAGCCAGATGAGCTCACAGGTCGCATTTCCCATGACCCGATATTCTGCCTCTGCACTTGATCTGACAACCATAGTTTGCTTCTTACTCTTCCAAGAGATCAAATTTGCTCCGAGGAGAACACAATACCCCGAGGTGGATCTTCTGTCTGAAGGAGAACCTGCCCAGTTAGCATCTGAATAGCTAGACACTTCTGCATTTCCCTTTTTAGTGTATAATAAACCTCTTCCTGGTGCCTTTTTGATATATCGAAGAATCCTGATAACTGCATCCCAAGGAGAGTCAAGGAACTGACTTGCCACACTAACTGAAAAAGAGATGTCTGGTCTTGTCACAGTAAGATAGTTCAACTTTCCAACTAGTCGGCGGTAACGACCAGGGTCTGCCAATGGCTCCCCCTGTCCAGGTAATAACTTAATATTAGGATCCATAGGTGTATCAATGGGTTTACATCCCAACATACCAGTCTCATCTAAGATATCTAGTGTATACTTCCTCTGACAAATGGAAATGCCCTTCCTAGGCTGTGCTACTTCGATTCCTAAGAAATATCGAAGTCTGCCAAGATCTTTGGTCTGAAACTGATTGGATAAGTACTTCTTTAACTGATCAATCCCAGCTTGATCACTGCCAGTAATAATGATGTCATCAACATAGACCAGGAGATAGATGCACTGGCCAGAAGAGCTATGCCGATAGAAGACAGAATGATCCGCTTTACTTCGGGTTAAACCGAAGGATTGAACAGCGGAACTGAAGCGACTAAACCAGGCCCGAGGAGATTGCTTCAGGCCATATAAAGATTTACGAAGCTTGCATACCATGCCAAAACTCTCTCCCTGAGCAACAAAACCTGGTGGTTGCTCCATAGATACTTCCTCTTGCAAGTCACCATGTATGACTGCATTTTTGATATCAAGTTGTAGAAGAGGCCATTGATGAATGGCAGCAAGTGCAAGAAATAGGCAAACAGATGCCATTTTGGCAACAGGAGAAAAAGTATCCCCATAGTCAAGACCAAATATCTGAGTGTATCCCTTGGCCACCAAACGAGCTTTGAGACGATCAACAGTGCCATCAGGACCAACTTTGACAGTGAATACCCATCGACAACCGACAACTGACTTTCCAGGAGTAGCATGAACAAGATCCCATGTGCCATTGGAGTGAAGTGCTTGCATTTCATCAATCATTGCTTGACGCCAACCCGGATGAGAGAGTGCTTCACCTGTGGTTTTAGGAATAGAAATAGACAAAATACTAGAAACAAAAGTAAAATGTGGTGAAGAAAGTCTATCATAACTCAAGAAACTATAAAGTGGATGAGGGTTACGAGTGGATCGAATACCTTTGCGAAGGGCAATGGGAGTAATCTCTGATGGAGGATCCGGAGGGGAAGAGTCGACAGCAGCAGGCGGTGAGTCAGTAAGGGTCAAATTCGCTGGAGGCCCAGGCTGACGACGCTGATAGGTGAGAAAAGGACGGTCCTCAGGGATGGAGGCAAGGGGCTGCTCCTTCGGGATAGAGTCTCCTGCAACTGGTAAAGACAAATCAAGAAAAGGAACAGGAAGAACTTGATCAACTTGTGTTATCTGAGATGGGATAGAATGAAAAGGTTGTTGATCAAGGAAAGTGACATCAGCGAGACAATATAACGCTTGAGATTAGGAGAGTAGCAACGATACCCCTTTTGAAAACGAGTATATCCAAGGAAAATACACTTGAAGGCTTTGGATGTTAATTTATCTTTTCCTGGAGTAAGATCATGAACAAAGCAGGTACATCCAAATATATGTGGAGGTAGAGGATAGGAAGATGCTCCTGGAAATAAAACTCTGTGGAACTTCGTTATTGAGTACGGAAGAGGGCATGCGATTGATGAGAAAGCAAGAGGTGATTATAGTATCTGCCCAAAAACGAAGTGGAACATTCATATGAATTAGTAGGGTACGAGCAGTTTCTACCAGATGTCGATTCTTTCGTTCGGCCACTCCATTTTGTTGTGGAGTGTGCGGACAAGTGGTCTGGTGTAACGTCCTACGTTTCTCCAAAAAATTAGAAAACTCAAGGGACACATATTCTTTTGCATTATCACTGCGCAAAATTTGAATAGAAGCACCAAATTGAGTATTTATCTCAGCACAAATTTTTTGATAGATTGAAAATAATTCAGAACGATTTTTCATTAAATAAACCCAAGTGCAACGAGAGAAATCATCAATAAAGGTGACAAAATACTGAAAACCCAAAACAGACATTGTTCGACTCGGACTCCAAATATCAGAATGAACAATAGAAAAAGGAGCATCAGCTCTTTTATTGACTCTATTAGCAAAGGAGGAGCGAGTGTGCTTTCCTTGCTGACAAGAATGACAGTTTAAAGACTTAAGATTGGATAAAAAGGGAACTATATGCTGAAGCTTGGAGAGGTTTGGATGACCCAGACGACCGTGAATTAGCTCAGGAGACTCTGTGAGAGAATAGGCTACTGGAGAAGGTGGTGCAATCAGATAGTTGAGACCTCGTGACTCAATGCCCGCTCCAATCGTCTTCCCCGTACCCGAATCCTGCATAGAAAAGGATTGTTTAGAGAAGGTAATAGTACATGAAAGAGAATGAATCAACTGGCTAACAGAGATTAAATTAAAAGGAATGCCAGGTATATAATAAACAGAACTCAAAGTTAAAAGCGGAGTTGGGTTGGCTTCCCCAATTCCACGAGCAGGAGCCTTAGTGCCATCAGCAAGAGTGACAGGGGGTAGGTTATTAGAATAAGAAAGTGAAGTGAAGAGATCTTTATTACCACAAAGATGATGAGTAGCACCTGAGTCTATTATCCAGGGTCCAAGAGATGATTGATAAAAACAAGCAACATGATCACCAGTGTCTTGAGTAAGATGCTGAGAAGAAACCTTCTTGAGAAGTGCCTCATAGTCGGCACTTGAAAGAGTTACTAATCCAGTAGAAGGTAACATCAGTTTGGCCAAAGTTGGCAGTCAGTGGCTTCAAATGAGGGTACTTCCATAGCAGCGTTCTTCAAAATGCCCAAGATTCTGGCAATAATTGCAACGAGGCCTCTGTCTGCGGCCACGTCCGCGACCGCGTCCACTGTTCCGATTGGAATCACTGGCCCGAGAAAAGAATGGAGATGTGGTAGTACCGGAGATGATGCCAGTCGTGTTTTTGGACGCATTACTTGAGCCCTCCATCACAAAATAAAATAAAGGAGATGACCAGATCTGGAAATAAGAGAGAAAGGTTCTGTCTCGGAATGGCTGTTTTTTTTTTTTTTTTTGCGTGAACAGTGTCTGTACGGACAGTGAACAGTGCCCCCGTACGGACAGTGAACAGTGCCCGTACAGACGATGAACAGTGAAATTGTACTGGCGTGATGAACAGTGGGATCGTACGGACGATGAACAGTGAATCTGTACGGACAGTGAAAAGTAAAATCTGTGCGTGTTGTACGGACGGTAAACAGTGAAAATTGTACGGACTGTACGGGCGCGGTGAACAGTACTTTTTTTTTTTTTTGAAAAAACCCTCTTGAACAGTGTAGAACCAAGCCGGAGGGACGCATGGCGTTAGAGGAAGGAGAGAACGCCTAAGCAGTGGGCTTAGGGTTTTAGCGGAAGCGAAAATTCCCAGAATAAAGAGCTCTGGTACCAAATTAGAATGTATGAATGTATTGTATTTAATTGTGTATAAAACTGTACAAGAATCCTCTATTTAAAGAGGTTAAATGACCTAATGGGCTAAGCCCAAATAACCTTCTAGAATAATAAACTAATAATAATAAAACTAATATTATTTCTAACAGTTAGTATTACATAGCTTACTGGATAGGCATTGTATGAGGAAAGATGAGCTTCAATAGAAACAATACAGAAATGCTGGAAAGATTTTTTGGATTTTGGTGCACTATTTAGTTGTTAAAAGAATTGATGATATGACAAATTTCTTCTTAACCACTACGTCAAGCATAAAAAACAATACCTGCTATGCATTTCTATAGCATGGGCATTGATTTTTCCTTCTACACATAGTCTAGTACTACCACCAAAGTGTGCTGTCTTTCTCTTCAAATTCAGTTTGCTTCTCACTACATAACTGCATGGGGAAGTGTCAATGTTCTTCCCTTGGATGGTTGGAGTGAGGCTTTACACTTCAATTTTTCAATTCTAGGTTAAACCTTAACATGTCAAGAATTGCATATGGTATCTTGAGAAAGTTTGTTCTGGTGTAGAATGTATTATGTACTTGATTACAAATAAAATGAGTATCTAAGCTATTTCACATAATGAGAGAATGTTGTGTTGAGGAGTGGGTGGGTCAAAATATAATATAATTGGGTTGGAGTCTTGGAGAGTGACCAAAATTAGTTGAACTTATGCAGCTTTTCTTTGTAAATGCATCTGAGCTAGTTCTATGATTGTAACAACAGTTTTGTGTGGTACTGGGGACTAGAGTTGTTGATAGTAATTTGGCTGTTAGAAGTATTGAAAATAGGTTGATATGAAGTCTCACATCGTTTTATTAGTCTTATGTAATTGTTATAGTCACTTTTTATATTAGAGCCTTCGTTGTGCAATTGATACACACGGATTTAAAAAACTTGCCTCTCGTTTCCACATTATTCAACATGGTGTTAGAGCAATTGTGATCACATGGTCTAGGGTTTGATCCTTATTGCCCCTTATTCTTGTAATAATCTTCTAATAAATATTTTGGAATTTCTTAGCATGGGTAAGTGCGTCTGTGCATTGTCCATCCTTCAAGTCCAATGAACTCTTGTATGAGGGGGGCTTGTGAGAAGTATTATATAAAATATAAAATCATTTATCTGATTTCACCTAACAGCTTAAGCTTTTAGGTTGAATTGGTTGTGTGACATGGTATCAAAGCGTTATCATCCTCCATGACCTGTCTTGTCGCTCCTTCGTTGTCAAGTTCCCAAAAATTTGAAACTGTATGTTAATTTCTTGCTTAGTCAACCTTCTCTCACCAGTTTCTTTTGTTGCATCTCAGATAACCATGCCTTAGACATTTGTCACTTCTTTGGTGACCCTCCATTGATGTTCGCCGCACCAGAAAAAATGTCGGCGACTATTCCGACTAGTAACTACCAAATTTGTAGTGTCTCCTCAATTTCGTTGATCCTTGGTGGATCCATTGTCATCCGGCAAACCATGCGCTCGCGATTGGAAATTTTTGCGCTGCAAATGGGCTTTTCTGACGACTCGAAAAATTTTCCGGCGAGATTTACGGCTAATGATCGTTAGGTTGGACGCCGACAAGACGCGCCCATCTGTCCAAGACCTAGGTCTAGAAGCCTACTGACACGCCCTTATGCTTGTGGTGTCCATTCTGCATTGTGTCACTCCAGTCGTGTGAGGTGGTGCATGTGGGCTTCATTTTTGTCGCTTCGCCATTGAACAAACTTGCCTTCCTCCTCTTCCTTCGATGTGTCCATTATCGGTCATTTCACCCCTTCAAAGTTAGTTTATTGTGATCACTCTCCAATTTTGCACTGTCAATTGCAAGTTTCACCTCAGTTTTTGCATTTCAATGTGACCCATGGCCAACCCAGTCTTCTCATGTTTGTTTGATCCTTCTCTTCTTTGGTCCAACATGCCCACACACTTCTCTTGTCAGGTTTGGCCCATCGCGTCGACGTTTGTCTTTTTTCCAATGCCAACATAGCATCGAGGGAGAGAAATTTTGAAGTTGAACTCTAGCCTCATGGAATCTTCCCAGATGTTGACTGGGGGTAGTGGAAAGAAGCTGGAAAACCCCAGAAAACGTGGAATGCCTGTGAAGTGTGTTAAAAGGCCTAAACCAATGGGCCCACAATGGGAAAAGCATAGATATAGACAATGGGCCCACAATGGAAAAACCCCGTATTTCAATTATGGCGACCTTTTCTGGAGCTCTTTTGGCATTTCAAGCAAGACCCATGTAGATGGGGTTTGTTGTGGTTGTGGGCCCTTTTTTTTTTTTGGCTTTCTCAGATTCTTTTTTCCTCCAGATGGGAGACCGTGATTCCAACATGCCCACACTTTTCTTTCATGAGATCTAGCCTTTCGTGTTGGTGTTTGTCTATTTCCAATGCTAGTCTAGCATTGCAGGGGAGAAATTTCGAAGTTGTACTCTAGCTTTGTTGAGTCATCCTAGACATCAAGATCCTTTTATGGTTAAAAGAGAGTTAATAGACAAATTTTAGGTATATCTGTCGATTTAAGGAGTCCAAAAGTCGTTTTGGCTTCAATTTTGATTGATGGGCTATTTCGTTATGATGTAGTATTGTCTGATGATTGTTGGTCCTGCTTTCTTTGTTGTGTGGTAGTGTGATAGGAATACATCAACCTTCACCATGCTAAGTGTGCATAATAAATGAAAGGATTTTATTGTCGGTGGATTCGGTATTAATTATGTGTATCAATCATGGGTGATTTTGTATTTATGTTTATTAATCATAGGTGATTCTGTATTCATGAGTGATTGATCATGTAATTATAGGTGATTGATTTTGTAGTTATGGGTTGATTTATGGGTAATTGACTATGTAATTATTGGTGATTGATTTTGTATTAAGGGTGATTGATCATGTATTTATGAGTTATATGTGATAAATAGGGGAGAAGAGGTGACAGCATACTATTGAGTTATTAGAAATTGGGAGAGACTGAGTGCTTCTCGAAAGCTCTAGGCAGGGAGGTTTCAAACCCTCGAAGTTCTGCAATGTTTAATCCTTTTATTTTGTTTTGAGTGACTCGATCCAGTGTAATTTGGGGTTTATCCTCATTTTATTATTAATAAAGTTTTTGATTCTTATCAATTGGTATCAGAACTCGATCTGGGAGAGATGAAACTTACTGATTGTTGATACAAATGGAGTAGTATTTTGTCAAGGAAGGAACACAGGAATACTAGAAGGTTTCTGAAGCTGTAAAGGGGCAGAATCAGAATTTTAAACTCCAAAAATGGAAAGGGAAATCCTATTCCAAAAAAGAGAGAGGTGAAAGGAGAGATTCCACCACTAGAAAAAGAGGGGTCGAAAGAGAGAGAAATTGAAGTAGAGAAGAAAGAGGGTGAAGAGATAGAATGCTATTGGGAGTTGAAATAGAATCCAACGGAGGGAGGATGCACAACCACTGTCTTCATTTAGGCAACTCGACTTGTATTGTTGGATGGAGAAGTTTACTCAATGCAGCCTTAAACGATATTAGGAAGGATGCCATTCCAGACTGAGATGAGCAATGTGCTCGTACTAGCAACACCAACTCTATTGAAAAGGTTGACAACCCATCACTATTACCTGATCCACCAGACTTGAACTCTCATAAGGAGGAGGGATTTTTGTGGCAGCTCATCTGAAGAGATAGGATGGTACTAGGTCATGGAGGGGCTTAGAAAAATTGGGCCAATTCAATAGCAAAATGGATCAGGCCTAAAGCACTCTCATGACATTCCCAGACCTACTTACGGACATGGGTCCCTTTCCATCTGTTAATTGTGACATTTGGGCTTGTGAGCCCATGATTCAACAGGGCTAACTCAGATCTAAGACACCTGGTTTCGGCTAGTCAAAGTTAGGCTGGATGGGATCCTGGTGGAATTTCTTATGTTTCTTACATAAGTGAATTCCTACATTTCAAGCAATTGTACCGGGGAAGAGATTTTTGCAGGCTGGCCTTTTCCTTGAAGACACGGTGAAAGTTTTGGGGGGAGTATAGATAGGAATACACCAACCTTACCATGTTGAATGTGCACAATAAATGAAGGCATTTTATTATGGGTTCATTTTTTCTGCAGTTATTGTAGATAAGTTATCTGCAGTAAGCCCAATACGACGTCGTTTTGGGGCGGAAATCATGGTATTTTTGTAATTTTAATTTATTTCAGGGTTATAATAGTCTTTATATTTATAATTTTTTAAGATTTCAATCTCAAAACGACGTCGTTTTGAAAAAAATGCAGATAAGTTATCTGTAGTAACTGCAGAAATGTTTTTCCCTTTTATTGTATAGGTACCAATCATAGGTGATTCTGTATTTATGGGTGATTGATTATGTTGTTATGAGTTGATTTATGGGTGGTTGACTGTGTAATTATTGATGATTGATTTCGTAATTAAGGGTGATTGATTATGTATTTATTGTTAATCTGTGATGAATAAGGGAGGAGGAGGAGGTTATGGCAGACTATTGAGGGATTAGAAATTGAAAATGGGGAGAGATTGGAAGACTCTCGAAAGCCCTGGGTAGGGAGGTTGCGTACCCTCAAAGTTCTGCAATATTTAGTCCTTTTATTTTGTTTTGAGTGACTCTGATCCATTTTACTTGGAGTTTATCCTTATTTTATTTTTAATAAATTTTTTGGTTCTTATCAGTGTTAAAGATAACAATTTGGGGGGTTGCAAATAATGAATTTCTTTAATGTGTTTAAGTCCATATAACGGATTTGATATTCTTTAAGTCTTAAACAAATTATATCATTATGATTGTAGAGAATACTTTCACTTTGCTTCGATCGTGATTTGACTTATTTGAATGCCAGTTTTCTCCTTGCTCACTTTTGTTTCCCTTTCCACTATGAGAAAAAATGCTTCAGTCACCTTTATCCCGAGTTTAGGATAAAGGCGATGTTGATGTTGAAGAATATAATATGTAGTGTGAAAAGAAAATCATAAACTTGGATTGGTATACCTGATGCTATGTTCTACTTTTTAACTTTGCATCCATCAACTTATAGATAACTTCTGTTTTTATGTGTTTTTTTTTATAAAATGAACACATGAACTGAATTGTGTTAGTCTAGTTCTGACAAAGTATGTTTTTCAGCTATACACAGGGGAGCACAATTGATTCTTTTCATGTTTCTGACTTTGGAGCATTTGATCAATCATATCGCTTAGAGGATGCTGTCGATGTGAGTGGAAGTAAGTATTCCTGTACCCTATCATAGCAGAGTTTACATGTAACAAGCAAATACGGCCAGTTTGTTGTATTATCTCAGGTCATGAAGCATCAAATCATCTTTATCGGACCTGACCTTTTTTTGTTTGTCTAAACGATGTTTAATTAGTGTTCATTCAAAATAAAAAAAATCTGGAACTATGCAATGGTCGCGCTTTGCAATATGCGAGTACATAACTACTTATTAGCTACTTGGCAAAGCTAACATCAAGAAAAAGGAATAATCTCACTCCCAAGCACACATGCAAAAATTTAAGTTACTTTTGGCTAAACATCTAGATGTCAATGTCTAAAAACTGATTATTTGTTTTATAATTCTTATTAACAAACGTACACTTTTTTCCATTCTTTCCTTCACTAATGATTTTCCCTGATAATTGATTCAGACTCAGTTTTTAACTCACTAAAAGTAAGTAGCCAAACAATTTCTCTGGATCCTGTTCAAATTAGTACTCTTGGTAAGGTGAGTTTTTCTAGTTCTTTTCATGTAATGAACTTCCTGTTTTGGTTAATAAGATAATTTTTTAGCTGGCTAGAATATATCTTATTTCCATTTTTTCTTTCTTTTCTCTTTGATTTAGTTGCCAACTTCACTTGATAAAAGCCCATTGACGAACCAAACAGAGCTGCATAGGTTGCAATTACAAAAGGTTCAGTCATCAAATCCTGGCACCATATTAGGTGGTAATACAGAAAACCAGGAAGAGTCTGCCATGGCTGATGTCAGTCCTCGGACCGATATTTCTACAGATGGTGACACTGATGACAAGAATCAGCGGGTGATTTCTCTTTACCTTTTATGTTATTTTCTCCCTTGTTCAAAGCTCACGGGTTTGAATCCATAAAACAGCCTTTTTGCAATTATGCAAGGATAAGGTTGCGAACAAGATTTTCCCTCACCCCACCCTCGCTAGTTGGGGTTTAATGGGGAGATTTTTTTTTTTCAATTGATAATATCTCAAGTCCCTATCCTACATTTGCACATTTGGCAACCAGTTCAAGTGAACTTGTCAGCAAGTTTCCAACTGCATGATTGATTTTAATCTACATCGGGTTCAAACATATTGCATGAGCAGAAGCCTTTCTGGGTCTGATCCTTAAATCAGAGACATAAGCTTTGATAGTAGATATTCTTGACAATCTAACATTTGGTGCATGCTATATTTGCAGTTTGATAGAAGTCAATCCCTTGCCGCTGTGGCTTCTGACTCCAGTGACAGATCAAAGGACAAATCAGATCAGAAGGTTAAATATATTATAAATTTTATTGCATGGATAATATCTGAAATTCCAAATGGTATTTATTACGTAGTGAACTTATTCCTTTTTTTAATATTATTGTAGAGTCTTCGGAGGCTTGCTCAGAATCGTGAGGCTGCGAGAAAAAGCCGATTGAGAAAGAAAGTAGGAATCATATTTACTAATTTTTTCCAGTTAATATTTATTTTTATAAATGTGTATATTTTCTTGTTTCCCCATATAAATATTGTCATCATGTTACAATAACTCAAATGGATTTGGTTTTTAGTTGGCTAGTTTGGATGATTAGTTTAGGCCCGCATATTACGTGGGCCTTCTTGACAATGCATTGGACCTCGATTCAACTATTGCAAATAATTTTTTGTATAGAAAGGGTAGAATAAGACAATTCTAGATATAACAAGGAATATGAAAATTATTAGAGTAGTAAGAGTAGTTCGTTCTGTAAAGTTGTGTTGATAACTCAGCACTAAGCTGTTCTGTTAGTTTGTTAGACTGTTGGCTGTTAGTCTGTTACAACAGTTTTGGATGGTTATAACAGCTAACAGATGCAGTTAACTATCAGATGCAGTTAACAGCTATCCAACTATAAATATATATACTTCAGTGTAAATCAAATAATCAATTCAATTTACACTCTGAATAATTCAGCGGAATTTTGTTTTTCTCTCTCTCTCTGCACTTTCTCTCTTATTTTCTCTCATTTTCTCACACTTTCTTGGAAAGTTCTGATTCTATTAAAAATACTCAAGATTACAGCAAGGCTTCGCACCTCAAGTCTAACAATATCAACTGGTCCTGGCTGTAAGTTTTAGGAGCTTACCAGTATGTGAAAAATGCCAATTTCCTGTTTTGTTTGTTTACTTTTCTTTCGGGAAGCTAAAGAACGTCCATTATTCTCATTCTGAGGATCGATAATCTCTTTATGTCTGGGTAAAATGTTTAACGAGAATTTTCAGACCATTTCTTGGTTTCTTGTACTGATATAAATGCTATTATACATTTTGACATTCTAATCCTTACATTATGGTTCCTTTTTTGTTCCTTTTTATTTTCAATGTTTTAAAATCTTTCTGATGATATTCTTTACCTAGTGGGTGCTGAAGTTGACACTTAAACACTAAAAAGAATCAATGATCAAAGTAGGTGACACCTAATGTCATCTTTATCATATAGTTTTAAATTTTTATCTTGTACAAACCTGACCATTCTAGGAAAGTTCTGAGAGAACTAGGTAATCTTGCAGATATAAAGTAATGACTCTTTATTTTCTAAAGCTGCAAATCTTTTATGACTAACATGTATGATTGATTTCAGAAGCCAAAAAAATAGTAGTTAGCAGAAACATTCCTGCAAATTTCTGATTTCAGCAACTTATATCAACTAGGTGCTTGTTCCTGAGTACTTAATAACAATTGAAGAATAATACGAAGAATATCATAAATTCTTTCCTGCCTTCGTTGTTAGGATTTGAATTGTTAATAAAATTACTCATTAAAAATTAGATATTTCTATCCATACGATTGGATGTAATTATCTAACTTTCTCCTACACTATGAACATCCAATTTGCTATTTCCTTCTGACCTATCTGGATTTGTGGATTAATGTTCTCTACATACCATGATTCTTGAGGATTTCAAGAAAGTTGTTCTGAGAAACAGGTTAAGGCATATTAGTCCCGTTTTTTGTTCCCACATTTTTATCTGGCCCGTGACAGTATGGTTAAATGTGCCTTAACCAGTTTCTCAAAACAATTGTGCTATAAACAGTATCTTATAGAGTAAAGGAAATTTGTGTTCCTTCCTTTCTGTCAGTTGAAAACGGGCATTATTGATCAGAAAGGAATTCTGTAGAGAAAACCAAAGTCAGGTTTCCCTCTATGATTTTGTATATTGTAACTATCTTTGTTTGATAGATAGCTACTCTTTACTTCAATCTTCCTTCAGTTAAATTGGTAGCAGATAATTTGAGAAGACAGAAAAGAAGGAGGTTGTCACTTGGGGGGGTGTTTGGTAAGAGTTTTCTTTTGGGATTGCTGGGGAAGTGTGGGTGGGTATCTAATAATACCATATTTGGTACAAGTTTGAAAATTTTTATCCAATGTGGTATTTTGGGATTACCGGCTAAGTGAAGAAATTTAACCTATTTTTCCATCAATATTTTACCTTTAACTAAACATAGATTAAGGAAATTTAACCCAATTTATCCGGTAATATTTCGGCTTACCAAACAACATTTTTTTAACTTTTCTATCAAACTCACTTTCCCACCATATATTGTATTTCTCTGGTAATTTTTTTTTTTTCCTCTACCAAACACCCCCTTGGTGTTTCATAGGTAAAAGAATTGGAAATTGTTGAGCTACTCTCTTCTTCGGTACTGTGCTTCTGGTAAACTGTTTTACTCTTCTTTTCTATATCATAGATATTTGCTATATAGTGGAATCCAATGATTCCCTTATAACTTCTTTGGCCTCTATAATAGTTGTAAGAAATAATTATGTTTAATTTCCTCACTTGGCCATTTAAATGCAAGACATGATACTGTAAGCTCATTTCTTCATACATCTGTGGCCCTTTTACATAGGCCTATGTCCAACAGTTGGAAAGTAGTCGTTTAAAGCTGACCCAACTAGAGCAAGAGCTTCAGCGAGCTAGGCAGCAGGTGAGATTTAGTTAATAACCCTTGTATTTCGATTGCATCAATAGTATGCTATCTCTCTCTCTCTCGTCTTTTTTTTTTTTGGTATGACACATTTCCTTGGCAGTCATGTTCAATTTTAAACCAAAATCCATTGTTTCTTCCTGTAGGGAATCTTCATATCAAGCTCGGGTGATCAAGCACATACAATGAGTGGAAATGGTATCTTTTTTCTAAATGATACTCATTCCTACAGTTTGAATATAGAATAATGTCTGAAACATAGTAGTATAATTTGTGTCTGTTATGTTCTAATAAGTTATTTCAGTAAACATTTAATTTCTCCACTTACGTTAGCTTATCCATAATCATTATTTCGTTGTTTACAGGGGCGATGCAATTTGATGCAGAATATGCAAGGTGGCTGGAAGAGCAGAATCGACAAATTAATGAGCTGAGAGCGGCTGTAAATTCTCATGCAAGTGATACCGAACTTCGCATGATTGTTGATGGTATAGTGGCACATTATGAAGAGGTTTTTAGGCTGAAAGGTGTTGCAGCTAAGGCTGATGTTTTCCATTTGTTGTCTGGTATGTGGAAAACACCTGCTGAGAGGTGTTTCATGTGGCTTGGTGGTTTTCGGTCGTCTGAAATCCTCAAGGTGAGCCAATGCTGAGCCTTTTCTTTCTAAATAGGCATTCCCTAGTAATACGATTTCATGGTAACATAAAGTGTAAAAGACTATTTTTAGGTTTTGGGGAATATATAAGTCATGCAGAATTTTTTTGAAAAGAAGTAATTCTGTACACATGCTAGTTGGCTTGTTGCATCTATATTTGTAGTTGCTGCCTCATTTTGCTGGTTGATCAGGAATCTAGATGAATGATGTTGGAGTATTACATCGGACTTGATCGCGTATGACTTACTAGTGGGATGTGGGAATGCTGCTTTCGATGCCACTGGTGGTCCATGTGGTTTTAACTTTTGCTTGGAACAAGCATGGAGTTAGATTTACTTACTTGTGACCTGCACACAATGATAAGGGTTAGGTGGTAGAAAATACAGGGGGTAGGCAGCTGCTTTATTTGTTGCCTAGAATCTGGCATAATAACTAGTTTAAACTTTCATTACTGGATGTCTGCTTGTTCTCTTCATCTATAATTTTTTCTTATTCTGAATAATTCTATAAAATTTATATTAGAGATGTAATATAAAATAATTTATGTGTCTTAACTTAATGGCTTAAACTTTTGAGACAATTGGTTCATGATATTATATTAGAGCCATTATGACCAAGTGGTTGATAGGAAGTCTCCAATAACTCACGTTTACCGTAGGAGGTGTAACAGGGGATTACACCCTTAATTGGGCTCAGGCTGTGTGAGAAATTGGAGGGAAGAGCTTACAACAGCATTGAGGGAGAGTGGAGTTAAAGAGAGGGGGAGGGGGCATGTGATGGTTACTGAGAGATTGTAAGAGAGAAATATTAGGAGAGACTTGAGCCTCTTGAAAACTCGAGGTTATCGTTTCCTTCATTGGTCTGTAATTTTCCAAATCAACACCAGATATCTCACTGATCTCCGAGCACAATGTAGTTGCAATACAACTCTTTCTTTCCAAATTCTTGTGTAATATAGTTGCAATACCTTGGTACCTTACATGGTCTAGAGTTTGATCCCTATTGCCTCCATTATTTTAATAAAATGTTGAATTTGAGCAAGGCATGTGGACTTGTGAATTGTCCAAGCTTCAAACTCAAAGAGGGTTTTTATTTGAAGGGGCATCTTGGAGATGTAATATTAAATCATTCATGTGTATGCACATAATAGCTTTAAGCTTTTGGTCAAATTAGTTCATGATAGTTTACAACCAATTTTGCAATAATTCTTTGCAGGTGTCAGTATATCTATATTATTTTTAAGATAAAACTACAATTTCAACAAATTTTTTTTTTTACTGTAACACTTGTGTACTGCATGTTTTAGAAATGGGTAAATCCTGCTTTGTGCTAATACTTCGGTAATTTGTTTTAGTGCTTCAAAATCAATAAAACCCTAAATCTCTGACTTATGTTGAAGATATATAAATATTGCATTAAGAATAAGAATCTTCTTGGGTGTTGGAAGTTAGGCGTCGAAAAAAAGAATAATAATTAACATGTGTTATATTTAAATGCCCTGAGCCACAGAGAGGTCTTAAGTTTTCACATGATAACGCTTATACACGAATCATTTTATAACTTCATTACATTTGACTTGAGTGCCACGAATTTGGTTGCAGCTCCTGGTAGGTCAGTTGGAACCTCTCACAGAGCAGCAGCTGGTGGGTATTACAAACTTGCAGCAATCCTCCCAACAAGCAGAAGATGCATTGTCTCAGGGCATGGAAGCATTGCAACAGTCCCTTGCAGAGACATTGTCCACTGGAACACCTGGCTCATCTGGTCCATCAGGGAATGTGGCAAATTACATGGGTCAAATGGCCATGGCCATGGGGAAGCTAGGGACACTCGAGGGGTTTATTCGACAGGTAAATTTTTCTTGCTTGCACTTGTATGCAAATAGTTTGCTACATTGGTGTGGTTTTTGGTGAATATTGAAGAGTCTTTTAGTCTAGCCCTGGTTTCCTAACATTATGTACAATTGATAATAATAATCATCTTGCTCCAACCAAAGAAAAATGCCCCCATTCCCTAACAACCAAGAAATTCTCTTGTAAACTGCATTTCATGTCATATTATTTACAATAAATAGCACTATTAAAATATCTTACTATGGGTGGTATTTGTGATTATAAGGCTGACAATCTGCGCCAGCAGACTCTACAACAAATGCACCGTATACTGACAACTCGCCAATCAGCTCGCGCACTCCTTGCTATCCATGACTACTTTTCGAGGCTGCGCGCTCTCAGTTCACTCTGGCTGGCCCGCCCAAGAGATTGACGGGTGTGGTAAATAGTCTGTCAATTCAATTTTCATGGATCCATTACCAGCAATACTTGGTTTGGTCATCATAGGTTTTACTCTTAACAAGTTTTCTTGTGTTGTACTTTAGTCTTTGTATCATTGAAATCAGTGTTTTGATTGAGTCACCCACATAGTCTAGAAACAGAATTGGTGACAAGAAGCATGTATGTTGTCTATTACTAATAATATTGTCCATTGTAATTGTTGCGGAAGGGCTTTGGTTTTTGACACAAAAATAGTTGGGCTATATGATATGTTTTAACGTTTTTCCCATAAATCTGAATTCATTGAACTTTGTGACTCACAAATTTTTTGGAGATTATTCTTTATCTTTTGTTTTTTAACATCAGTCAGGATGGTAAGATGCAAAGTACTAGTTTATGATTTTATGTTAGATATTAATGTTACACAAATATAAGCATATATCTTGGGTATGATGCGTAAGAGAAATACTTGGAAGAGGAGTGGAAGAGAGAATGAACATACTTTTACAATGAGTCAGGGTTTTGTATTTATAGGCTTGGGAATGGTGGCAGGGATAGACAGTTATTGTGGTATGTGACTAGGAATAATTGCTAGTTATAAGGTTGTTTTTGTGTAGGCCATGTTACTAGGTTGCTAACTTGCACGTTATAATATCTGATGATATTTTTAAAAAATAAAAATGATACTTAGTACGTATATTTATATCCACAAATCTCTCAGGTTCAAAAGTGTACGTACTCCTTTGCACCATGCACATTCCAGAAAAGGTTATAGTGAAATCAAGTTGTTATTCAATAACTTGGATGAAAATGTGTAAGAATTTCTAAAGACAATATTTGTAAGTATCATTACCAAAAGGGTTTGCCATATTTATAAGCTAACAACTATACCAGGGATAAGAATGAGCTTTATTTTTATAATATCGAATAATGTCAACTCAAAGGTGTATAGCTTTATTTTTGTTGAAACTTCTTTGGTATATCATCTATGTATCATTGTAAATTTCCATTGAGGCTAATGGCATTGTCTAACTATAAAATGAAATAATATCTTTCTTCTTAAACTTAAAAAACTAAAGAAGAGATTCAAGAGCTGTTGTTTTTATGGCGTTCCAGCTAGGTTTTAAGATTTGACCTCCTCAAAGAGTAGTAAGTTTGATTTCTAGGAATCACAACTCCTAAAGAGGATGAGAAGACTTAAACCTAATTAATCAGACCTGTTAAGAGTTTCCAACAATAGGAGGGTCAAAGCACCTATAAACAAAATTTAATTATCGGAAAGCAAGGATGTATATAATCACTATAAAATATACGTCATGATTTGAACCCATTAAAATTTAAGAATTGATTTCTTCTTTTAGATGAACCCACTGTAAAAGAATTTTTTTCTCTAAATTATTAAAAGGTGCCATGTTGTGGCAATCTTTAGGAGTAGTACTTCTAGGACATGGCAATTGCTATACTTACCTTTTTTTTTTTAATGCTTTAATCCCAAATTATAACAAATATGAATCTGTTCTGGATGGTTCGAATGGCCTTGAAGGCCAATGATATGTGAGGATGAAAACAGAAATTTTTCAAAGCGGAATCACACATACCAATCAAGATACATGCTTTAAGACAATATGATGTACCTTGTTCATGATTCAAAACTCCAAGATGATCAGTGTTAGGTTTGAAGGTTCAAACCCTCTAGCGTTGATCCACACCACCCTACGTCAAGATGCAAGAACCCTTCTTGAAAAGCCACCAAACGAACACCACAAGGAAGGCACTTTAGGCGTCCCAATAGGAGAAGAAGGAGGCAAGGTTAATGTATTTAGATGAGTGAATTTTTCAGCATGAAAAACTCACAGTGGCGCATGGATTCTATGAGAAAAGGCTAAGTAATTTTCGAAAAACCCTAAAGAGAACCTCACAAAAGGAAGCACACTTGGAGATGAGAGAATGATTGAATTGAATCAGATTTTTCTCCCAAAAATCTGACCTATGTAGCGCCCAATGGTGGAGGAATAAGTGGAGTTGTTGCAATTCAAATCTAGCAAACAACCTCATATCATATCCTCATGAGACTAAGTCTATACCTAGTTAAAAATCTGACTTAATAACCATCATATGGCCAGCCATATGGTGCGCCCTTATTCAGCCCAAAAAGAGTCCAAATACATTGAGTAGTTGCATTCAAATTTGAACCAACTCACTCACTTATTCTCTCAAGTCTCAACCAACCAAATCTGATTGGAGCTTATTTGGTTGATCATATGACCATCATAAGACCCCAAAATCAGCCTTGGATGATGCCCAAAGATCTCCTCTTGATACTTGAGATTTGTTCCAACAAGATCTTATCTTATCCTTTTGTTATGAAACAACTTTTCATAGCCAATTCAAATTCGAATTCAAACATTTAAATTCAAACGTTCAAACATTTAAATTCAAAATTCAAATTCAAAATTTAAATATTTGATAATTAATTTAACTAATTAAATTAATTAATAATGTCTTGGACCATCTAAGCCCATTACATGTACCATGCGCCCTTTTTCTCTTAGGTGGGCTTCCAAACTTCTTCTTGGGCTAACAACCTTTATTAGGCCCAATACCTTTAATGCTATATTCATCAAGACAATAAGGTGTTAGTGTGTGACCCATTAGGCCCAACATAGCCACTGACATAAATGGGCTTGGGCCCAACAAGCCCACAACTCATTTAATGACAACACAGAGCACTAGCAATGCTTTGTTGCCCCAGAACTAATTAGGTTAATGACATGATCATCCTATTACATATATTTGGTTACCGTATGTAATTCCTTTCATCTCGGTTACCTCCCCTTTAAACCTAGGGTAAGGATACGTATCAACCCTTGCGGGTTTAGGGTAAGCTTTAATTCGAAATAGGGAATCTTCAATTTACTGACTCTAAAGGCAGATCATCTTATGATCTCTTTTACTATGCATAGATTCCCGAGTCCTGTAAATGTCATCCTGATTTCTCCGGTTTACAGATAACCTAATCCCTCACAGAGATTTGACGAATTCCTTCAGCTTATCACCCTAAGCCTGTGCTCTTTCAGGACATGCCCAAAAGTATACCTATGAGTCTCCATGTTTCAGGCAGACGAGGTATACAATTAAAGCATGCCTTCCAGAACACAGTCTAGGTGAAAACTTCTTGTCTAAGGAAAGACATACCCAAATATTAAGAGACTGCTCTAATGATACTATTTGTGAGATTTCCTCATAGAGTCTCTATGTGGGTTTGTTCAGTGCGAGCTATACCCTTATAGGTCCACCCACGACTTTAGCTAAAATATCTCCATATCTGTAGCTCATGAGGTCTTTACCTTGTATCCAAATACAAGTAGATAAGCTGTGCTAGTCTTACCCGAGATTACTGATCCCCATTCTCAGTGTCTCTAGACTAGGAACATAAAACTAGGAATAAACATCTGGTATCCTTGAATTCTCATGATCGTGATCTCATCACAGATACTCAAGAGATACCTATTCTATTCCAAGGGATTTATCCAGTTACTCATATAATATTAATAATATCGAAACAAAATATGAAACAGGATAAAGAGTGCTTATATTTATTTGTGACAAAATAAAAGGTCCATACATGTCCTAATCTAATCAAAAGATTGTCTCTAGGACATCCATATACTAACAGCTCATACATAGGCGGCCCAGTAAGACAGGTCCATGTTAGTATTTGGGTGTCCTAGAGACAATCTTATGATTAAATAAGGACATAACCTTTTTAATATTGTCGCAAATAAATAAAAATACTCTTTATCTTGTTTCATAATTCTGTCTCGATATTAATGTTAATATATTATGAATAACTTGATAAACCCCGTGGAATAAAATAGGTATCTCTTGAGTATCTGTGATGAGATCACAATCATGAGGATTCAGTAATCTCGGGTAAGACTAGCACCACTTATCCACTTGTATATGGATACAAGGTATAGACCTCATGTGCTACAGATATGGAGATGTCTTAGCTAAAGTCGTGGGTGGACCTATAAGGGTATAGCTCGCACTGAACAGACTCACAAAGAGACTCTATGAGGAACTCTCACAGAGAGTATCATTAGAGTAGTCTCTTTATATTTGGGTATGTCTTTCCTAAGACCAGAAGTTATTACCTAGACTGTGTTCTAGAAGCCATGCTTTGATTGTGCACCTCGTCTGCCTGAAACATGGAGACTCATAGGTATACTGTTGGGCTTGTCCTGAAAGAACACAGGGCTAGGGTGATAAGCTGAAGGAATTCGTCAAATCTCTGTGAGAGATTAGGTTATCTGTAAACCGGAGAAATCGGGATGACATTTACAGGGACTCGGGAATCTATGCATAGTAAAAGAGATCACGAGATGATCTGCCTTTAGAGTCTGTAAATTGAAGATTCCCTATTTCGAATAACGCTTACCCTAAACCGCAGGGGTCGATACGCTTCCTTACCCTAGGTTTTATGGGAAGGTAACCGAGACGAAAAGAAATATATACGACAACCAAATATGTGTAATAGGATGATCAAGTCACTAATCTAACTAGTTCTGGGGCAACAAAGCATTGCTAGTGCTCTGTGTTGTCATTAAATGAGTTGTGGGCTTGTTGGGCCCAAGCCCATTTATGTCAGTGGCTATGTTGGACCTAATGGGTCACACACTAACACCTAATTGTCTAGATGTTCTAGCATTAATGGTATTGGGCCTAACAATTGTTATTAGCCCAAGAAGTAGTTTGGACCTCCACAGATAGGGTGGAGGGCGCATGGATCTAAGTAATGGGCTTGGATAGTCCAAGACATTACTAATTAATTTAATTAGTTAAATTAATTATCAAATGTTTAAATTTTGAATTTTGAATTTGAAATTTGAAATTTTAATTTTGAAATTTGAAATTTGAATTTTGAATTTTGAAATTTGAATTTGAATTTGAATTTTGAATTTTGAATTTGAATTTAAAATTTAAGTGTTTGAAAGTTTGAATTCAAATGTTTGAAATTCGAGTTTGAATTGGCTATGAAAAGTTGTTTCATAACAAAAGGATAAGATGAGATCTTGTTGGAACATATCAAGAGGAAATCTTTTCGACATAATCTAAGAAGATTTGGGGTGCTGATTTGGCTGTTGGTTAGTCATCAGAATCAGCTCCAGAAGATACGATCTGTTGGGAGAATATTTGAGTGATTTGATTCAAGTTTGAATGCAACTACTCAAATGTATCTGGTCATTATTTAGGCTATAGGGGGCGCACCATATAACTGATTATATGATGATTTATGATCAGATATTTGATTAGGTTTTGAACCAAATATATCATAAAGATATGATAGGATGTTGTTGGCAAGATTTGATGAGATTTGATTTGCAACAAATCCTATTCTCTCTCTCTTTGATGGAGCGCCCTTTTGGAAGGGATTTTTATTGATTAAAAATCTGATTTGTTTTTAACAAATAGGCTCCTCTTGTGCGCCTCTATATATATGTTCCTTCTAGGGTTTTTAGAAAACCAACCAAGCCATTCTCTTATCCTCTCCAGCGCCACTTTTGTGAAGTTTTCACATTGAAAGCTTCACTCTTTCAAACACTTTTACCTAGCCTTTCTCTTCACACAGTGTGCGCTTAGCAAGCCTCATTGTAGTGATCACTTGGCGGTTTCACAAGAAGGAGTTCTTGCACCTAGACGCAGTGGGTGGTGTGGATCAACGTTAGAGGGTCTGAACCCTTCAGACCTACCTTGATCATCACGAGTTTTCACGAACAAGGTAACATCATGCTTTCTTAAAGCATGATCTTGAATGCATGTGTGTTCCGCAATGAAAAAGTTTTGTTTTTCCCTCCAGCATGCATCGGCCTTCAAGGCCATTTCCAACTTTCAAGTGGTATCAGAGTCTGATTGCTTTACCATAGACGGGTGATGGTACCTTGTTTGTGATCATATTTTTCACGGTTAAAATTTATTTAAAAGTTAAAGATTCAATTTTTACGTATGGTTTTTAATTTACAATACTTGTTAAAGTTTTCGTTTTTATGAACATGTTATTTCGAATGCTATGTTCATGAATCCATATGTATACATGGTTGTTTTTACTTTGTGAAAGTTTTAAAAAGGAAACACCTTTTTGAAAGGTGTAGTTTGACCATGAAAGGTGTTTTGAACACCTTGATTGTTTTCTTATTTTTCTTCATGAATTGTTTCAGAAACATGGCATGAAATTTTTTGAAAATTTGAATCATATACTCTTGTATATGGTTCGGCCATATTGAGATTTATGGCTACATGCATGGTTTAATTTTATGTTCTTTGAGAAAGAATCAATAAAATTTGAATGAAATAAATAGTTGTTTAATTCGGCCAATTGAAGAATTAAGGAAAATTTAGAATTTTAATTATGTTTTAATATTTAATGGTTAAATATCAAGACATACGTGAAAAATATATTATTGTGAGTTATCTAACATTTCAGGTGCAAAAGAGGAAGGGGATGGTCATGGTGCCCGGAATTTGAAATTTTTAAATTTTAAATTAATTTGTAATTTTTGTCTCTTTTACAAGAGATGTAATTTAAATTTCAAATTTTTGTAATTTAAATTTTGTAATTTAAATTTTGTCCCTCCAAGATGTTTTGGAGTTTCTTTAATTGTAATTAGAGATATTAGGCTAGTGGCGTATAGTCGACAAGAAGCCGAGGCTTAAGAAACAAGATGGACAAAAGAGCGAGCACCATGACTATCTCAAAATAAAACTATTTTATTTGCATGTATGTTATCATACACTAGTATGCATGAGATAGAGTATCGCGATATGTATGCTTTATGGCTTATGACGTCTAGTATGCATGAGTTGGACTAAATCGCGTTTGTATGATTATTATGCAAGTCTAATTGCGACTAGTTTAAACCGTTAGATGTATGAAATAGGTTACGACCAGCATGATAATATATTAATGCGTTTGATGAGACTTAATAAACCCTTAATAAAATGAACCCTTAAAAGGAATAAAATTATTAAGCGCATGATTACCTCCCATCACCAATATTACTCAAACCTCCTCTAAATAGTGGTGCTCTACAACCCAGTTGGGACCCACTGTTTCGTTGAGTAAGAGTAGTATTAGAAGTGTAAGACACTTGGGGTGCTGGTTAGTGCTTAACTGAGACATAAGCTGCAGGCCCAGCCGAGCTTATGTGCTTAGGGTCATAGTGCTAGGTTGGTTGCATGAGATGCACCACTAAGTGACAAGGAGTTGTCAACCTAATGTTAAGAAAGGGTATGAGATACCATTGATAAAGATCAATCCATTATTTAAATTAATCTTGCGGTCTCAGATGGGGGTTAAAATAAATAATCGCATTCTTGATCCCACTAAGGTAAATTCTAAAAGTAGAATAACCCTAAGTCAAAAGGAAGGGTCATTGACTTAGATAAAATAGTGGGAGGGGAAAATTAATAAAAGTCTTTAATAATTTGTTTTTACTACATGTCCAAATATTAATTAACTTTTATCTTTACATTTTCAGTTAATTAGTATGACTAATACACTGTCACTGCGCTCCATACTTGATACGAACAAACTGACCGGTCCAAATTTTATGGACTGGTATCGGAACCTAAGAATTGTTCTAAGGGCCGAAAAGATTGCTTATGTCCTAGATGCTGAATTACCCCTAGCTCCTAGGGAAGGGGAAGATGGGTTCGCGGAATTTGATTTTGAGGCCCACAAACAGCACATGGATGATAATGTGTTGGCTGTCTGCATCATGTTGGCATCCATGTCGCCTGAACTGCAAAAGTAGCATGAGCATATGGATGCTCCCTCTATTGTCTTACATCTCAAGGAGTTGTATGACATTAAAGGCAGGCATGAGAGGTATGAGGCCTCAAGAGAATTGTTCTCTTGCAGGATGTCTGAGAGCATGTCTGTTGGCAATCATGTTCTTAAGATGATCGGTCTGATTGAGAAGCTAGGAAATCTAGGCTTTATCATGGATGCCGAACTAAGTAATGACTTAGTCCTCACCTCACTTCCACCTTCCTTTAGTCAATTCATCATGAATTACCACATGAATGGGATGCAAGTGAGCTTGCCTGAGTTGTTAAGTATGTTAACAACTGCTGAAGTGTCTATCAAAAAGGATAAGACACAGTCTCTTCTGATTGGTGGGCCTAGCAAGGCCAAGGGAAAAGGCAAGGAGCCTGCTAAAGGTGACTCCCTTAAGCCCAAAGGAAAATCCAAGAAGAAGAAGGGCAAAAAGAAGGGTAAGAAAGCATCCAAGGACAAAAATGATGCCGAGTGCTTCCATTGTGGCAAGAAAGGCCATTGGAAGAGGAACTGTCCAGACTACCTGAAGAGTGTGAAGGACAAGAAGCATGGTGATGTTTCTACCTCAGGTATTTTCATGATTGAGATAAATTATTCATGTGCTAATCCTACTTCATGGGTATTGGATACCGGTTGTGGTTCTCACATCTGCAATATGTTGCAGGCACTTAGGAGCCCCAGGAGATTGGAGAGGAACGAGGTGGACCTCCGCGTTGGAAATGGAGCAAGAGTTGCTGCTCATTCTATTGGAGAAGCCGACCTCATTTTGCCTACGGGCCTTATTTTGCATTTGAATAAATGTCTTTATGTTCCAAGTATTTCTAGAAACATTATTTCAATTTCTTGTTTGGAACAAGATGGTTTTATTTTCAGTATTAAGAATGATACATTTTCTATCATTATGAATGATATTGTTTATGGTACTGCTACCTTAATAAATGGATTGTATGTTCTGGAAATGGGAACTGAAGTGCTCAAAATAGATGTGAAACGACCTAGGATGGATAATCAATCATATCTTTGGCACTGTAGACTAGGGCACATAAATGAAACAAGATTGTCTAGGATGCATGCAAATGGATACCTAGATTCCTTGGATTGGAATCCTATGGACAATGTGAATCTTGCAAATGGGAAAATGACTCGTCACACGCCCAAAGGGCTTGAGAGTCATAGGGCTAGTAAGTTATTAGAACTCATTCACTCTGATGTATGCGGCCCAATGTCTATTGAGGCTAGAGGAGGATACTCCTATTTCATTATCTTTACGGATGACAAATCAAGATTTGGGTATGTGTACCTGATAAGATATAAATCCGAAGCTTTTGAAAAGTTCAAAGAGTTTAGGAATGAAGTAGAGAAACAGCGTGGCAAGATAATTAAGACATTAC